>NC_034591.1:129458873-129466785 GCF_900095145.1 Mus pahari | reverse complement strand
GGAGAGCAGAAATGAAGGAAGAGACTTAGCAAATGGAGGGAAAGACCTTGAAAGGAACAGCTGATCACATGAAATGAAATGTCTCCAAGCACATGGTTAGGAGACACAGTATGAAGAAAATACATCATTATAAGCATGTCCCCATGTCAATTCTCTTCTTTTTCTTTGTTCATAGTTGTTTTGTTTCCTTGCTAAGTCACCTATGGCTAGTGGCTTCGAATTACCAACCTTCCCGCCTCCCAAATGCTGGGACTGTAGGCATGTACTTAGCACCCAAGTCCCTAGGTCAGTTTTCTTCAGCCCACTCTCTTCATGCATTAGTTATTAATAACACTGACTTAAGGTTCCTGAAACAGGGAGCCTGTATCTCTAGAGTGAACAAGGTATTTTCAAGAGGGGAAAAAAATTCCTTTAAGAGAAAACCGTTTTATAATTAGCATAACAGCACATATATATCACTACAATTAAAGCTGCGTGCTTAAAAATTCTAAGAAGCACAAAAGAGGCCAAACACAATAGCCTCCCTCCCTAGATCTAAACACTCAAACAGTTAAGTATCAAACGCCCAAATCTATACAAAATGAGGGGAACACCCGAAACACTGCCAACAGAGGAAAGAGACAACCACCAAAACCAAACAGGAAGACAGACAAAGCCAGGGAGCCTGCTTGTCTCCTTAACACCTTCATTGCTAGCTGAAGTTCAACGACAGACACCTCAGCACAAGGCTGGGGTGCTGCTGCTCCATGGGAAACAATGTCTCCATGCACATGTTTGGGAGACACAGTAATAATAATCTTATTATTAACACAAGCATGGAAGACACTGGATCAATCCCCAGTACCACACACACACACACAGAAAAGCCCCCACAAGAAATACCTTAAATAGGGGCTAAAGATATAATTCAGTCCTTAAGTGCACTGGCTGCACTTCCAGAGGACCTGGTTCAATTCCCAGCACCAACATGGTGGCTGACAAACCCTCTATAACTCCAGCCCCAAGGTATCCAATTCCCTCTTCTGGTCTTCATGGATACCAGGCACACACGTAGTACACAGGGAAACATGCAGGTAAAACACCCCTACAGGTAAAATAAAAATTTTTGCTGGGCAGTGGTGGTGCACGCCTTTAATCCCAGCACTTGGTAGGCAGAGGCAGGCAGATTTCTGAGTTCGAGGCCAGCCTGGTCTACAGAGTGAGTTCCAGGACATCCAGGGCTACACAGAGAAACCGTCTCAAAAAAAAAAAAAAAAAATTAATACCATCTGACTGACTGCAACAGTGAAACAAATCCTCCCACTTTGTCTGGAGAGAGTTCAGAGCCCAAAACCCACATTGTAACTAACTGAACCACCAACACCCCATGGTACAACGCTGCTCTCTTTCTTCTGCTTAACTATGGACTGCCCAAAGACAAAAGCAGCTACCTAGCCCACCCAGGTCCGCAGGAAAGTAGCATGGATGTCTCATTCCAAGGCAGCACAGGGTGTTCACATAGCTACTTTAATCTTACAGTTGACAATATCTACAGACATTCCCAAGTTAAGTTGGTTAGTTTGCCAACTTGACACAAGCTAAAGTCACCTGGGAAAAGGGAATCTCAGTGGAGAAAATGCTCCCATGAGATCTGCATGTAGGCAAGCCTATGGGGTACTTTGATTCAAGATGGATGTGGGAGGGTCCAGCACACAGACCACCTGAGTAGGTGGTCTTGAGTTGTATATGACAACAAACTAAGCAGAGTTCCTCCATGGCCTCTATTTTAATTTCCTACTTCAGTTTCTGCCCTGATTCCATTGATGGATTATACTTGCCAGGTAAAATAAACCCGCTCTTCCCCATGTTGTTTTGGTCGGTTTTTCATTACAGCACTAGAAAGAAATCAGCATAGAATACCAAGCTGTCTAGACTAGCCCCCTGCATTATTTAGACAATCTAGATACACAAAATGAGCATAGGATAGGGAGGTGGATTATGGACCTGTCCCTTTATTTTTAGAAAGAAAGCCAAAGTCTGGGAGAGGTTAGGTGGATCTGGGCAAGGCAGTGGCCTCCGATTTGGTGTAGTGGTCAATAGTCATGCCCTATTCAATAGTGAAGCTATTGGTGCCTCCAAGATATCAAGGGTCTGCTGTAAAGATGGTTACAATACAGCTTGTTTGAGTGACAATAAAATAGTGCGACAGACTGAGCAGACTCCACGTCTTTCAAAAAGGAAGCCAAGTTCTTCTTAGAGTGAAAATGTGAAGCAGAGAAAAAGCACCTGACCCAAGGGAAGTGAACAAAAGATGAAAGCGATTTCCCAGACCTGACACCGAGTCCCATTGAAAAGTCGAGACAGCTAATCCATTTTACTTCACAAGGCTCAAGTGCACCATCCAAAGACAAAGTCATATAGAAGAACCCACTGTTAAGTGCTGGACTACACAACCTAGTCCTTCTGGACTAAGAACATGGTTCTCCTCACAGAACAGCCCAGGCCAACATCACCTCCAAGGCCTGAAATGAGTCCACCTTTACAAGGTACTACAGAGACCAGAACAAAGCTACCTATTTAGATCACATACTGCTCAAACAAATGAAGGCCCCTAAAATACAAACAGAACACAGAAAGCAGCCAAGGGAGAGAGGTTATCTCACCTAGACTCTAGGCTGCTTGCTCAGCAGTAACAATCCAAATGACCAAAGCCCCCAGTGAGCTCAGGGGAAGGGCAGCATGGGTGGAGGACACAAGGAGACTGACAAGTGTGAAAGGAGGGAAATAGTCCTGGCCCAGTGTTTTATAAAAAAGATACAAAGCAGGGCCCCAGATGCTCAGCGACCTGCCACAAGGGCTTTACTGAGGGTGGACAGCCCGCCTCCTTTAGTTCTCACAGGACACACCATCACACCACCGTAAGATCATAAAGACAGGCACTCAGAGACATAGAACCAGTGGCAACCCTGGAAGTCATGTATGGTGGCACCTCAGCCAAGGTTGCAGAAAATGCCCAGGAGACCTCCCTCAGCAAGTTCCTTTCTTGACAGGGAAGAAGGGACCAGATTATATATCCACGTGTGCTCAGATAAAGAGATGACTTTATTCAGACTGCTGGGAAACCCAGGCCAAAGGGCAGGGACCCAGACTGGCCTTCTCATTGTACACTATCATAAATGGTTTTTTTCTGTTGCTCACTGATTATCCTAGGGCCTTGTGGCCAGCAGGCAAAACTACTCCTCTCACCCCAGATCCATTCCACAGTATCCACCCACCCAGCACCCAGCAAGTGAAGCCTTGTGATGAGGGTCCAAGATAACATCCTGGTTTGCTGAGTTTTGACAGGATCTCCAACACATCCTTCACCTTGAACACAGACAGATGGAGCCCGTCCTAACTATCAGGCCACTGGTCATCCTAGAGGGTTTAAAAGAGAAAAGAAGGTTCCAAGTTCAAGACCAACAAACCAGGCTTAATACCAACCCTAAACTTATATTTTTTAAAAAAAAAAAATTATTATTACTGTGATTGTGCATGTTTGGGGAGACATACATGCTACAGCAAGCATATAGCAATTCTGTGGAGTTCTTTCCACCTTTATTGGGGTGCTAGGGACCAAACTCATTTCACCAGGCTTGCACAGTAGTGCCTTTACCCACTGACTTCACTGGCCTTTGATTTACTTTCTCTACCAGGTGAGTCCTTTAACACTGTAATATAACACAGTCATCTAAAAGTCCACAAGTAAGAAGCAGGCAATCTAATTACAAAATACATAAATCTTGAAGTTTAAGATCTTCTATTCAACTGTATTCAAAACTTCCCTTGGCCACAGGCTGCCCAGAGGCTGCAGACTGGACATGCCAGTTAGCGGTTTACACCAGAGAAAGACTCCCACTGTCGACTGCTAAGAAACACGAGGCTCTCATGACCTTTGCCAGAAGATGACTGCTGGTGCTCCTGCTCAAAGGCTGTAGAGGCGACTGGTGTTCTCTCGGAGGACCGACAGAGTGTGGGAAAGTGACTCCTCTTTGACCCTGGCAATCTCTCGAACTGTGTGCAAGGCCAAGCCTGGATGGGCATACTGGCAAAGACTTCTCGGCACCTGGAAGACACAAGCATTTCCATCATCGCTGTGCCTCCTGCACGTGTCTGTCACATAGAGCATCCCCATCCCATCCCCAGCAAGGACCTCTTTGGGGCTGCCCTGTAGAGACCCCTTTACCTGCAGGTGCAGGGAGAGTCCTAGTCATGGGGGGCTCTGGGTGAGCAGGGTCCCACGCTTCCATGGACTACCCTCTACAGGGTAGGGCTTTCCACTGCCTGGAAGAGAGTGGTTACCCTTCAGCTTCTCAGCCCCCAGGACTTTTGGGTCTACAGAGTAACAACAGGGAGACACCTATATTGCACAAGGTGGACCAGGAGGACACTGGGACTCGGGCCCAGACAGCCGCCCACCCACTCGCCTCAGTGCCTCAGGTCGGTCTGAAGACAGTCCTACCTGGCGAGGGAGAAAGTAGGGTGCGTCTGTTTCCACAATGATCCTCTCCAACGGGATCTGTCTAAGGGCATCCCGAGCCTCCCAGGCGGAGGAGTAGGTCAGCACTGCTGTGAAGCCCACCGACATGTTAGGGAAGTACTTCAACAAGGGCTCAATGACTGAGTAGCTGCCAGTGAAGCAGTGCCTGTGGGAGAGTACAGTTCAGGGCTTAATCCCAGGCCTCAGCAGCAGCCCCTAGCTGCCTCCAGGCCTGCAGCCCCCATTAGTGGATCCTAAAAAAGAAAAATTTGCATCCATGCTGACTCCAGAGCAAGCCGAGAAAGAAGCCAGACCAAACACAGCAAGACCAAGCTGGCCTGAGGTTCAGATACTAACACTACTAGTCCACAATCTGGGCAGCCATCTGACACAACTACAGCCATGGCACAGGCTGGAGAAGTATGGGAGAGGAGACAGAATAAAGACCAGCCCTCCCCAGGTTATAACCACGGCTTGGAAAAAAATCATGTCTGTTGTCAGATGCACTAAAAAGAAATGGCCAAATGAAAAAAAATAATGGTGAATAGGTCACAGGTGAATTTGTTTGAGATAGGGTCTCTCTACAATAACCCTGGCTGTCCTAGAACTCACTATGAAGAGAGAGAGGGCCACAGACTCACAGAGATCCACCTGCCTCTGCTTTTCAAGAGCTAGGATTAAGAATTTTCTTCTTGAATGTGACAGCAGTTCACATTCTTAGGCAAGAAATACTGTCAACTCATCTGCAAATCAGGGCTTCCTACAGCCACAACTCTCCATCAAGAGAATTAGTCTTGTCTCTTAGCTTTGGTCCAGCTGTCTTTGTAAAGACAGCCATTGGTTTTTGTTTTGTTTTGTTTTGGGGGGGTTTTTCGAGACAGGGTTTCTCTGTGTAGCCCTGGCTGTCCTGGAACTCACTCTGTAGACCAGGCTGGCCTCGAACTCAGAAATCCACCTGGCTCTGCCTCCCAAGTGCTGGGATTAAAGGCGTGCACCCCCGCTGCCCAGCAAGACAGCCATTGTTAAAGTCCTAAAAACCCAACCAACCATTTCTCCACAGCACCTCAGACCCTGCTTCAGTCCCTGTGGGTGGCAGCACAGTAGATGAAAGCCCAGGCCCTTCTGCCACCCAACAAGACCTAGATTTGGATTCAGCCTCCCTGAATACTGTTCATCCCTTCTGCCCAGCTAAAGTGCTCACTCAGGTGTCAGTCAACCCCTGACCATTTCTGCCAGGCTAAAGAGCCCCTACCTTGGCTCCCTCTGTATCGATGTCCACCTCTGTCCCACACTCTGTATACTCCATCCCCAGGAGCCCTTGTCCGTCTTTGACAGCTCCTCAGTGGCATCCCCAGAGACAGGCCATGCCTGGTACATGCAGTGTAGGGATGCGAGGAAGCTTCCTAGACTAGGACTGGTTGCCACTGAGAGGTAAAACAACCTGGACCTTTAATGCTAACTGGGCAAATGGAGTTTTCAATCAGGTATGGTGGCACATATCTGTAATCTCAGCAGAGGGGAGACAGGCAGGAGGATCAGGAATTCAAAGTAATCCTCAGCTATATATCTGAAGTCTGGGGGCTAACATGAGACCCTATCACAAAACAAAAAAGAGCGTTCAAATTCGCATAAGGAAAAGAAATATAAGCAGTATCTATCTTTTCAGAAGCCTTGGAAAGTTCTATGGTGAACTACTGGACCCTACAGCAGCCACTCCCACATCTGAAACCAGGAAGCCTCTTCCAGCTCATTTGTAATTAAATGGTATTAATTTAAGCTTTTAAAAAATTACTGCTAAGCCGGGCGGTGGTGGCACACGCCTTTAATCCCAGCACTTGGGAGGCAGAGGCAGGCGGATTTCCGAGTTCGAGGCCAGCCTGGTCTACAAAGTGAGTTCCAGGACAGCCAGGGCTATACAGAGAAACCCTGTCTCCAAAAACAAAAAAAAATATTACTGCTGTATAAACAGTCAAGTGCCAGAAATTTCCTACTTAATGCTTAATTCATTTAAAAAGATCCTTTACACATAACAGGAAGCCAGGTGTGCTGCACACCATGTGATCCCAGCATTCTAGAAGCTGAAGCAATGGATGTAATTTGAGGTCCAGACAAACCTAGGCTTTCAAGATCCTTGTCTCAAAACTGACAAACTTTTCTTTAATGTAATAAAGGGGGAAGAGGTAGAAATGATATAAAGTATTCATATGTGAAAATCTAAAAAAAGAAAATAATTTCAAGTTACTTTTAAAATGTAGTAAAGCTTGAGATCGCAAAAGACCTCACAAGCACCCAGATAGCATGACTGCTTTCCTGAGCCTCTCTCATCTGCAGCTAGCACAGGAGCGCCATGCGCCCACTGAAACTGCAGTTCCTAACCTATGGATCTTGTAGTCAGAGGGCACAAATTTTCTCATGATATCCAACAAATCTTCATCCGCTTCACGGCAGTGAATGACCAAGGGCTTCTTCAGAGACACAGCCAGCTTCAGCTGCCTCTCAAACACCTGAGAGAAAACAAAGTGACAGCAGCTGATTAGTGGCCTTCTGTCTATTACGCCTGGGTGCTTCTGCTGGCTCTAATTCTTTGCTTCTAAACTGTACAACAGAACTGTAAACATGATCACCATCTACCAGTCCTTCCTACACCACCAATTCCTCAAAGCCCTTGTGCTGCTTACCAACCTGCAATCCTCACTGGTCCCCTAGGAAAACAATATGACCAACCCAGAAAGCAGTAACCCAGAACTTGAGGACCCTGCCCCAGGGAGCCAGGGAAGGATGGATGGACAATAGGAGGCAGTGGCGCCCCTGTCAGAGAAGTACACTGAAAGCCTCACAGGACTCTTCCCCTACCTAAATGCCAAGTTCAAAAATACTCAGGAAAAAGATTATGACAGCTAATAGTCATTATCTCAAATTGAAAGAGAATTACATTCTTCTTTGTACTTTTTAAAATATTCTGTAACAGACATACTTCATTTTATAAAATCAAAACAAAGTGTGAGATGGTGCTATACTTGGGAGAGGTAGACCCAACATCAAGAGTTAAAGGTCATCCTCAGCTAGATCGATAGTTCGAGGCCCCCTGAGATACATGATACCTAACCTCAAACAAGAAAATGAACTTTAAAAAAGTGTGCTGCTGTCAGATAGAAAGCAACTGTCTTATCACTGACACTAGCCATAAAGGCTTCCTATGTGCCGGGCAGTAGTAGTACACGCCTTTAATCCCAGCGCTTGGGAGGCAAAGGTAGGAGAATCTGAGTTCTAAGGCCAGCCTGGTCTACAGAGTGAGTTCCAGGACAGCCAAGGCTATCAAAGAAACCCTGTTTTGAAAAAGCAAACAAAAAAGTAGTAGTGGGGGCTGGTGACCTGGCTCAGCAGTTAAGAGCACCCGACTGCTCTTCCAAAGGT
>NC_034591.1:129455132-129458859 GCF_900095145.1 Mus pahari | reverse complement strand
ACCTGCCTCTGCCTCCCGAGTGCTGGGATTAAAGCCGTGCGCCACCACCGCCTGGTGGGTGCCATCTATCTTGCTTTTGAGACAAGTTCTCTCACTGATCTGGAGTGCAGCAATTAGGTTAAATAGGCCAGCAAGCTTCAGGGACCTGCCTGTCCCTATCTCCAGGTTACAAGGGCACAGCCACAAGCAGGGTGTAGGGTGTTATGGTAATCTGACAGCATGACAAGAACTATACTGACTAGAGTTATTTCTTCAGGCCCAAGATGAAAAGGGAAAAGGGATCGGGGGCAAGGGGTAAGGGAAAGAAGAGGAGAAGAATGGAAGAGAGGGGAGGAGAGTACAGGCTACTCTTCCAGAGGTCCTGAGTTCAAATCCCAGCAATTACATGGAGGCTCACAACCTTCTGCAATAGGATCTGATGCCCTCTTCTGGTGTACATGAAGCCAGGGTACTCATATACATAAAATAAATAAATAAATCTTTAAAAATTATTTAAGGGCTGGTGAGATGGTTCAGTGGGTAAGAGCACCCGACCGCTCTTCCAAAGGTCCGGAGTTCAAATCCCAGCAACCACATGGTGGCTCACAACCATCCGTAACAAGATCTGACTCCCTCTTCTGGAGTGTCTGACGACAGCTACAGTGTACTTACATATAATAAATAAATCTTTAAAAAAAAAAAAAAAAGTAGTAGTAGTTTCAAAACAGGCAACTGGAGAGACTGCTCAACAGTTAGGTGTATCTCCTGTCCTTCCCGAGGGCCCAAGTTGATTCCCCAGATACCATGTAAAGAAGCTCACAAACACCTGGATCCCCGGGCCATTACCACCCTCTTATGTACTCATGTACATGTATTCACATATGGACACCACTAAATTAAAATGGAACTTTAAAAATAGTTGTTTCAGTAAGGGCCAGGAAGATGGACCAGTGGATAAAGGCACTTGCCACCAAGCCTGACAACTGAGCTCAACTGCCATGACCCACACAGTAGGAGAAAACCAACTCACAACTCACACGTGCATGCACATAAACACACATACATGCCTAAATAGATAAATGTAATTTTTTTAAAAAAGTCTCAAGATGTTCCGGGCGGCCACACCTTTAATCCCAGCACTTAAGACACAGAGGCAGATGAATCTGAGTTCAAGGCCTGTTTGGTCTACAGAGCTAGTTCCAGAAGTCAGGACCACACAGAGACCCTGTCTCAAAAACCAAAAGCAAGCAAACACAAAGTCTCAAAATGCCTCCTCTCCATCTTACTTTTATAACAGTGCTAATGGAGTCAAATGTGGTGACACATGCCTTTAAGTATTAGGTGAGTGGAGACCAAGAGCGCTCTGAATTCCAGGCTAGCCTGGTCTACATAGCAAGCTCCAGGTTAGCTAGGTTTACAAAGGCAAACAAACAAATGAAATGCTATGGGGTGTGTCTCTGCAGCAGAGCACACTCTTAGCATTTGCAAAAATCCTGGATTTAATCTTCAACAATGCAAATTCTCTAGCCAAACTAAACAAAAACAAAACCCTCCACTAAGAGATAGTATGGTGGCAAGGGTTTATAATCCTGCCATGGAGAGGCTGAAGCAAAAGGGACCACAATTTCAAGGCCAGTTTGATATAGTGGCAAAATCTTACATTAAAAAAAAAAAAAAAAAAAAAAANNGCCGGGCGTGGTGGCACACGCCTTTAATCCCAGCACTTAGGAGGCAGAGGCAGGCNNATTTCTGAGTTCAAGGCCAGCCTGGTCTACAAAGTGAGTTCCAGGACAGCCAGGGCTATGCAGAGAAACCCTGTCTCTGTCTGGAAAAAAAAAAAAAGAATGGCATTTAAGGAGTTTCAAAATACTAACAGCCCTTACTGGAAAGTTCAGCCAATAAAGGGAATGTCTGAAGGAAAGCAGACTAGAGCCAGTACCTGGTGCTGCTCAGGGACTGGGGTAGTGCACTTGTGAGAGTAGTCCAGGCCCATCTCCCCAAATGCCACAGCCTTGGGGTGGCGTAAGGCATGCAAAAGCTTTCTTTCTTGACTCTCATTATAGTATCGTGCAAAATGAGGGTGACAGCCAAAAGCCCCCCAAACCAGATCTTCTTTCAGAAGTTCCTCCCATAGGCCATCAGTCAGTGTCCTTGGATCACAGAAGTCAGAGATGCAGCCTTGAAACTCCTTAGGGAAGGAGCTGCTATAAATCTTTCTGAACTTTGTAAAGGTCCCCTTGAAAGACAGCTTGGAGTAGAGCATGTCCAGATGACAGTGGGTATCAATGAAGCCCCCTTCCAGGCTCAGCTCTCGGTGGCTCCTTGGCAAAGAGCTGGATGTGTGTTCTCTGGTGTGGTGAAGTGGTGTCTCTTCTTGGAATGTCCTCTTCGCCTTCACCTCCTCCTCCTCAGTGCTTCTGGAGAACCGAAGTGAGTGGGAATTCTGGAACCTACCTTCCTGGGCACTGTCTAGGCCTTTGGAGATGCTCTGGGTACTCACTGTGGACTTGGAGGAGTGAACACTCAGAAGATCCTGGCTGCTCTTCCCAGCCTGTGCTGAGTCATGGTTGCTGGATCCTACCAATGGATAACCAGGTGTCTTATGGCTGCTAGTCCAGTAGCTGGCATAGTCACACCATGGGCTACTATACAAATGAGGAGGGTACATAACATAGTCAGTGGGGAAGGAAGAAGATTCTGGAACTGCTGAGTATTTCAGTGAGACCGGTTCCTCTTGGGAGAACCTCACAGTGGCCAGCTCATCCACATCTGACCAGTCACTCCCTGAAGAGGGATGCTCCATCACCACCTCTCTGTCTGTGTGCTGCAGAGAAGAAAAGCAACAAGTCAGCTCTCCTCTGGGCAACCCCTCTCTCATCCAATGCTGTGGTTGCAGAATGGTCTCTCCCCTCCAGAACGGACACTGACCTTCCCACTGAGGTTCCAAAGGGTGTAAATTTAACCTAACTTTGTGATTCAAAGGCCTTTGCAATGCAATCAGTTCAGATGAAAGCCATCAATGTGGAACCTGATGATTGAACACCGGGGGTCAAGGCAGAATTTCCAAGACTCCCTTGAAGCTAGATATTACTGCATTTCCAGATGCTTCTAAATAAGTGTGAGAAGATTCAACGTGTACAATTTTTGAACCAAGTTCTCAAGAGAAAAGTGTATTATTTCCTTTTCTCTCATCTGCTTTCTATTGGCCAATGTCTAAGTAACAAACTCAATTCTATCACCACCCCCATCTTAGGCTATAAGATGGATACTGTAATTAGCAGGGCAGAGCACCAACACAGAAGATACCAAGATCCCTGAAGCTGAGATGGGACCCATTCTTCTTAAGACAAAATTCTAGCCTGGGGTGGTGGCGCACGCCTTTAATCCCAGCACCCGGGAGGCAGAGGCAGGCAGATTTCTGAGTTCGAGGCCAGCCTGCTTACGATCCTCTGAGGAGCGAGGAGTTAGAGCTAAAGTTCTTGCCCAGAATTCCTAGGCCCTGAGTTTGATCCTCCTAATGATGGGAAACAGATCAGGAGGGGGTGAAACTAAGAATAGTTTCATCTGTATCACTTAGGATCAAACCATAAAGACTAAATGACAAATATACGTAATTAAGAGAATTCGGGGGCGGGCGGAGGTGGCGCACGTCTTTAATCCCAGCACTCGGGAGGCAGAGGCAGGCGGATTTCTGAGTTCGAGGCCAGCCTGGTCTACAGAGTGAGTTCCAGGACAGCCAGGGCTACAC
>NC_034591.1:129445904-129455107 GCF_900095145.1 Mus pahari | reverse complement strand
AAAAAAAAAAAAAAAGAGAGAGAGAGAATTCAAAACCCAAAGAACAGAACCAAAGAAATCTGGTGTGTGTTCATTTACCTTATGAATATCTGCATGAGAGTCAGAGTTATCAAAAAATTCTAGGGCTGGAGAGGGTTTGTCAATGACTGTCCTTCGGTCCCCAAGCAGCTCCTCACTACTTTTCTTCACAGAATCTATGATCACTCTTCTGTCACAGAAGCTGTTCCTGTTTAGTGCAGACTCTTCCTTCTCCACCCTAACCTTTGTATGTGACTCCTCTTTCTGAGGAACAGTAACTGTAACCTTTCCAGCTGGTCCCTCTTCAACACTCTTGACCAGTTCCTCCCGGCTCCTGGACGGTCTTTCCACACTCCTGGCCAAGGGTCCGTCCCTGCTCCTGGCTGGTCCTTCCACCTTCCTGCTTGGTCCTTCCTGGTTAGGACAGTCTCCCAAGCTTGCCTTCCCCTGAGTGGTGGCAGCCTCCCCCTTCCTCTTGGGCATCGACTTCCCCAGGATGCCCTGGATGGCCTTCAGGTAGATCACTCTTGAGCCCTGGTCTCGAGGCCTGTCCTTCTTCCTTTTCTGGAGCTTGTTGGGTTCCTCCATAGCATCACTCTGACCCTCAGCTTCTGTTGCAAATCCAGAGCTCGTAGAGCGGCAAGAACTATCTTTAGAATCAACCTGGAATTTAAAAGAAACTTTCAAAGATTTGTTCCAAGAGCGATTTCCTATCTGCTGCACTTAGTCAATGACAAGACATTAGTGGTTCCATCAGCACAAAGGAAATGAAATTGAGTGTGACAAGGTTAAGACTCTCCCCTCTCTACTGTAGAAAGCTCATATAATAAGGCTTCAGTCACTTACTTAAAACTCACTTCTAAAATGCAACATGGCATCCTCTTGCCAGAGTGAGCAGGGAGCATAGAGATGTAACAGTAGAGTCGCAGTGGAAGTGATTACACACTTCACACTAGACAAAATAACAGTTGTTTTCTCACTGCAAGTGTCCCAGTCCTACTACAAAAATCAGGAAACCTAAGACCCTGACAAAGGGTAGGACTGGCTCATGGAACCCAAGTCCCCCAGTCCTAAGTTCTTTTGCCACTATGGCCTAATCTTTCCCCTAACCGTAACCTTGTTGTTAGGAGGGTACTTTCCCAAAGATGACCTCAGCATGCACCAAGTCATTCTCATACCCATTCCCCACCTCCAGAAACACAGATAACACCTCAGCCCTAGTCTATCTTCTGTACGCACTCATTCCAAGAGTCCACAGGGGATTCACTAGACTATGAGTTTGTGTTAACATTCAGGACCACTCAGCCTAACATGGTCCAGCCCTCCCAAAGGCAACAGACCATGAAACCTCCCCAGCTGTAAAACACAGCATACATGAACCCAGGGCATTCTACACTCTGCAGCTTGAGGATTTATATTAAGTTCTTCTCAAATTAAATATTCCAGATACAGTGGCACACACCTATAATCACAACACTAAGCTAAGGTAGGAGGACCACTGTGAGTGAGTCAGCCTGGGCTACATATTGAGTTCCATGTAAGTCTGAGTTACATACTACAATTCTGGTTTCAGAAAATAAAAGAATCAGAACCTGTGAGATGGTTCGCCAACATGAAGTTACTTCCCACGAGGCCTAATGAACAGGAAGCAGCAGCACCAGCATGGTAGGACACCCCTCCCAGCACTCAAGATAGACAAGAGGATCAGGATTTCAAGGCCAAATTAAGCTGTAAGACCCTCTCAATATAAACATAAGAGTCAACTTCAGGGCTGGAGAAATGGCTCTGCGGTTAAGAGCACTAACTGCTCTTCCAAAGGTCATGAGTTCAGCAACCACATGGTGGCTTACAACCATCCATAGTGAGATCTGATGCCCTCTTCTGGTGTGTCTGAAGACAGCTACAGTATACTTACATATAATAAATAAATAAATCTTTAAAAAAAAAAAGTCAACTTCAGACTTAAGAAATAACAAGAGGGCAAAGTGAGGTAGACCTCAGGACTGTCTATTAACAGCAGCAGGAGATGTAACTCAGTGATAGAGCACTTGCCTAGCATAGTGAAGTCCCAAGACAAACCCAGCAGGGAGTAAATAAAATAAGTTGGAACATCTTCCTTTTGAACACTCTGTGTCCTGACACTGAGAGCTCTGAGCTGAAAGCTTAGAGCGCACAAAGCCAAGTGTGCACCTGTTGAAGTCAAAGAAGGCAGACCTGGGGAGGCCAATGAGTAAGCAACCTGAGGAGGCCTGGGAAAATGCTCTCATCGATGTTCTTCAGCTGTGCCAGCACACAACACCTGAGACTCAAGACAAACACGGTCACAAGGAAGGAGGCCTACACTTCCTGAGGTCACAGGGAACCTTCCCAGTGCTCTCATCACACAGTGCCCGGCTCCATGACCCAAAAGAATGCTGGGCATACAGTAACACTCAAGTACTGATTGTAACTACCAAAGGAGACCCCAGTGGCCTTCATGAAAGACAAAACCAGGCTAGGATTAGATTCAAAGAGATTAGAGGCCATACCCCCAATTAACTGGCAATCGGCAGCATAGCCTGAGCCTGAAAATTCCTGTCCCTGACACTGGGGTTCTGTGTCAAAAATGCAATCATCTAGCATCGATACTGTCCAAAACCAATGTGTGAGCAAAGGCTCACACGTACCTGACGTAATCTGAGCCACAGTCAGTACTGTTCTGCCAAAGATAACTTTTCAACTCGCCATTATTTGTGAACTTAGAAAAATTCCTCTTGCGCTCCAAAGCTCAGGCTATAATCTCTATTATTGAGAAAACATGGGATATGGGCTGAAGATGAAACTCAGCTGTAGAGCATGTAACTAGAAAACAATATACTTGGTGTTGGAGAGATGGACCAAAGTTCAATTCCCGGCATCCATATGGCCTCACGACCATCTGTAACTCCAGTTCTAGGCAACCTGACACCCTCACACATTCAAGCAAAAGACCAATACACGTGAAATAAAAATAAATTTAAAAAAAGAAAAACACTTAGACAAAGAGCTCTCCGAGTTAAACAGCCAAGACTCTGCTTCATTTATGAACCCACCAAGAAAGTCAAATGTAGTGACACATGCACTCATGTACCTCGAACACTCAGAAGGTAGACCGGAGGACTGGGAGTTCAAGGTCATCCTTGGCTACATATGGAGTTTAACCTAGACTAAATGACCCTTTCTAAAAAAGAAACCATCAGGAAAGGTGTTAAACTCCCTTTGCTGTTTTCCCAAGGGGCAGCCCATCTTCCCCCAAAATGAGACTTTCTCTTCTACATACACACTTTTTAAGACTATCAGAGCTCCAAAATCTACATTTTAATATCAGATGAGTAGGGACCTTTGTTTTGCAGTTAATGAAGAATCTCACACTCCTAGAACACCACCTGGCACATAGCAGGCCCTCAGTAAACCCACTCAAAACCTGAAGTGGGTCTGCTTTTAGAAGCATCCCCCAATCTGCTCCAAGAGCTTACAAATCCTCACGTGCTTCCACTGGGGAACTAGACTTGAGCTGATCTCCAAAGATAACTACTAATAAACTAAAAAACTACCCAAGCTAGGTGTAGTGACATATGCCTTTAAAGAAGGAAGGTTTCTGTGGGATTCAGGACAGCTTGGTCTACAGAGAGACCCTGTCTCAAAAATCCAAAACCCTATTAACCAAACTACCCAAAGAGAATGCCAACGCAGGAATCCACAACTTTGGTGAAAAACCACACTAAGAGTCCATTTCCAGAGCTGTGATTCAGAGCAGTTCTAAGTACAAAGACAATCTAATTTTACTTTTAATTAGGTGTATGTACTTGGGTTAAGTGCACATGTAGATACCCAAGGGAGCCAGAGGAACAGGTGCTGGAATTACAGGGGATTGTGAATCACCTGACATGGGCTCTCAGAACCTGGGTCCTATGTGCCTTCTCTCCAGCCCCAAGGGCTGACCGAAATCTACATCCTCTTTCCTGGGCATTATTCCACCTTCCATTGTGGTGATCCACCAGTTCCACTGTCCATTTACAATCACCCGAAGGTTGCAGAGATCCCTCCAAGCTGTCTATAATCACTCCCTCTGGGATGGCAGACCACAACCATTATCGGGCTCTCCTAGTAGTTCCAAATACCACCAAGTTTGAAAACCCCCTCCACACTGAGCTCTACCCCCTCAACACCCTCCCTGCACTGCCTCCCACACACACACCAGGCCCTCCACAGGAAAGATCTAATTTTTATTCTCTTCCCACCAAATGTCTTCTCTCCACCCCTCAAGCCACGTGAAAGGGACTTCACCGCTTGCCAGACGTCGCTGTCACGTACCTTAACGCTACAAGCTTCCTTCCGCAGAGAAGCCATTTCTTCTAGGGAGGCGTGGGCCGGGTGCATTGGAGACCCCTTGGACGTAAGTAATCTCCTTGGGCTCGCAATCAGGAAGCCAGGGGAGGCGGCCTCACCCACACCTGAGCCCGAAGAGAGAGAGGACGACGAAGAGGAAGAGGAGGTGCGGCGGCGGACTGAGCTCCGAGGAGCGCGGGCCACATCGTCCCCGCGCCAGACTTTCAGACGCTGGGGGCTGCTGGCCCCTCGAGGACGCGACGCACACCTGCGACCTGGCCGGCTGGAGGGGGCCACATTGCCGGGCTCCCGGGGGCGGCTGCGCTTGCTGGGACACCCTTCCGACGTGCTGCCCCAGTGATACTTGACCTTGCGCCGCTCCGACGCCATGGGCACCTGCCGGGGACAGAGGGACCAGGATTGTAGCAGCAGCCTTGGCGGCTGCTCGCCTCGCGCCACCGGGAAGCCGCTAGGGCAACGGCGGGGATCGACCCCACTGACCTTTCCCGTTCCTGTCGCCTGCCCATCCCAGTGCTGCGGGCTTCGGGGACGCCACGGCGCTCCGAGAAGCGTCCGCAGGCCGAGCGCCGAGCCCGAAAGACGCGCAGCCCAAGTCCGCGAGCGCGGCTGTCAACAGCGCGCCACTCCCGAGACGCCGAGGCGCTTCCGGCGCGACGCGGCCCGGCGCAGCGGTCTGCCTTCCGAAGCCCCGCGCGGGGAGCCGAGCGCGTACGGAGCCGCCTTTTGGGCCGCACGCGCCCGCAGGCCCCGGACGCCAAGGGCGGGCCGCGGGCGGGGTGGCCGCTCGGCTCCCGCCGCCCCGTCCCGCCCCGGGCCTGAGGGAGCCACTGGCCTCCGGAGCCGCGCGCCGGAAGTCACCTCCGCTCCTCCAGCTGACCCGGCCCTGCACCGCACCGCGCCCTCAACCAAGGCCTCGGCCCTGCCGCCTCCTCCGCAACCTCGGTGTCGGCTCCGCGGAACCTGCCCTGCGGCCGGCGGCCGGCGTGCGGCAGGGGCGGAGACGGCGCCAGGGACGGCGCCGATTGCTCCAACGGGAGAGGGGCGTGACTCCGGGCAAGACGGAGTGCGTCTGTTGGTCCAACGTTCTGGGGCGCGCCCCCACGCCTCACGAAGCTCTGTGGTTGGTTGGGAGCGATGTGGGGCGGAGCTTCTCACGTGGCCCTGGAGCCGCGAGAGGGGCCTGCTGGGGACGCCCGGGAGCCGAAAATACCGATGGAGGGCGACTGCGACTGGGCGGGCCCCTTTGTACAGGACGCGAGTGCCAAACAGTGTCACTCACTCACCCATCCCCCCACCCCACTCCCCCCCTTTTTTTTAAACAACGCAGGAAACTGTGGTTCGATAAAAACCAAACGACACACCCAGAAAGTGATGGAATTGGGGTTAGAAGGCACAAGCCACACACACAAAAAACAGAACCAGGCCTGCCGGATAGACCTGTAAAACCAACTGCTCAGGAAGAAGAGGCAGGAGGATTGACAAATTAAAATCCAGCCTAGACGTTTTAGACCCTGACTACAACTAAAAAAATTTTAATGGCGGGGGGGGGGGGNGNGCAGGGAGGAGCCCGAAGCAGCCATGGTAGCTCACATAGGTAATTCCATTAAGGTCACAGAGGCTGGGGAACTGCTGAGTTCGAAGCCAGTTTGGGATAGCTAATGTGTTCCGATTAACCTAGGCTTCCGAGTGAAGAGAAAAGAAAAGGTAATGCCAACCTGTAATCCTACATCTAGAGAGCCGTAGGCCAGAGGATCCAGAGTTCAAGGTCACCTCCTAACTACTTGAGACCCTGTTTCAAACCCTCCCATACCAACCCCAGAAAAAGGTAATGACTGCAGCTCAATAGCAGAGCACTTACAGGAGAAGGAAGCTTTTGATCCTAATCACCAAATAACCCAGGTGTCCTGCAAGCCTGTAATCGCAACCCTCTGGAGTTGTTGGAGGGGAGGGTCAGGAATTCCAGGCGAGCCTGGGATACATAAAACGCCCCACCCAGAGCCAAAAGAGTAAAGAGAAGAGTTTGTCCTACTACTTAAAGGAAGTCCTTCATTCCCAGACAGCTCTTGGACTGACAGCTGTAGCGGCAAGAACTAAAGGCTCTCCACACTCAGCTGGCCTTCACTTTTTTTTTTTTAATTACCCAATGCAGGACCCAAGCCCATGGACTAGCGCCTCCCATACTCAGAGTCTTCTGTCCTCAGTTCATTCTCTTTGTAAACTCCCTCATAGTCACAGCCAGAGCATATCTAGCTCCTAGACGGTTGCTAACCCAAGTTCACAGTGAAGGTTAACCATCCCAGAAGCCATCTCTATTTGTTTGCAGGGTTTTTTTTTTCTTTTTTNTTTTTTTTTTGGGGGGGGAGGGGGGTCGTTTTGTTGTTTTGGTTTGATTTGATTCTTTCAAGACAGGTTCTCTCTGTGAAATCTTGATTGTCCTGGAACTAGCTCTGCAGACCAGGCTGGTCTCAAACTCATAAAATTCTGCCTGCCTCTGCCTACCAAGTGCTGAGATTAGAGACACGTGTGCTGCCACCACCACCTATTTGTATCAGTAAAAATAAAAGCAACTTTAATATCCATGAAGGGTTATACAAGAGTCCCCAAGCCCTGCAAAGGTGGCATTGCTGAGAAAACCCTCCCCAAAGTGACAATGTACTAAAGCACTTGCCACAACCATGAAAGACCCACATAAAAACTGGCTGTACAGCAAGGGTAAATACAATCTAAGCACTTCTACATTGACAGAGATGGGCCAGCTAGCCTTGTGTAACAGCAATCTAAAATAAATAGATAAATAAATAAATACCTTGTGGAAGAAGGATTGAAAACCCAGACATCGCTTGAGCTCCATACACACATGGTTGTGTGCACACCACATTCACATGCATAAATATGTATACACACATTGTACAAAAAATAAATACAGAAATGAAAGCAAAAGCAAGAGCCCTTGAGCCAAATATATTCGGTATACAAATTCACCCAGACACAAAATTATAAGACATCTGCTAGATTACAAACATTTTTATTTTGTCACTATAATGGAGTTCTTTTTTTTAAATAGTGAATTAGAAATAGCTTTGTTTTACAAAACAGGTTTGCAATGTGACTTTTCAAAAATACATTCACTTCATAATCATTTTCTACATGGCAGAACCATGAACTACATACCTTTTACTTCATTTAGAACACAGAACAGATACGTTATCAAAGTGCTTCTGTAGCCACTGCACTATCCTCCCAAGAGCTGACTAGAGCAGCTCCATTCTTCCCCAGGGAGAACAGAGTAGGGTTATCTTACAAGGATACCAAGCTACCACCCACCAAGTGATTGACTTAACTAGCAGCAGAATCAAACGTGAGACTGTTCCTCATGCTTCTTCACTGAGCTATAAATAACACACAACCTCGGAGTCTCCGTTAAAATAAATATGGGCGTGATGGGAGGTCGAAGGTGAAAAGCAGGCACTTCCTAAATACTGGTGACTTACAGGATCACCAACTGAAGAAGGAGAAAGTCTACAGAGTCCTTTGCCAACGGTCCTGCTTTTGCAGTCCTGAACTTAAGAGCAGAGTCAACCATTGCGGAAACACCGGCTGAAGGTCTTTTAAGAAGTGAGAATTTGCAGAAAGCTGTCTGCAATTATGACTGACAGCTGATAACTCTGGAAAACGCCACGGATGCTGCAGGATTGCTCTGTTCATTGTGGAGAACTAAGAGGTTTTGGGGCAACAGCATCTCTTGAGGTGGTCATCAACGCGGGTTTCCCGGAACCACAAAACAACCCAAATCCTTGGATCACATACAAGGCGTTCCACTTCACAGCCCTCTAACTAAGACGTCTCAGGGAGGAGGAGTGCTTTCTGGATATGGTGTCTGTGTAAATTGAGGTCCCCTGCCCCGCTCCCTGCAACTCGACTCTGATGAAACCATGTTTCCTTCTGTTCAGGCTGATGTTTGGGTTGTATGGGTCTCAACAGACCTTGGGCAGCCAAAGACCTCTTCCTTGCCCCGGACATTTGTCTGTCCAGTTGAGAATAAGGGTCTTCAGCCGTGCTCTGGTCATCAGGGTCCAAAGAGCTCGCTGCTGTCCAGTCTCTCTTCTTTATAGAGTAGGATGTTCTCCATCAGTTTCCTTTTGGCTTCATTGATCTCAATTTTCCATGAAGTCTCTGTAGCTGATGTTCAGCAGGAAATAGAAAGAGAGTAGCTCCAGCAAGTGTTGCCGTTAAAGTTCCTTGACTCAGACTTTATCAGAGTCTCACGCCAAGTTTGTGAAGCAAGCCCAAATACAAGCAGCATGCCATAGCTTCTGCCCTTGCAGGGAAGTCTGCACCCTCCCCCACAGACACCATAACACTCTGGCTCCCCCAATCCCCACCACACATAGACACCTTTTCCACAAAGAAAAGGCTCCCATATTCCTCCACAGTTATGGGAGACGTGTGGCCATCGACAATAACGATAGCTGTTTCTGTTATGAAATATAATGTGGTGAGGGGGGGGTACCTGGTGGGCCCATGACAAAGCACCCCCCTCCCCGAGAAGTTACACCAAGCAACAAATCTAGTATAAGGGGATTTATTTAGGGGAAGGGAGGGGAGTGAGGACCCAGAGAAGGAGTAGAGGCAGACAGAGAGAAGAGCAGAGGGCAGAGAAGAGGATGGGCCATGGCGGGGGTGGGGGGAAAGGGGGGAGGAGGGAGAGAGAGAGAGAGACAGAGAGAGAGAGAGAGAGAGAGAGAGAGAGAGAGAGAGAGAGAGAGAGAGAGAGAGAGAATA
Organism: Mus pahari; assembly: GCF_900095145.1. Classification (NCBI taxonomy): domain Eukaryota; kingdom Metazoa; phylum Chordata; class Mammalia; order Rodentia; family Muridae; genus Mus; species Mus pahari. Next base: position 129,445,939 of record NC_034591.1, on the reverse strand, counting down.
TTTCATGTGTATTACCATAGTCATACATTTATCAG
>NC_034591.1:129436184-129445864 GCF_900095145.1 Mus pahari | reverse complement strand
AGAGAGAGACAGAGAGAGAGAGACTGCAGTGTTTTTATAACCCACTCTAGAAGGGCATAGTGGCACATATACCTGCACTCCCAAAATAGACAACAGTTCACGAGATAGCCCAGGTGAAACTGTCTCAAACTATTTAACTTTTTTTCCTTTCCTGTGTGTATGTGTGTGCATGCACACATGTCCCTACGTGGGCATGGGCATGCATGACAACGTGGGTTTGTAGAGGTCAGGGCATCAATCTCCTCCTTTAACATGTGATAAACTAGGTTCATAGTCAGGTTGTCAGGCTTTGACGTAAGCACCTTTCCTGCTGGCTTTCTTACCAGTCATGTGAGCCCAGCACTTGGGAGGCGAAGGCAGGAGGGTCAGGAGTTCAAGGTAATCCTCAGCTATACAGGAAGGGCCATATTATTATAGGCTACATGAGACACATGCTCTCTCAAAATTTAAAAAAAAAATTATACATATATATATAATGTAAATAATATATATGTGTAAATAATATATAATATATAATAATATGCACACACACACACACACACACACACACAAAATGAGGCCCTATATCCAGTCCAGCACTGCAAAAATGCATCAAAAAATTAAAATCTGGAGACTGGAAAGGTGGCTTAGCAGTTAAGAACATTTACTGCTTGTTCTTCCAAAGAACTCAGGTTCGATTCCCAGTACCCACATGTTCACATGTTAGCTCACAATCATCTGCAACTCCAGTTTCAGGGTATCTTGCCTTTTCAGGTACTGTACATATGTATTCCACAGATATATACAGGGGCAAGTCTCTCTCTCTCTCTCTCTCTCTCTCTCTCTCTCTCTCTCTCTCTCTCTCTCTCTCTCTCTGAAAGAAGTAATGACCAAAGGCAAGTGTGGAGCAAGGCTGAGGATCACCACACAGCTGTACTAGCAAATGGGCAGTAGGTATGACCAAGGTGCAGTACAGAGATGGAGGTGTGAAAGTCTAAGAGGCAGGAGAGTGGTCGGAAACCAATTGTCACTGGTGAGCTGAACTTCCTCTCTGTGTATCCACTGTGCAGTGAATGCCTGAATTACTAACAAAAACCGTGAATTAGGAAAAGAGGGGAGGGGTGGCCTAAGTTAGAGTCCCAGAAATGACTCTGCATGGGCACCTCTCCCTCCCAAGCTTACCGTCCTGGGGTGTCTGTGGGCCTGCGCAAGCCTCTGACGAGGAGTCGGCCTCCTGTCCCCCACTGGTGGATGGCTGTGCTGTTCCATGTCCCGTGGAGAGTGGAGAGGGAGCTGTCCCTGGGCAGGATGCCATCATAACCAAAGAGGGGATGCTGAGGCTGGAATTGTCCACGTCGTCTGTTTCCTCTGGGGTATTGGAAGACGAGCCCGTGGCCTCAGAAGCCCTGCTCCAGGGAAGGGACAGCTGCCCTCGGAGGCGCTCCTCCACCCTGGCCATGGAGACTCGAGCCTTGGAGGGAGACAGACAAGGAGCTGATCAGGCGCTGGCACTGGAGCTGAAGGGGCTCTAGCAGGTATAAGCACACAAGGCAAGCCCAGCCCCTCCCCCAGCACAGCAAACCCTGCAGACAGGTTTTGCCCTTTTACCCCGGTTTCCTCTCTCTTGCTTAAAAACCATTACATTCCTAAAGCTGCCCCTCCAGCTATTCCCTTATTTGGTCACTGACTCATTCCTGAGACAAAACACCAAAATCGAACAATCAAAATTCATTTTTTGGCTAATATGCTCAGTCAGGATTTACCAACCCACCCTAGCAGACACATCCCCCCCTCCCTCAACCTCCCCACCCCTTAAAAACCCCCAGTCCCACAGAAACACCCTCTCTTGCTTCTCTTGTCTGCTTGCTGCTGCTGCTGCTGCTGCTGCTGATGATGATGATGATGATGATGATGATGATGGTGCTTTTATAACCTCTCCCACCCCTCACCCCCTGCTTGCTCATCTGGGGAAATAAATCTCATTTGTGCTGAGTACTTGGTCTGGGAATGTCTTGTGCCCATACTGGTCCTTTCAAAAGCCAAAGGCCACCACGTGGTCTCCTGGGAATTATAATCAAATGCCTGCTGCAGTCAAAGGAATAGCAGCACCCTGCCTTAAAGAGATCTGAACCCAGAGCCACAGATGAATGTGAGAGCCCAGGAGGTCCAATCATTGCACCCCAATCTTCTGATGGCAATGACTAGGCCAAGTGTGGGCAAGGGTCTACCTGTAGCTCTAAGACCTTGTGTTGACTGCAGAGCCTTGGGGGCGGGGGTACCAGGCAAACGTGCTACATGGGGCTACACTGGGGCCTTCTCCTTGGTCTCACATCTGAGCTAGGAGCTCCTTACACTGCATCCAGGCCTTGAACTCACTCCATAGCCCAAGCTGGCCTTAAGCAGCTGCTTCAGCTACTGGGTATGCATCCCAGGCCGCTGACCTGCACTACTGCTCGCCATACAGACTGCTCACCCTGAATAAGAACACTTCAATTCCTCGGTGCCTTGCAAAACAATTCAGTGTATGGGCTGGCGAAATAGCACAGTAGGTAAAGGTGCTTGCTGCCAAGACTGACAAACTGAGTTCAAGCCCCAGGACACATATGGTACAAGAAGTTGTTCTTTGACCTTGACATCTGTGTCATGGCATATGTACATGTACACATATATGTACACAAGTATACAAACACACACATACACACACACATACATTCTATTTCTGAATTTAATTTTAAAATCCCATGTGAATTCATTCATTTTGGATACAATCACAATAATTCTTTTCTTTCTTTCTTTCTTTCTTTTAACAGTATTTTCTTACAGAGTTACAGAGTCCTGGCTGTCTGAAATTCACTCTGTAGACAAGGCTGGCTTCGAACCCACAGACATCTGCCTGCCTCTGCCTCCCAAGTGCTGATAGATTAAAGCAATGTGCCACCACACCCACCTGCTATGGACTTTTTTTTTAAGATTGATTTATTTATTATATATAAGTACACTGTAGCTGTCTTCAGACACTCCAGAAGAGGGAGTCAGATCTCATTAAGGATGGTTGTGAGCCACCATGTGGTTGCTGGGATTTGAACTCTGCACCTTTGGAAGAGCAATCGGGTGCTCTTACCCGCTGAGCCATCTCACCAGCCCCCGGACTTTTTTTTATAAATATAAAAATATCAGAGTCTAACAACGGGATAAAAGAAACCTATAATCCTAGAATTTGAGAAGTAGGTGCAGCATCAGGAATTCATAGCCACTTTGCTAAGTAAGTATGAAGTTCAAAGCCAGCCGGAACTACAAGAGCTATCATCTGAAAAACAAACAAGCAGGCAGATAATAAAGTCAGGGGTGTCGGCTCACACTCATAATCCCAGAACCTAGGAGACTTCAGGCAGGAGAACTGCCTCAAGTTCAAGGCCACTATGAGCTACAGTGTGAGATCCTGTTAAAAGATAAAAGTTGAAGCAGGGAGAGGCAAGGTGAGTCCACCCTAGAAAGGCGCATCCTGCTGAGCCTAAGGAGCTGGGTTCCATCCACAGAACGTGCATGGTGGAAAGGAAGAACTGACACTCACAAGTCCCTGCGGAACTTCCATGTACAAGAACACACACAATCAGTGCACAGCAGAGCAGCCCAGTGGACTAGACCCGGCAGGGCTTGCAGGCCATGGATCTTTCAAGCCTGGTTGTGCTATACTGTGGTTAGCTCTCCACCCCCCCCCTCTCTCCCTCTCTTCTCCTTTTCTTTTCTTTTCTTTTCTTTCTTTTTTCTTTCTTTCTTTTTTATACCTGAGCTGTCCTATCCCCTTTAGTATATGTGGCAAATGGCTCATCCTTCAAGATCTGGTTCAAATATCAAGTATCCAGATAAAAGTTCAATTAGATGCCCAAGAAGCATTTGCCATGCTAAAGATTTCAGTCTTCTGTAGCTCTGTGTAATGCATAGGGTGTGCAAAAACTGATGTGTGCATTTCTCAGTCATGTTTTTAAAAGGCAGGGAGATGGGACTGAGGGCTGGCTTAGAGGTAAGGAGTCCTTGCTGCTCTGGCAGAAGACCAGAACCCAGAGCAGACAGCTCACAAATACCTGTAACTTCAGCTCCAGGAAACCCAACATATTCTGGCTTCCTTTGGTACCCAAATACACAGAAAACACACACAGTCTTTTAAAAGGGGGGAGGGAGAAGAACTAAACAGATAGCTCATCGGTTAATAGCACTGGCTGCTTCTCCAGTGGACCAAGGTTCAATTCCCAGCACCCACATGGCAGCTCGCAACTGTCAGTAACTCCAGGGGAATCTGACGCCCTCTGCTGCCCTACACAGCACCATGCATAAAAGAAAAGGAATAGAGAATAAAAGGAATAGAGAATGTAAGAGTGTGTCCTCTTCTTTTAACCCTCTTTCACTGACGGGAAAGCAGATGCAATGGATTGAGCAACGTTTGATTCCTGAAATGGAAGCTTTTTAGCCAGCCTGGTTAGACTCTGCACCCAAGCAAGCCATTAAGCCAAAGGCAGCAACTTCTGTCTTGCTTAATTCATTGTATTTTGCTATCTTTTATGTCCCTTTACCCAAGCCTTAACTCACACACCGAACCATTGATGGAATGAATGAATAACTGAAGGTCTGAATGAAAGTGAGTGGCGGGGGGGGGTGCTGTTTAGATCACATCTGATTATATCTGCTTGTGTGCTGCTCTTCTGAAATCCTTAGTGACCTGGAAAATCCTACTGGGCCTCCAGAGCCCTCTGAGTCAGGGCTTAGTTCCCTGCCAGGCTAGACGTAGAGTCCTGTCATACACTGTCCGGGTGCCTACCACAAAGACAACTCTCATGCAAAGACTAGGAACTCCAAGACAGCAGGACAGGAATGGCTTTCTCAGACAGACCGCTCCTCTGTAGTTAGAGAGAGGACTTCAGGCACTCATTACAGCTCAGCTTAGGACCACGTGAGTTACTCCAAGCCATTCTCTCCAAAAGGGTGGAGGAAATGCCACAGGGCAGTTACAGACCAGGAGAGAAACCAGGCCAAAGGAAGACAGGAAGAGATGGGCTCCCACAAGAGGCTCCGGCCAGATACCCAACCTCAGGGTCCCCCATGACCCACACAGCAACCCTGATTTCTAGGTTCCATCCTGTGCTCCCTGCAGCCCAGGCAGACACACCTACCCTCAGGGTCCCGCATGACCCACACTGCAACCCTGATGGCCCCAGTGGGTTTTACTGGGAACGATCGAGGCTAAACTCAAGGCTTACTGCAGCCCCAGCACGTGAGGCTTCCTAGGTAAGGCAGCAGGCAGCAGAGAGCTCACCTCCTCCACGCTGGCATTGCGCCTCCTCAGGCAGACACTCACAGCGATGGCCCAGGCTTCCTCACAGGCCTCAGGCAGCAGCCCTGCTCTCCTCTCCACGTGCCTCTGGCAGATCTCTTTCACCACTGCCTTCCCCATGCTGGTCTTCCTGGAGCAGACTGAGGAAGTGCTGCTGGGAATCTCACTGAGAAGCAAATCCTTCTGTGGGAGGAGAGTGAGGAAGTCCAGGTGAGAGGCTGGGTGTGGTAAGATGTGTAAAAGGCACAAGCAAGCCCAGCACGCAAGCACTTGAGAATGCACTGGGTGCTCCCTAGGACAGCACCCGCTCAGCGGGAGTGGCTTAGCCTGTCCCACCCAATTCAGTGGCTCCATCAGAAAATGGAAACATGAAATTCCTGAGTATAACACAAATGCACATCCAATAATGGACCCACAGCATAAAATAGGACACCAGATAGAAAAAATACTCAATAGCCACTTCCAATAAATGTCTTCCATTTGTAAAATATATGCACAGCAAATACTAATAAACCATCATTTGCATAGTACTTCACCACATGCCTAACACTTATAATTTAATCTTTTCTAAAAGATTGTCATTTTTATTCATTTATAGGTATGTGTGTCTGTGTGTGGTAAGTATGTACGTGTGAGTACAGATACCCTCAGAAGAGGGTGTCAGATCCTCTGGACCTGGAGTTACAGGATCCAGGTAGTAAGCCACTGGATGTAGGTTCTGGGAACCAAACTCAGGTCCTCTGCAAGAGCGGTTGTATGCATTATTAACCACTGAGCCATCTCTCCAGTCCCAATTTAATCTTAATTTTTTAGGATTTTTTATGTATGTATGTATGCATGTATGTATGTATGTATATATGTATGTATGTATGTATGTATGTATGTGTAACTGTGTATTTGTCATGTATGTGAGTGTCTGCAGAAGCCAAAAGGCAGCATTAGATCTCCTGTAGCCAGACTCACAGAAGGTTGTGAGCCACCTGACGTAGATCCTGAGATCTGAATCCAGGTCCTCTGCAAGTGCCCTTAACTGCAAAGTCATCTCTACAGACTCATGAATTAATCTTATTAACATGTACACAGGCCCTTTTGGTTTCTGCTGATACAGCAGTGCCTATGATAAGTCTTGCAGTGAATGGGGACAAAAAGCAGCAGGTCCCCGAAGGTCACCCTTGACTGTACCCACCCTGGGGAAATCGGAGTCACAAGCATTACCAACTGCAAGCAGCTTCTCCAAGAGAATCAACATGAAGGGGTACAGCTGGGGACCTAGGGGGAGGGGCTGTAATCATCTACGGGGGCAAAGCAGGATTCCCAAGGGAGTCAGAGTGGCCTCTTTCAAAAGGGCATTTGAAATGTCATACCAAGAAATAAGCAAGAAGGACAACAAACAAAACAAAGGGCGTGTGTGTGATTGCTGCTCAGGGCTAACAGCAGAATCACACCACCACCTCCACACGAAGCAGGAGCAGGAGTCAGGAGCGAGAACGTAAGCTCATTTATGAGGTCAAGGCTGTAGCTCAGTTGATCCTCTGCTTATATAGCAGGCTCAAAGCCAGGTAGACAGAGTACGGTGCTGTGTGCCTTCAATCCTAACACTTAGGAAGAAGAGGCAGGAGGATCAGGAGTTCAAAGTCAACCCCTACACTTGTTGTATCAAGTTGCTGTATACTTATTTGTTTTTAGTATATATATATATATATATATATATATATATATATATATATATATGTCACTGCTACATATCTATGTGCATATAAATATGCCCATATCTATAATTACATATTATAAGACACACGGCATTTTAAAGCTGGTTGTGACGACACGCACCTGTAACCCCACCACGCTACAGAGACTGAAGAAGAGGTCTGTAAATTCAAGGCTAGCCTGAGTGACATAGTGAGGCTTGGTTTTGTCACCTGAAATGCATCCCTACCTAGTATCTGTCCCTTGGTCCGCCCTAGTCACCCACTCAGCCAACCCTTCCTCTATAAGGCCTTCGTCAGCCTCCAAACACAACTGGCAAAAAAAAAAAAAAAAGTCAGTGAAGTGATTCCTAATGATATTCTGCTATAGTCATAGACCAATGCCTGCCCAACTATCACCAGAGAGGCAGCATCCAGCGACGGGAACAGACACCTAACACTAGGCTGAGCCAGGGAAACCCCACAGAAGAAGGGGCAGAAGAATTGTGGGAGCCAGAGGGGTTGAGGAGACCATGGAAACAGGGTCCCCAGAATCAACTAAGCAGGGCTAACAGGGGGCTTACTAAGACTGAAGCCACGATCACGGACCCTGCATGGGTCTGTGCTAGGTCCTCTGCATATCATATACCTTTTGCTTGTGTAGCTTGGTGTTCTTGTGGGTCTCCTAACAGTGGGAGTGAGGGCTGTCTCTGACTCTGTTACCTGCCCTTGGGACCCTTTTCCTCCCACTAGGTTACCTCATCCATCCTTGATACTGCAGCTTGCATCTAGTCTTATTAAATCATGTTGTTATAGTCTTGCTCTGTTGATATCCCTGGGAGGCCTGCTGGGATTTTTGTTTTGTTTTGTTTTTCCAAGGGAAATTGAGGAAAAGTGGTTTTGGGAGAGAGAAGGTGGGTGGGACTGGAAGGAATGGGGGAGGGGAACTGCAGTTGGGGATATAAAGTAAAAGACGAATTAAAAACAATTTAAAAAATAAAAATTAGTCAGGCGTGGTGGCTCATGCCTTTAAATCCCATCACTCTGGAGGCAGAGGCAGGTGGATTTCTGAGTTCAAGGCCAGCCTGGTCTACAAAGTGAGTTCCAGGACAGCCAGGGCCACACAGAGAAACCCTGTCTCGAAAAACCTAAAAAAAAAAAAAAAAAAAAAAAAAAAGCCCCGCTGTGCCTCTGCATCCCCATCCCCCACCGTGCCTCTGTTTCCCCATCTAGTGGGTAGGTAGTTTCAGGATCTTGGAACACAATGTGCTTGACACCTAGAAGTAAAGACAGCTAAGGCTGGCATGGTGCTTCCGGCACTCTGAGATTCTGTGTAAGCATGAACTTTTAACTATTTATCTTTGGAGAAACTTAGCCTTAACCCGGAGCAGTCGAGGAAGAGGAAATCAGCTTGTAACAGTTAAAGCACGTGAGTGGTTTGCAGCGAGAGACAAGTTACCACAAAGAAAGGGGATCCAGAAGCAGTTCCCAGAGCCCCACCCTTGAGACCCCTCAGGGAAGAGAGATCAAATCTGTAGCCAGCAACAGCATCTGCTACAGGCAGTGAGTTCGCAGTGTGGGGAGCTTGACTCTCTTGTCAGGGCTGTGTGCAGGCTAGGACAAAGTGTTCCTGACTGAAACATCAACCAGGAACTCATGCGAGGCTCAAAAGTCAACTCCCAGGGCCCAGGAAATGTGAAGGAAAGTTAGAGGGACTAGTGAGTGAAACCACGGGACAAAATGGCAAGCAGGGAGGGGGGACAAACCCCCCACTTGATTAGCAAGGACTCAACAAAGAAAGGAAGGCAGGCTGAGACAGAGGGAGAGGCTCAGAGGGCTGCAGCTGACTGTGGCACAAGTCTGTAATCCCAGAACTCAAAAAAAGGCGGAGGCAGGAGGATGACCAAGAACTCAAAGCCATCCTAGAGTATAATGTAAGATCAACCCCCCCATACACACACACCCCCAAAAAAAAAGAAAAGAAAAGAAAGAAAAGAAGAAGAAAACTAAGGCTAGAATGAGAATTAGCAGTTGCATACACACGGCAGCGTCAGTTGCTGTGCCTCTAAGTGGCAGTGTGGGAAGATGTCTCAGAGCTGAGGCCTGAGAACTTTGCACGTGGTGGGCAAGGCCCTCCCTGACCACCTGGAACAAGGATACCAGCCGACCAACCCGACGTGACTGGATCTCTTACCAGGTAAACTGGACTACGGTCCTTGTCCATCGCAGGGATGCTGGTCAGGACCTCGGCCAATACCTGGGTAGGAGAGAACACAGAGTTGACATACACAGTCAGCAAAAGACTTAGACAATGACAAAGGCTTCGTCTTTTCTGATATTATTATTGTTAATATGATTATTACATTTATGTATTGAGAGTGTATGTGTGTGTGTGTGTGTGTGTGTGTGTGTGTTGGTATTCATCCGCCATGGCACTTGCATAGAGGTCAGAGAGTGACTTGTGTGTGGGAACTGGAGCTCTCCTCCCACTGCGTGGGTCCCTGGGCTGGAACTCAGGTTGTCAGACTTGGCAGCAAGCACCTTTACTCACTGAGCCATGTTGTCAGTCCCCTTTGTCCCCTTTTCTTGTTTTGTTTTGTTTTAGTTTCTTCTTCTTCTTCTTCTTCTTCTTCTTCTTCTTCTTCTTCTTCTTCTTCTTCTTCTTCTTCTTCTTCTTCTTCTTCTTCTTT
>NC_034591.1:129426347-129436099 GCF_900095145.1 Mus pahari | reverse complement strand
TCAGAAATCTGCCTGCCTCTGTCTCCCAAGTGCTAGGATCATAGGCATACGCCACCACTGCCCAGCCTTTTTCTTGTTTTTAAGACAGGGTTTTTTGAAGTTACTCTGTAGCTGAGGGTGGCCTTGAGTTTCTGATTGTCTCGCCATACCACCAGGATTTTTTTTCCCCCTACTTCACTCACTCACAGAGGAACACAGCCCTGAGCCAACACCCAGGTGGGAAACTGTGATATGTTCCTGTGCGAAGAGCAAGCCTTCTGTTCGTGGGATTCTCAGCAGTGTAAAAGATTCAGGAGTGAGCCAGGTGGTGGCTGCTCACACCTTAAATCCTAGAACTCAGGAGGCAGAGACAGGTGGATCTCTATGCACTCGAGGCCAGTCTGGTCCATAGAGCTAGTTCTAGGATAGCCAAGGCTACCCAAAGAAACTCTTGTCTCAAACAAACAAACAAACAAACAAACAAAAAGTAAAACCACAGACGTGGGAGACAGGCACAGAAGCCTGGACTCCCAGTCCAGCTCTGCACAAGAAGTAAGCCCCAGGGCTGGGAACTGAAACTTGGGCCAGAGTCTGCACATGTCACGTGGGCTAGAGCAGCTCCGCTGTGGGATGAACAGCAATGGTGTCTCTCCCACACCCTCCTGCATCAAGTTAGAGCAGTTAGCCACAGGTTAGGCACTGAGGTGACCCTGCTCTGAGGGTAACGGGGAGCATGCCAACAGTGGCCAGGAGGAGGCAGCACAGAGCGCTAGATAGAAAAGGGTCTGCAGCCAGTTGAAAAGGGGTGGCCAGGAAGGTCCTTGCAGGAAGGAAGAAACAGAGGAAAACCAATCAGGAGAGAGACATCTCCTCTGGCTCAGCCATGTGATTCTGGAAGGAACAAGTCCCTGACAAGGGTCACTTAGTGAGCATAACAACACTGAGATACAGCCGGCAAGATGAGGTACTAGCATGCAGGCCAGACTACTTGGGTTCAGTCCCACACAGTGGCAGGAGAAAGGCAACAACTCCAGATAGTTATTCTCTCACTTCCACATGCAGTATGGCATGTGCACACCTGCACACACATGCATGCATGCACATGCATATGCGCATATGCACACATACATGCACACAGGCACTAATATGCACACATGCATGCACACACATTAATACTACAATATCCATGTATATACAACATCCTATTACACTCTTTTTAAATTTTATTTATTTATTTATTTACTTACTTATTTGAGACAAGTCTCTCTACAGAGCCCTGACTGCCCTGGAACTCACTTTGTAGACCAAGCTGGCCTTGAACCCACAGAGATCACCTGCCTCTGCTTTCTGAGTGCTGACATTAAAGGTATGTGCCACCACATCCAGCCCCATTACTACTCTATAAGCACCAGTAACACCCCACTTTCCAGAAGGCAAAACTGAGGCCCAAACATGGGGTGGGCAGGTGTTAGATGGCAGAAGCACCTGTACTGCACTAGGCCATATTGCCTGGTGGTTGGAGGGTCTGCCCTATTGCTTTGTTTTGACTTGTTTTAATCTTTGTTTTCATTTGCTTTATTCTGTTCTGTTTGTTTTGAGATATAGTCTCTTCCTAAATTGCCTAGGTTCCCCTGGAACTCGCTCTGCCTCCTCTCCCAAAGAGCCACTGGTTCTCCAAGTAGGGACTGCTTAGCCTCACTGAAGCACTCACAGGGAACTCTGGGTGGGTGGGGAGGATGGAATGGGGGAAATGGGAGCCAGCAGAGTGGCCAGACAGGGGCAGAAGGAAACTGAATCTGGTACACAGAGGTCCAGTTGAGGGCAGAGGGAGGCCCGGGGAGGGCTGCAGAGGCAGATGTGAACAGACAGAAGACTGTGGTCACAGAGAGGAAGGTCAGAGGTCGAGCTAGGGAGGAAGGCAGATGCACAGAGCCCTGAGTGCAACAGTCTGAGTCTGGCTGCAGGCAATAGACTGTGCTTCTCGGGTCGAACTTCCCAATGCTGTGGAACATTCTGTGGTCCTGTGCAACATCGAGTCGGACAGACAGACAACAAGAAAACAAGGCTCTGCTGTCAAGTGGGGCTGGGGAGGCTTGCATAACCTTCTCTGGTGGGTTCACAACAACCAGGTCACAGGGTCAGCACCCTATTCAGTCTGTAATGCAAAGCCTGCTTGGCTTTGCTCAACAGTTTCTTCCAAACCTATCCGTTGTCCTCTCAGTCCCTTTAACTCATCCATCCTGCAGACATTAATAGCAGTCAGTGTGTCCTAACGATGAACTGAGCAGACTGTCAGGCTCAGACTACGGATGCTTTACAGTACGCCCTGAGCACATGGCACCCAGTCCAGAGGCAGGGAGTATGCAGGGGCGGTGGATGGTCACCGACGGAAGAGCGATGAAGAAGCGTGACAGAGAAATAGGTGGCAGGCCAACAGTGTGGACAGGAAGCAGGAAGCCGAGAGATAACATCTGCAGCCCACAGAATCACCAACCATGCACAGTTTCTGTATATGCATATCTGTTTACCATCTTTTAAGAGTTTTTGAGACAAGATTAAGTTGACCTAGAACTCGCTATGTGTAGCCCAGGCTAGCCTGAATGAAAAGCAATCTTCCTGCCTTGACCTTCCAAGTGCTGGGATTACAGACATGTACCTCCATGCCCAGCTACGTAAACCTTTTTAACCATGAAAATCACTTATAATTCATAAGCCATGTAAAATAGACCGTGGAAGTTAGGCCTGGTCGCACACAGCTGCAATTCCAGTACTCAAAAGGCTGAGACAGGATCATAGTTGGTGGCTAGGCTGGGCCACAGGGACCCAATGAGACCTCATCGCAAAAGTTTGGGGAGTATGGCTCGGTGGTAGAACCCATGTCTAGCATGTCTGAGGACCTGGGTATTCTCTCCGGTACCAAAAATGGGGGTGGTGGGGGGGCAAACTAGGGACATATGTCAGTCCGAGAATGGTCACCTTGTGCACATAAGGACTTGAGAGCTCAGATCCTGAGATCCCATATACAAATGCCAGATGTTGTGGTACGCACTTGTAACCCAAGCACTGGGGAGACCGAGGCAGGAGGATCCTTGGGGTTCACTGGTCAGTCTAGCCTAACTGGTGAGCTTCAGGCCCAAGAGAGAGCCAATCCCAAAGGAGGTCGATACTACCTGAGCGTGTCACTTGAACTACACCCCGCATCCCACACCCCACACATAATGCACACCCACAGACTAAGAGCAAGGGAAATAAATGGTTTTAAAAGATTCCTTTGTCTTGGATCTGGCCTGGAGGCCACAGTCCAGCAGCCTCTGCCATAACTTCACGCAAGCCCCACGCTTACAGCCAGCCTGTGGGCAGACAAGGTAATGCTTACAATTCCACAGCTGAAGATGTCCACCTGCTTGGTCAGCTGCCCCACTCTGATGAAGTTTTCAGGCAGATATGCAGCTGAGGCCTGGAACAGGTGAGTCTTCATGACGGTATATTTGGTCTTTTTATTGTCGGGACACGGATGAGCTACCGGATGAGCCAGCTTGGGGTTAAGATGCTGGTCCAGCAAAACATTGGCACTGCAGGAAAGCAAGGGAAGAGAACCTATGAATTCTGGGAAGAAAAGGTTGCCGTGGAGACACACTGGCCAAACAATTTAGCACTGGGCAACATCAGCCCTGCAAATGGTGGAGGGGAGGCAGTCACAGAAGACACTCAACATGAAATAGCCAGCCATAAATGGATGGGGTCTAGGAAACCCACTCACTCCATTAAATGAAAATGGAATTGAAAATTGGTCTAGTTGCCCCAGGGACATGCAGGAGATGCAGAATTCTGCGCCCCACAGATGCCAGCCCTGGCCAGCCCCACCGCCATCAGGACAAGATCACTGTTCATCATGCCCTAACTCCTCTAAAGCTGTTCCCACTCCAAGCTCTGGCCTCGCCGGGGCAAACCCAGACACTGGCATCCTTTGTAGCTCAGTTTGCTCAGGTTGTAGAGAAGGGGAACATTTTTTTTTTTTAAAGGAGAAGTGAAAATATACTTTGATCCAGTCATAATTGGAAGGAGTTAACTCAGAGAATTCCTGGGGGGTGAGGGCAAAACGCTAGGCATCATGTATAGAACTGTTTTATTCTATTGCATTTGTTTGTGGGGAGGGAGCATGCATGCCACATCTTGCCGGGGGATCTCAGTGGGAAGTTTTGCAGGCATTGGCTCTCTCCTTCCATCATTTAGATTCAAGGGGTCAAACTCAGGCTATCAGGCTTGGCAGCAAGCATCTTCACCCCCTGAGCCATCTCACTGGCCCACCGAGCAGTATTTGAAAAAGACACCAGGCCAGACACGGTGGTAGCTCACCTATAATCCCCAGCACGCAGGAAACCGAGATAGGAGGGCTGCTGGGAGTTCGAGGCCAGTGTAGGCTACATAGTGAGCTTCAGGTCAGCCTGGGCTACACTGGCAAGTTAGAGGCCAGTTCTGCTCTACAGCAAGACTTTGTCTCAATAAACCAAAAAAAAAAAAAAAAAATCTTTTTATAAGCTGGGCATGGTAGCTCACGCCTTTAATCCCAGCACTGGGGAGGCAGAGGCAGGCAGATTTCTGAGTTTGAGGCCGGCCTGGTCGACAAAGTGAGTTCCAGGACAGCCAGGGCTACACAGAGAAACCCTGTATCGAAAAAAAAAAAAAAAAAAAATCTTTCTATAATAGCCAGCAACTCAAATATCTACTATTAGGATTATCTAAATAAGTGTGAGCAAGCCACTTCACCGCAAGGTTAAGAAATCACAAGAAGCCGTGAAACCTTGCAACACGAGGAGGTGACTCCCTGGTAAGTGGGGAAGCAGAGGAGGAACTGGGAGATGTGAAACCATCCAGCCTTAGGGGCGAGGATTTGTGTGGGAGGAAAGCAAGAAATTGAAAACAAGTCACGAGCCGGGCAGTGATGGCGTACGCCTTTAATTCCAGCACTTGGGTGGCAAAGGCAGGTAGATTTCTGAGTTCAAGGCCAGCCTGATCTACAAAGTAAGTTCCAGGACAGCCAGGGCTACACAGAGAAACCCTGTCTCGAAAAACCGAAAAAAAAAAAAAGAAGAAGAAGAAGAAAAGAAAAGAAAAACGAGTCACAACGCCACTGGATGGTGGAGCATGCCCAGTGTGATGGGGCCATCAAATTCAAGTCAGGAGGGGTAAGAGGAAAGGGCTTTTGTGCTGGCATGTACCCCAGAGAGGGAACCCCGAGGAACCCCAAGACTTCTATGGTTGTGCAGCTGGTTCTGCTAAATGCCTTGGACTCTTGGAATCTCTCCCATGATGGCAGTTCTCCTGCTCTTGGAAATCTGACACTAAGATGCGGGGATAGGAAATCTGGAAACCTCCCTGACAAGACCTGTCACTAACAGACAGGCAAGGCAGGTACTGAGCAAAATTCAAATGGGGAGCTCAAATCCCAAGGCTGGGCACAGCTCCCAGATGGAGTGCAGGCCGGCTCACTCCTGAGTAGATGGTCAAATGTTTAGGGTGCTGTGGCCTGCGGGGGAAACTAACCCAGAAAGGCCACAGACAAAGTGACAGCTTCACACCTCAGAAATACTGGATTTTGAAGATATGAAGAGAGAGCTAAGGTCCCCAAGGGAGGGGAGATAGAGGAGAAGAAGGGGGAAGGGGAGGGGAGAGACAGACAGACAGACAGATAGACAGACAGCAAGAACAGGAGCCGGCCTGGTCCTCAAAGCCTGGACCAGCAAGCCCAGCTCATCCTGCCCTCTCACCTCTTTTTTCTTTTTTTCTTTTCTTTCTTTCTTTCTTTTTTTTTTCCAAGACAGGGTTTCTCTGTATAGCCCTGGCTATCCTGGAACTCACTTTGTAGACCAGGCTGGCCTTGAGCTCAGAAATCCGCCTGCCTCTGCCTCCCGAGTGCTGATATTAAAGGTGTGCGCCACCACCGCCTGGCTGCAGTCAGTGCTCTTAACCACCGAGCCATCTCTCCAGCCCGCCCTCTCACCTCTTTACATTGCTGTGGATGATGTCCAGGCTATGCAGGTGCTCCACGGCTAGAAGCAGCCCTGAGCAGATGCTGGCCCGCTGTGGCCAGGGCAGCATGTCTGAGTTGCCCTAAGAGAAAAAGAAGGTATAAAAAGGGTCACTCCTGCGCCATTCTAAAGTCTTTATAGCCTGTCCTCGGACTGCTTTGAACCCATCCTTGGTCACGGGGCTCAGTCAGTGTGATGTACTACCTTGAGGTGATATTATTTGTATCAAACAGTGCTACTCGAAAGCCCAAGATCAGACACACTCATGCTGTGTGGCTTTGGGAAGGTACTTGAAGCCTCTGAACTTCTGTCCCCTTGGGCATGAAATGGACCCCGCGGGGTAGGGGGTGTCAGCTCAGAGGGCAGCTGGGGACAGAGTTCAGTTTAAGCTGTCAGCTACCATCCAGGTCCTGGATTTCATTCCCCAGTGCTGCACAAACCAGGCGTGGTAACATGTGCTTGCACTCCTAGCACACAGGAAGTAAAGACAGGAGGACCAGAACCTCAAGGTCACTGTCTGCCATATAGCAAGCTTGAGGCTAACCTGGCTACTGGTGACCCTGTCCCCCCCCCACCAAAAAAATCATAAGTAAAAATAAAATGAAATAAAGGATACAGTGATGTCTGTATTGAAGCTTTTATGAGCTTTCAAAAGAAGTTCACACTCTTTGAAGTCCTTAACTGGACTCCTAGACAAGAGCTATCTGTTCCGTCCTAGGACCACAGCCACTGGTTTACCTGAGCCCAGAGTCTGTCCTGCAGAGAACCGTTTGCCATGTAGGGGTAGATGAGGCTGTGGAACTGTCTTCCAGTGCAGAAACCCAGCAGAGGTAGGATGTTGGGGTGACAGCATCTGAACCCAGCACAAGTGTACAGTCAGGCATGAAAGAGCAAGAGACAAAGGCAGGACCCCCCCCCCGCCCCCTCTTCCCAGCTCAGACCACCAGCTACCTCCCAGCCGCCCCAGGCTCTGGTCCCTGGCGGCCTCACCCTATTTCCCTGCTATGCAGCCTGGCGCCATCCCCAACCCACTTCTGGGAAAAGGCTGCAGGATGAAGAACCTGCTAGAGGCCACCACACCCGCCTCAGGGTTATGAGTCACCTTTCTCCTCTTGGCTCTCCTCATGACTCTAGCCACATCTCATGGTCCACATGTGAACCATCCACGTGTCTACCTGGGAAAGGACACTTCTCTTCTGCCTCCCAGAAACCTCTTGCCTCACGAATCACCACGCACTGTTTTTGTTTTTATTTTTATTTTTTAAAGATCTATTTATTTGGGGCTGGAGAGATGGCTCAGTGGTTAAGAGCACCGACTGCTCTTCCGAAGGTCCTGAGTTCCAATCCCAGCAACCACATGGTGGCTCACAACCATCCGTAATGAGATCTGACGCCCTCTTCTGGTGCATCTGAAGACAGCTACAGTGTACTTAGATATAATAATAAAATCTTTAAAAAAAAATCTATTTATTTATGTCATGTATGTGAGTACACTGTCTCTGTCTTCAGACACACCAGAAGAGGGCATCAGATCCCCATTACAGATGGTTGTGAGCCACCATGTGGTTGCTGGGATTTGAACTCAGGACCTCTGGAAGAGCAGTCTGTGCTCTTAACCGCTGAGCCATCTCTCCAGCCCCATCATGCACTTGTTACACACAGTTTTCCATCCCCTTCGTGTGGCCACAGCCCAGGCTACCTCACAGGGCAACTACAGATGATCTTGTGCCAGATCACGCTGCCTTCCTGTGCCCTGCTTCACACCCATCTCATTCACCAGCTTTGCACACCTGTCCATCCTGCATGCACTGTGAAGCAGGAGCTACCTGGTTTCAAGTGAGCTCTCCCTCTATCCTGGGAGTAGCCTGGGCTACTAAACTGATAAATGGAGGAGTAACCACCGAGCCTATGAGGACACAGAGTTGAAGGGAGGGCACATGTCTGGTCTCCATTGAATGAGTATCTACATGGTTACACTCACTCGTGCGTGTTATCTCCTATGAAGAAGGCATTCCGAAATGACAAACTAGCTAGATGTGGTGACAAAGCCAGGACATGTCTCAGTCCCCTGACTGTCCTCTTCTCTCCCCAAGTCCCCCTCAGCTCTGGGATGGGAAGCCTTTGGTGTGCAGCCTTCCTGCCTCAGCATCTCAAGTGCTGGGGTGACAAGAGCCTGCCTCGCAGCAGTGAACAGATTGGAGGCTCTCTTACTTTACACCTGTAATCTTTGGGGGGTAGTGGGATGGGGAGTTGCTAGGACTAGAACTCAGGACCTTATCCATGCTTGGCTACATCTCCAGCCAGTTTGTAAAATAAAGAGTGAGTTAGAAAACATGTATTCTCCACAGACTGTAGACTATAGCAAGTGCCCTACTGTGTGTTCTGCTGGAAAAAGTCAACATTTCTTGAGAATTCTAACTTTTGCTGCATAAGAGAGCATAGACTCTGGACACAGTCCATGAAGACTCACACCCCCGCCCTGCCACTTACTAGCTGTGTGGTCTTGGGCCAAACACCGAGCCTCTCTGGGCCCCAACGTATACACTTATACAACTGTGGACCGGGGATCTGTGTTGCAACATTCTGATGACACTGGAATGAGTTTGTATATGCTACGACCTGAACATGTGCCCCAGAGTTTGTGTGTTGGAAACCGAGCCCCCAAGTTTATAGTCAGAGGTATTTGGAGGCAGGGTGCTTAGGAGTAATTAGGGTTAGGTAAGGTCATGGGCTAGGACTATACTGAGTCTCACTGTGTGATGCCAGCTGCTGTGGTATCCACTACATGAGGCCTCAATGGACACCCTCTGACCTCCCTGCCTCCAAAACCACAAAATAAACAAACTTGTGCTTTAGAAACCGCCCTCTCTGTGACACTCTGTGACAGCCAGAGAAAATGGCCCAGAACAATAATGGCAGTGCTTGCCTTGCACACAGGAACCGCTGCCTGCTTCATTAGGCCAGGGGCTTACCTGAGGCAGAGCTGCATCTCTGCCTGTAGGAATCTGTCCATGGACCCTGGACTCGAGCTGGCCACCTGTGGGAAAATACGCAGCTCCTGAAGACCCATCCAGCCTCAGCCCCGACTTTACCACTCCCTGCAGACACCCTCACCTCACCTCCCTGAGCTTCTTGAAGGCGAAGGCCACACCGTTCCTTTGACCCCGGTAGATATCAGCAAAGGTGCCCTCGCTGATTCGGTGGCTTTGGTCAAAGTCCTCAGTTGCTTGGACGACATCCACTTCACTCCAGAAAAGCCTGTCTCTGGACAAACTCAAAAGCCTTTCCTGCTTGGGGGCGGATGTGGAAGTGCTGCGATACTGGGGATTGGGAGAGAAGAGTGGATGGTAACCATGAAAGCTGGCCATCGCTGTCCCCCAGGGGTCCCTGGAATACCAAGGGGCTTCCCCTTCTTTGTTACAAGTGGTATCAAAGTCCAAATAACCACAGTTCTCTCAGCAGGGCTTTGGAGACAGCACATATGGGAGACTATACTCAGAAGTCCAGTTTCTATACCACCCCTTTCAAACACAGGCACACAGAAATTGATATTTTTGAAGTTACTTAAACCCTTATTAATCATTCTAGGAAATAGTTCTAGGAAACTATTCTAGACAAAAACAGGCAATTAAAGATGGATCTGTAGCCAGGTGGTGGTGGCGCACGCCTTTAATCCCAGCACTTGGGAGGCAGAGGCAGGCAGATTTCTGAGTTTGAGGCCAGCCTGGTCTACAAAGTGAGTTC
>NC_034591.1:129413889-129426022 GCF_900095145.1 Mus pahari | reverse complement strand
AACCACATGGTGGCTCATAACCATCCATAACAAGATCTGACACCCTCTTCTGGAGTGTCTGAAGACAGCTACAGTGTACTTACATATATAATAAATAAATAAATCTTTAAAAAAATAGATGCATATTTTAAAAAAAAAAAGAAAAGAAAACAAAGGTTAATAGAAACTTTTTATAAATAATTTTTAAAGATTTACTTATGAGTACTATCTGCATTTACATCTGCATGCCAGAAGAGGGCATAAGATCATATAGATGATTGTGACCCACCATGTGGTTGCTGGGAATTGAACTCGGGACCTCTGGAAGAGCAGCCAATGTTCTTAACCACTGAGCCATCTCCCCAGCCCCTGAAGGTTTTGGTTTTGGTTTTGGTTTTGGTTTCTTGAGATAGGCTGGCCTAGAGCACACATTGTAGACCAGGCTAACCCACAACCTGTCTGCCTGTCCTCCAACTGCTGGCCCTAAAGGTCCTTAATGATTCAACCATCTCTGAACATGATTAAGTTACAGGAGATATTTATTAACCAGCCCAGGAGTTGCTGCTTTTCCCCCCAGGGACAAGCCCAAACCCTCAACTTCTCAAGAACAAACTTGATATCTTAAAAAAACAAAACAAAACAAAACAAAAAAAAAACAGGGATTGTTCTTGAACTCACTGTACACACCCTAGCCTCTGCCTCCCAAGTGCTGGGATTGACCACAAGGTCTTTATCTTCTCAAATTAGGAGAAAAGGCTGGGCATGCTAGTTCATGTCCATGACCACAGTATGTGGGATTCAAAGGCAGGAGGATTCACAAATTCAAATCCAAACCGAGTTACTTAGTGAGATCTTGTCTCAAAAATAAGTAAGGATGCAGCTCAGTTGGTGGAGTGCTTGCCTGACAGGCACAGGCCTTGAGTTCCATCCTTAGCACACATAAACTGGGTGTGGTGACACATGCCTGTAACCCAGTAACTTGGGAGGTAGGGGCAGTAGTCAAGGTTATCCTCAGTTATACAGAAAGTTTGAAGCCAGCCTGGGCTACATGCAACCCTGCCTCAAAAGAGTAAAAAGCTGTTTCTTTCCCCTGCCCCATCCCCCTTGCCTGGGGTGGGACCCAGGGCTATACCACTGAGCTGTATACAAACTGATGCTTTCATTTCTAACCCAGTGTGAATTATTACCAATATAGTCACCACAGTTTCTGGGAGCATTAGCAAATGAGGGTAAAAGTACCCACAGGAATAAAGTCAAAGAACATTCTGGAACCCAAGTCAAAGTGCAGGACCACTCTGACTGTTGCTCAACTCTGTCAAGAAAGTGGAGAGAACTGGGCAGTTGTAAACTAGTTCCTGTAACTGCCCGTGAAGGCGGTACTGGTTCAGGTCTTGCTTACATAGGGCCATTGAAAACAAAGGTCCTAGCCGGGCAGTAGGTGGCACATGCCTTTAATTCCAATACTTGGGAGGCAGAAGCAGGAGGATTTCTGAGTTTGAGGCCAGCCTGATCTATAGAGTGAGTTCCAGGACAGCCAGAGCTACACAGAGAAACCCTGTCTCAAAAAACAACAACAACAACAAAAAAACACAAAAACAAAACAAAACAAAAAAACATAGAAGGAAGGAAGGAAGGAAGGAAGGAAGGAAGGAAGGAAGGAAGAAAACAAAGGTCCTATCGAGTTTATAGTGAAAGCCTGTCCTCCCAGCTGCTCCACTAGAGGCTGAGACAGGGGGATCACAAGTTCAAGGCCTATCTGTGACCCTTAGTAAACACTTGCTCAAAAATAAAACAAATACAACAAACAAAAAACAAAAAAGGGGGCTGTAGTTATGGTTCAGTGGTTGAATGTGGGGCTCAATCCCCAATGTGGCAAAAATTGAATCCTGGCCTGGGCTGGGACTCAGTACTAGGGTACTTCATTGGGCCCTGAATAAAGCCCCAAAGATCCAACCCACCAAGACCTGCAAACTCAGTGCAGCACACACCCCTCATTTCTCTGATGAGTATCCTTAGTCTCAGAAGCTTGGAGAGACATTCATGGGTCCCTTGTCCTCCCCACCCCCACACTGGTCTCAGGGAATGAAGAAACTGTTTCTGAGAGGACCAAGAGCCAAGACACAATTGGGATAGAAGCACAGGGTGGATTTACCTTAGACTGGGGAGAGTCGGGTGCATCAGTTTTCAGGGAACAAGGCGCATCCGCCTTGCACGGACGCTGACATGAGGCCTGCTGCTGGGCCCCAGCCATGGTGGGCCCTGGAAAGGACGATATGGTCAACACTCT
The DNA here is from genome assembly GCF_900095145.1 of Mus pahari. Lineage (NCBI taxonomy): Eukaryota > Metazoa > Chordata > Mammalia > Rodentia > Muridae > Mus > Mus pahari. The sequence goes on along the minus strand of NC_034591.1, from coordinate 129,423,756 downwards.
GCCTGGGGACTCATCCCAAAGACAGCTTTTCCCTTAGTCAGTGCTGTCACCTCCTGACACCGAGTGCCAGCCGACAAGCTTCATGGGTGTCATTTCATTTAAGCCTGGTGACATCTTGCAACAGGTGCAATTTGTCATCTTGAATGACAGGAGGAGACCCAGAAGTGGGAGGTGTCCTGAGCAGCCCAGGTCGCAGGATGGGGGAATGCCCCTGTGCTGTCCCACTGCCTGGTAGAGGACACAGAGAAACCTCCAGTGTGGTTCCACAGTAGATGGTGTTCCACCTGGCATGGCCTGAAGGACTGGGGAAACCAAGGGTACTGAGGGAGGGGGGAGGGAAGGCTCCTCCCTCACTCAGTAAATACCCAGGCACCTCCATCCTGGGGGTACCAGTAGCCAGGGCTGACTCAAGCACCTATCATGCTACTTTGCAGAAGGGACTCAAGTATCCATAGATAGACTCTGGTACCCTGCTCAGTGGCCGCTGGGTCACCAGAAGTCAAGCTGACTGGTGGGAGCACGGACCGTCTCCTTGAGTGGGTTGGTTGGTCTGTTTGTTCTTGTTTTTGTTTTTTGAGACAGGGTTTCTCTGTGTGGCTCTGGCTACCCTAGAGCTCTCTGTAGACCAGGCTGCCTTTGCCTCATGAGAGCTGGAATTAAAAGCTTGCACCACCACTACCTGTCCCAACATTTTCCAGTTTTTAAATGTTGTCAAAGAATTGTCTAAGGTTTCCCCAGATGGCCGGGCAAGGCAGAGTAGCCCAGCCAATGAAGTAACCACGGGCCATGCTTGCAACCTGGACAGCAACACAGAGCCTTCAATGCACTGCTTTCGTTGTCTGTATGGATACTGCAGTTTTTTTTTTAAGATTTATTTATTACTATAGATTAAATATACTGTTGATTGTTGCTGTCTTCAGACACACCAGAAGAGGGAATCAGATTTCATTACAGGTGGTTGTGAGCCACCATGTGGTTGCTGGGATTTGAACTCGGGACCTTCAGAAGAGCAGTCAGTGTTCTTACCTGCTGAGTCATCTTGCCAGCCCGACACTGCAGGTTTTTAATAAGAATCTACACATACTACAGCATATATCACACAAACGACATACACCACACACACACACCCACACACACACACCACACACACCCATAAACACACCAAACTCCACGCATCACACACACACACACTTCATACCATACCACACACACAACATACACCACCACCCCCACACACTACACCACAAACACTACATACACTGTTGCCACAAGGGATCACAGAGGGCCTAGTGTGTAACTTCCTGTCTGCGGAGCGCTGCACAGGTTCATGGAAGGTCGGGGACACACCGCAGGACCCATTCATCTCTACATAAAAGTCCTCAAAATACAACTCTCCAAGTGCCCAAGCTTTTCCTCTAAAATAAAAAAAGCCCTCAAACAGCAACTTCCCGGGACAGCCCACAAGCCTGAAATCTGGGGCTTTCCCAGGGCTGAGTGGCCTCAGTAATCAATGGAAAGAATAACTCCTCCTGTTTCAACTACAAAAATAGAACTTCCGCTTCTGTGGGAGGGATTGTGGGGACAGGCCCAGTGGCCCCAGTGGCACACCTGCTCCCCAGGGCCACTCAGGAAAGTGAGCCATACAAAGGCTAATGGTGAAAGTAGAAAGAGGCCCCGGCACCGCCTGCTCCTCCCCCACCTCCCCCACCTCCCCACTCATTATCTTTCTTTGGCAAAGGAACAGCAGTTTGGCCCCCGTCAGAGGACCTGTCAGAAATTGAGGTTCATAGGGCAGCACATTTTTCCCCCTTCCTTTGATATCTTTAGTTACAGGAAATAGTCCTTGACCTAGCATTAACTGCCGGGGCCCCCTCCACACACACCTTTCCTCCTCTTCCTTTTTTGAGATGGGGTCTCATTATGCAACCCTGACTTTGGAACTGGATATAGAAACTGTAGAGAGCACAAAGGTCTACACTAGTTCCTCCCCTGGCCCCTTAAGCTATAGAATTCATACTTTTTCTTTCTTTCTTTTTTTTTTTTTTTTTTTTTTTTTTGAGACAGGATTTTTCTATGTAGCCCTGGCTATCCTGAAACTCACTCTGTAGGCCAGGCTGGCCTCAGACTTGGAGACCCACCTGCCTCTGCCTCCCAAGTGCTGGGATTAAAGGCGTGTATCCCCACCACCCAGCTAGAATCTGTGAGGATGTGACAGCCAGCCCTGACCTGACTGGTGTTGCCTGCCCAGAAATGAGCTGTGCCACTCCAGTCTTCCAAGCACTCAGACCTGAGCGACCATTCACACGCATCCCCTATGATGACTAAAGAAACATACTATAGAGCCGGGCATCCGGTAAGGGCCACGGACCTGTTGCTCTGGAATGCCTGGGAGATCCTGGTGGCCTGCAGGGGAGATCAGAATTGGATATTGGGCCGTGAGGTGTTAACATCTGCCTCTGCGTCTGTAAAACCTGCTTCTCGATATGGGAAAGGGATAGTCTTTTATTACTATAGCAGGAAAGTAAGGAACAGCTGAGGGAAATAAAATGATTCTCCTGCCCAGCTGTGGATTCCATGGGCAGTTGTTTTGCACACCTTTCTACTGGCTATGGAGTTGTTTTTAACTGGATTTCCCTGTCCCCTCACACAGATCCATATGTGGTATCTGCAAAGGCGCATGCCTAAAGAAACCATGTTGGCCTAGAATTTTCATTCACACACACACACACACACACACACACACACACACACACACCTCTGCTTCCACCCAGCTAAGGTGCCTGATTCTCTGCAATAGGATACAATGGGCTCTGTTCTTACCCATTTACAGATGGAGGAACTCAGAAATGAGGAGGCTGAGAGGGAATGTAAGCACCGGTGGGTCAGCCTTGGGCCCGAACCCCTAACCCTGACTTCTCCATGCAGGACTGGCTGGCTTCAGGCTCCTCAATGAGCTGCATTTCATGGCTCTGGGATCTTGAGCTTGCAGGCCAGAGGCTACAGGAGGTAAGGATGAGCCCCCCCCCCCCCGGGAAGCCATTGCTAGGTGTCCTCTTGTCATCTGGCAGACTGTCCCTCAGCTCGAGGCTGAGCATGAGAGGCTGGACACACATACAGTGCTCTCTTCGAGGCTCTGGGACAGCAGCATATGCCGTATGGGGGAGGCAGGAGTGCTCAAACCCCATGATTTAAATCACCTTGAGCAAATGCGTATTTTTTCTTTTGCTGAAATTGATGGAAGAGGGAGTGGCTCGGTGGTAGAGCACTCATCTTGCACGCCTAACCCCCAGGGTTCGATCCTCAGCTCTCCCTCCCTGCCCCACTCTGAAAATGGTATTCATAAACTTAACACTGTAATGAGAATTTTGGAATTTTGGCTTCTTTAAAATATACAGAAGCATATGTTTTTGTTTTAAGCCCAGGTGCGGGGATATCGGGCTGCGTGGCAGCAGCTGACTATGATTTGCCTCGTGCTCTAACAGAGCCATGGTTTTGCCAGCTGCAGATAGTTTCTGCAGATAGTGTGATGTTCGGAATCCTGGGAAGGATTCAGAAGGTATATAAATTCTACTGCCCCGAGAAGTGGGGTTGGTGGCTGTTGGTCACTCAGGAGGGTTGGTTACAGTTTGTTAGTAGTCATGCTCAAAGAGGAAAGAAACTAGATTTATGGATCTCTCCCATCCTTCTTTCCCTCCTATCTACTGATGAGGGTGAAACTGGGATGGGGTGGGGGATAAAGGGTAGGAAGAAGAGCCCACAAATTAGCAAAGACCACTATATAAACATTTAGCTGAGGACTAAAGCCAGGCCGTGTGTATACCAAGCAGACACTGTCATGGGCCACAGGGATCCCTGACTTCAGCTTCCTGAGGAAAGCCAGATAACAGCCACCCAGTTATGCAGTCCAGAATAGAGTCAAAATCAAGGTCCTCCTGTCTCAGATGCTCGAATAGCTAGGATTGCACGCATACACCACCACACCTGGATATCTCCCCTTTTCTAATTCACTGTGCAGTGTGACTTGATGTACACACACATACACACACACACACACACACACACACCATACCCCCAAAAGAAAAAAATAATACCCATGGGTCTGAAAAGATGGCTCAACAATTAAGAGCACTGGTTGCTCTTTAGGAGGACCTGGGTTTGATCCTAGCACTCACATAGTGATACACCACCATCCCTAGAGAATCCCAGGGAACCTGATGACCTCTTTTGACTCCACTGTACACAAGTAGTCCATACGCATAGTCAGGCCAAGCACCCATACACATAAAATGAATAAGTCTAAAACTCAGAAGAGGAGGAGGGAGAGAAGGGGAGCACCTGTGTCCAGAAAGGAGTGTGGCTTCACAGGCCGGACCTTCTCCTGTTCATCCTTGAGGTTTCTTCTAGAAGTAGCCACAGCCCCTGGCTTCACAGCCTCTGGGAAGGCTGGGAGCGGAGATGTGCTCTCAGGAGCCGGCTTCCCTGGAACAAGGTATAGAAGATGGTGTTACTTTCCACGACCAGGAAGCTATGGAGAGGTAGGTCTGCGAGTCAGAGACTTGAGGTCCAGCCCTGCCTCCAGCACAAATTCTCACTGTGCCTCCTGAGTTGTTCTCTCTGGGTCATGACTTGCTCATATGTCTACTGGGCTATGACAATGCCATGTGGTTTGGCTCTGACATTCTGAAACACACACACACACACACACACACCTTCTGTCATGGTAGTTCTGTGACTTCCAAAAAGTCACTTTCCATCCATGAGCCTCCTATAAAATGGAGACCATCAGGGCTGGAAAGACGGCTTGGCAGTTAAGAGCACTGACTGCTCTTGCAGAGGACCTGGGTTCCATTCCCAACATCCACTATAGCAGTTCAGAGCTGTCTGCAACTCTAGTTCCAGGGGATCCTTCTGATCCCCGTGAGTACCAGGCATGCACATGGTACACATATGTGCATATAAACACTCATACATGCAAAATAAACAGGGACTGGGGAGATGCCTCAGTGGTTAAGAGCACTGGTGATCTTCCAGAAGACCCAGGTTTGATTTTCTGCACCCACCCTGAGGATCAAACAGCCCAGGTTGATAGGGCTGGCTGCAGAAGTCACCTACCAGAAACATCCTCACTTCTGCATAGTATATATAGTTTGGGGAACCCTCAAAGATGCCCGGAGGTCACCTGCATGCCAGCTTTCATCCAGACCTCTCTGAGGTTCTTTCAAACAGCTTTCTCCTCTCTTCCAGCTAGCGCCCAGGCTTACCCTTCCTGCCAGCAGCTCGGCTGCCCTTCCTTTGCCACCAGGCAGCAAGAGCCCGTTCTGGCCACATCACATCCCCGTTGCTTAAAGGGAAACACTATAGCTTCTTGTTGCCTGGATAATGTCTAAACTCCTTAGTCTGGATTCTTCAATATTCCCACTTCAGCTAAACCCAAATTGTGATAGAGGTGGATACAACTCAAAGGTGTTAGAGCTAACATGTGTGTGTGTGTCTCTGAGTGTGTGTGTGTGTGTGTGTGCGCGCGCATGCGTGCGTGCATGCGTGCAAAGAAACAAAAGTCATTGGTTCTTGGTTGGTTTGGGGTGGACCCATGTGCGAAAATGAAAGCTCACAGGGGATCCCACACCCTCTTCTATCTTCCTCTGGCACTGTGTGCAGGAGATGCATACACAGGGCCACAGGCAAAACACAAGGATAAGCCAACCATGGTCGCAACCCCCTTTCATGCCAGAACTCTCTATGAGTTCTGGGCCATCAAATAAGAGAAACTGCAGGGATGGTGGCGCACACCTTTGATCCCAGCACCTGGGAGGCAGAGGCAGGTGGATCTCTGTGAGTTTGAGGTCATCCTGGTCTACATAGTGTATTCTAGGACAGCCAGGACTACATAGCAAGAACCTGCCTCAAAAAGACAAAAGTTAACAAAGTCGGAGTCAGAGATGGACGGAAAGGAGTTTCAACCACCTCAAGCTGGGTGGGCAGCCTAAAAACGAGGACATCAGTCTAGGGAGCATTCCTGGTGCAAGTGGGGACTCTGCTGGCTCTGCCCATCAGAGCATAAAGAACTAACCAGTCTTTTAGCAATGACCACAGCCTTTGTCTAGCTCCTGCAATGGTCTTATAAAAATTTTAGAGAAGGAAGTTTCGCAGCATTTTCCTCTTTTGGAAAGCCACTTCCTCTCAGGGGTTTCTCTTGTTTTTCCTCTATTTCTAATGATTCAATAATTCTTTCTTTTTTCTAGCTTTATTTTTATTTAATGTGTGTGTGTGTGTGTGTGTGTGCGCGTGCGCGTGTACATGGCTGCCACATGTATGCAGTGCCCACAGAAACCAGAAGAGGGTATCAGATCCCCTGGAGCTGGAATGACAGACAGCTGTGAGCCACCCAATGTGGGTGCTGGGAACTGAACTCAGGTCCTCCCAGAAGTATTCTTAACCCCTAGGCCATCCAACCAGCAAACTGTAATTCTTGATAAAGTTTATTTATGCTTTTTCCGTACTCCAAAGAGGATCTATGTATGTTTTGTTTTGTTTTGTTTTAAGACAGAATCTTACTATGTAGCCCTGGCTGGTCTGGCCTAGAACTTGCTATGTAGAACTGAGTGGCTTCACATAGCTCCTCCTGCTTCTACTAAGATTAAAGGACTGTGTCATCAAATCCAGAGTCTGAGTCTTTCATCTTCATTTTAAGCCATTGTCTCCGATTGGCCTTTGATGAATAGGACCATAGGATCCTGGGTCAAGCACAGCTCAGGGAAGAAATATCCCATTACACTAACACCTGCTCCATCACCACAATCCAGTCTCGTGGGTTTCTTTCTTCATGGACTGTTCAAACTCCGGCACTGTTCCTTCCTATCCTGGTCTTTAGCAAATGTGTTTTGATTTTGTTTGGTTACTATGTTGTTATTTGGGTTAGAGTTTTTGTTGTTGTTGTTTTGTTTGTTGAGAAAGGGTCTCTCGTAGCCCAGGTTGCCTCGAACCAACCATGTTTGAGAGGGAATTTCTAATCCTTATGCCTCCAACCCCAAGTGCTGGCTGGGCTTAGGGACTGGCATCTGTTGGGTCATACCACCTGGAATGTAGTCTCTAAGCCAGCCACTTCCCCACAGCAGCCAAACCACACAGTCTGTAGACCAGGCGGGCTCTGAAGCCCTGGAAGGGAACAGACAGTCTTTGTAACAAAATGTCAACAAAAACCATTTGCTGAGGTAACTGCCAATTCATAAGCATACCCGCCACCAAGCTGCCCAAACAGGGAATGACCAAAAGCAGATACTAAAAATGTCCCCAGGAGGTAGGCTGTTCCATACATCTCTTATCCAGCCTGCACTGAGCCAGGGACACTGTCTTTCTTGTGTTGTTTGTCTCTCTCCAGACAGCCTAGAGTAGAAGTCCCATGGTCCTCAGCGGGCATACCTGCAGCAACTCCAGACAGGTGTATGAAGCAGAAGGACAGAGGTGGCTCCCCGGTAAAGAACCCCCAACTGTGACTTCGGGGTGAAGCCATGCCCACAACAGTAGGAAATGATACCCCACCTGCCCCCACATTGCTCCTGGGTCCAGCATATAATATATCTTTTCTTTTACATTCTGTATATATTATTGTGTATGTACACAATATGCACACACCAGCATTCGTGTGTGTGTGTGTGTGTGTGTGTGTGTGTGAATATGGACACCAAGACTATCATAGAGAGAGTGGATAGAGTTTGAGACAGGCACCTTGTTGTTTTTCTTCTGTGTTTAGCAGGGTAGCTAGCCTGAGGACTTCCAAGAATTCTCCTTCCTCCATCTCCCATCTCCTTTAGGGGCACTATAAGTACAGACACTGGTGCCTGTGTCTCCGGGGATTTGAACTCAGGTCCTCGAGTTTGTGAAGAAGTGCCTTTATACACTGAACCATCTCCTCAGCTAAGGCATTTTCCTGAGTGAAGCCTGGCTGAGACTCAGTTTCTTCATTGGTAATATAGAGGTCAAAGGTCACTCCATCCTAACCTCTGGGTCCTATTCCTGGTGACTCTGTTCTTTCCCAGCTGCTGGGAATGAAGTCAGTACCTGGCACTGAGCCACGGAGTCACAGCCCAACCCCTGTGACTTTTTTTTGTTGTTGTTGTTGTTTAGCACAAATCTGCGTCTCCTGCTCGAGGATATGTGGTGTGGCATAAGGGACCTTTGCAAGCTCCGCCCATGAGGCATACAAGAGCTTCCTTTGCTTTCATTGCAGGGAGAGTCCATCCTTTCTCTCTCTCCTGTTTTTTTTTTATAATGACATGCCCTAGCCTGCACCTGGCAGGGTGTCACAGGGTCACATTCAGGACTGGGGTGGGAAGAAGACACACTGGGTGGAGGGCATGAGAAGGCTCGGAGGGAACCTGCCAGCACATTAAGGGTTAACAGGTCCTCAACCACCCAGGGATACCTAATGACACTTGCAGGGCCACGCCCAACCACAAATGTCAGCTGACAGCCCCAGGTCAGGCTTTACTACGTCAGGCCCCATCAGCTTCCTGAGAATTCCCCTGACCAAGGGAGCTTTGGGTTAGATCAAGCTGTCCATTTGCAAACGATAAATAGCTTGTGTGAGTGAGAATCGAACCGTTTGGGCTGAGAATAGGTCTCAGAGGTCCAGGGCTTGCCAAGCATCAACGAATCCCCAGGTCCCACACCCCCAACACCAAAAGAAGTAAATAAATAGAAATGTTTAAAAAGAGAAGGAAAGAAAGATATTGAACACCCTAATTTGTCTTTCCTAGTTGCCAGTGCCTCTTGGCAAGGAAGGTTCTGGATTGTGCAGTGCAAACCAGTCTTGCTCTCTCTCACTGTGAAAACCAAATGGAGAAAAGTGTGGCTTCTCTTGTTTCTGTTTTCAGGAACCTGTTGCTGCTCAGTCTGCAAACCACCCCCACCCAACCCCCACCCACTCTTTCAATCACCAGGAAGACACAAGACGCTGGAGCACCGCCACAAGCTGAGAGGCCAAGAGCAAAAGGTGAATGTCCTATGTCACAGCAGAGCAGCAAGCTGGTGGCCGAGTTCCCCCAGACAGCTTCCCAGTGCTAGGGCCACAGTTCTTTTTCCCTTCCGGGGTTAAATTCTCAAGGGCATCGGGCACAGGTACTGATCCAGAGTCTGATCCAAGGCAGGACACCGTCAGAGGGGTAGGTAGACCTGGGCTGAGGCAGACACAGCTTCCCTAGCCAGCTGGTAGCCAGGGAAGGAGGGTCGTGGTCCTCCAAGTCTCCTGCACCTCCAATGGAGTGACAGTCACCCTAACCCAGAGTTCTGGGGGCTTACCTGAGCTTGGCAAAATGAGACCAGAAACACAGCACAGCAGGTTGGGACCGACCCACCAGCAATGCACACCTACAGTGCCAACCACCAGGAGCCAAGCGCAGGAGAATCTGATGTTCTCAGTTATCCTCTGCTACACAGTGAGTTTGAGAGGTCGGCCCGGGCTATGTGGAACCCTGAGTGGCACTCCGACTGAGAAATAGCCCCAATATCTCGAGCATGTGAACATTTGGTAACCAGTCAGTGATACTCTTGGGAGAGGCTTATTAAAGGGCCTTGTTAAAGGAAGTACGTCACTGAAGATGGGCTTTGAGTATTTAAAGACTCATGCCCCTTTCAGTTTGTTCTCTGTGCTTCATTTCAGTGGTTCCATGTGTAAGCTGTCAGTTTCCCACTCCAGCCATCATGTCTGCCTGATGCCATGCCTCCCCACGGTGACACAGGACAGATTCTCCTGCTACACGAATTTTTCCTCCTCCTCTCCTCCTCCTTTTCCTCCTCTTCTCCCTTCTCCTCTCCCTGGTCCTCCTCCTAAGTCATTTGTTTTGCTTTTCTTTTTTTTTTTTTTTTTTT
>NC_034591.1:129409719-129411084 GCF_900095145.1 Mus pahari | reverse complement strand
CTTACCCACTGAGCCATCACACCAGCCCCTTTTTTGGTTTTTCGAGACAGGGTTTCTCTGTGTAGCTCTTGTGTAGTTCTGGCTGTCCTGGAACTCACTCTGTAGACCAGGTTGGCCTTGAACTCAGAAATCCGCCTGCCTCTGCCTCCCGAGTGCTGGGATTAAAGGCGTGCGCCACCACCGCCCAGCATGCCACACCCATTTTATGTGGTGCAGAGGACCAAACCAAAGGCTTCAGGCATGCTAGGCAAACATTACCAGTTGAGCTCCATTGGACAGCTTCCATAGGCATATTTCAAACATTCTCGGACAATAAATGTGGGTAGGGAGCAACTCAGTGGATACAAGAACAAACAACACAGGAGGTGGATGGTGGGAGAAATGGGGACCTGCTCTCACCTCCCTCAGGGCTCACTAACTGCCTCAACATACAAGGAATGAGCAGCTTGACTGGTAATTCCTCCACCCCAGGAAGAAAAGAGGCATTTCTCTACAGCTCTGGCAACATGTGCATCCTCAGAGTCTGGGAGTTTCCGGGAGAGTGACCTGGATAGAGCCCTGGACAATAAGACGGCAAAGGGTGGGGCCCAGCTCTGCCCAGGCCCCTCTGTGCTTTGCAGGCCTGTGTATGGGGGGAATGTGACTTCTTCCTTGTTTTGCCGTATATCCTGCCGCAGTGTACAGCTGTCTCAATGGAGCAAGGATGTCCAGAGACAGGACGCTCTGGCCACCTTCCCACCAGCTAAGGAGAGATGTAAGCCACTATGGCTGAGGAGATGGCTCAGTAGTTAGACCAATATCAGGTGGCTCACAAATGCCTGTAATGCCAAGGAATCACACACACCCTCTCATGGCTCCAAGGGCGCGCACACACACACACACACACACACACACACACAGATTAAAATTTAAAAACAAGGGATGTAAGTCATTGGCATTTCCCTCTGTTACCAGATGGCTCCACCTGAACCACACTTGCCACTATGGGAACATCTAACTCAGGCTCTGGGACAAAGGTCCAAACGTAGCCTGGTATGGTTAGCGGTTACTCACCTACAACCCCAACCCTTGAGGGATGCTGAAGGAATGATGTCTTGAGTTTGAGACCAGCCTGAAATACACAATGAGTTCCAGGCCAGTGTGGGCTACACAGTGAGACCCTTTCTCAAGAAGCCACAGGACTGGCTGGGCGTGGTGGTACACGCCTTTAATCCCAGCACTCGGGAGGCAGAGCCAGGCGGATTTCTGAGTTCAAGGCCAGCCTGGTCTAAAAAGAAGAAGAAGAAGAAGAAGAAGAAGAAGAAGAAGAAGAAGAAGAAGAAGAAGAAGAAGAAGAAGAAGAAGAAGAAGAAAGAAGAAAGAAGA
>NC_034591.1:129395136-129409139 GCF_900095145.1 Mus pahari | reverse complement strand
CTGACCGCGGGAAGGCGTAGGACTCCTCCCCGGGCTGCTGAGGACTTAGCACAGAGGCAAATCCCAGCACTGCTTACTGGGGCAGAGGGGACTCCTGAGCTGACAGCAAGGCCCTCATGCTATGAACACACTCTGGAAACCCTGCCCTTTACCCACTCAAGGCAAACAACAATGCAATACTTCGGTATTTGTTTTCATTTCTTAAGTTGATCTGTAGCTGGAATGGCTCCCTTCTAAACAATCGAAAGTGGTGAGCCGCACGCAGCCAAAGAACCCTGGAGCCAGGCACCCACAACAGGGACAAACATTTCACTAGGCCCTTGCTTTTACTTTCCCACTAAACCCCAGGCCCAGTCAGTGCATTTGTGGTTTAACATCACATATGTATACACACACACACACACACACACACACACACACACACAGCATGTAAAAACTCCAAACTCAAAAGAGACATAAGCAGAGGCTAGAGAGATGGGTGAACAGTTAAGAACACTTGTTCTGGTGCTGGCGAGTTGCTCAGCAGGTAAGAGCACCGACTGCTCTTCCGGAGGTCCTGAGTTCAAATCCTAGCAACCACATGGTGGCTCACAACCACCCGTAATGAGATCTGACACCCTCTTCTGGCACATCTGAAGACAGCTACAGTGTACTTATGTATAATAATAAATAAATCTTTAAAAAAAAAAAAAAAGACACTTGTTCTTCCAGAGGCCCTGGGTTTAATTCTCAGCTCACAACTGTCTGTAACCACAGCTCCAGTAAATCTGACGCCCTCTTCTGGCCTCTGTGGGTACTGCTCACACATGGTACACATACATACATACATACAGGCAAAGCACTCATACACATAAAGTAAAATAAAAATAAATGTTGTTTTTTGAGACAGGGTTTCTCTAAGTAGCCATGGCTGTTCAGAACTATCTCTGTAGAGAAAAGGCTGGCCTCAAACTTAGAGATCTACCTGCCTGTATAACACAGTGGCAAATCCCAGCACTGTTCACTGGGGCAGGAGGGACCCCAGAACTGCCAGCAAAGTCCTCATTTTATGAACACATTCTGGTAATTCTACCTTCCCCAGTGCTGGGATTAAAGGTGTGCACCATAACCACTGACTCTAAATAGAAAATGTAAAAGAGACAGAGACAGGCATGGCCTACCTCCTAACTGCTTCATATCCAGATGCCCAGAGAGCCTGTACCTGCACAAGTTTCAAAGACTCACTGTGATTCATTCGCTTGCAGCGTCAGAGACAGGGTCTCTGCTTGAAAGAAATGGCTGAATCAATTTCCAGCACTCGGGGATGGGGGTGGGAATCAACTAATTCACAAAGTGGGAATGCAAACTCGTACACAAACAAGAAACTCGAAGGGAGGACCCCATAAGCTTCTGTGAGGAGATTCCCTTGAGGCTGAGGCCCAAAAGGTGATGGGGACTGGCCTCTGGAAGAATACAGGAAAGTTCAGGAAAGACCAGAGCTCCAGGGAACAGCGTGCGCAAAGGTCCCGGGGCATTTTGATAAGTTCCATCAAACAAAGAATAGACCCTAGTGGCTGGGCTGAAGGAAGAGGCAGAGAGATGGTAGAGGTGAGGCCAGAAAACTGGGCAGGAGTGAGGCTGTGTGGGGCTTTGGAGGGTTAGACGGAACCTTGCCAAAATCCCCTTGAACCAATGTCACCTGGAGCTGTGGCCCACTTGCCCCTCTCTAGTCCAGTCTCCCTTGCGATTAGATTGAAGCCATTGAAGTCAAGGTCCTGGCTAACCAGGAACAAAAAGCCAACGAGTCTCTTCCATTGCCTCCCCTGTCACAGCGACGCCACGTCAAGGACACGGGAGCTGTCCTTTTGCATGTTGCAGCTCATCTTGGGGGGGGGGTGTTAGGTCACACCTCTGACGCAGCTGGCACTGACTCATGAAAACGCTGAGGACGGCTGAGCCTTCTCACTTAGTGGAGCCTGGTGACCACAGCACGGTTCACAGTCACAGCCTGACAGATGAACCCACTGTGCCCCAGTTTAATTGTGCGGCACATGCCCCCCCCAATGTGCTCTCCCATCACTCTCAAAACCCACAGCGACTGTAGAAAGAGCAGTTCGGGGAAGGAAATCAGGTGACCTGTCCCACACTAGCATCAGCACCTTAAAAAAAAAAAAAAAAAGTGGCCACCTTTTTAAGCTTCCTGCTGTAAAATCAGAGTAAACAGAAGCATGCTCAGACACTTGTTCCTTTGAAGTGTGAGACAGGGTCTCTTGTACCCAAGGATGACCTCAAAGTAGCCAAGACTAATTACTTCTGATCCTCCTGCCTCCACCTCTTGAGTGCCACCATACCTAGAGATGCCCAACTCCCCAAAGGGGAAACTGAGACTTAACCTAACAGCCTACCCCAATACAGATTAAGGTCAAGCTGACCTCGGTTTGTATCTTGGCCACTTACAAGGTACGTGACTTTGGGCCAGTCTCAGTTTCCACATCTATAAAATGGGAGTAACTAAACTCATGAGGAAAGGTGCTTGCTGGGACATACTGGGTGCTAAGTCCCATTATTTTGGGTTCATAGACCCTGATGTCTCAGCCTGACACAGTGACAGCTTCCAGGACAGGTCCCCAATGCCACAGGGAAATGATCCTGACTGACATTTTATTGCTCCCTGAAGCTGTGAAAACATTAGAGAGAGCAAAGACAGAAACTCTCAGATTATGCATGGGAGCCCTCTCACCTACACGCGTGCAGCCTGGCCTCTATGGAGAGGGAGGGGCCACACTTCTCTACTTTGCTCAACAGCCACCCAAAGTCCCCTGTCCACAGAGCCCCGATCCAGGAAGGAAGTGACTCTGGCTCACACGCCAAAGCCAGAGTCTGAACAGTTGGAGTTGCACAAGCACGTCGTCCAGAAAACAACGAAGCTCAGCTAGAAAATTCCAGACGGGGTTAGAACTCGGCCGCTGCGCTTCCTACTGTGTGAGCGTCCCACCTCAACACCCACAAGAGATCCATAAAAACCTGACAGGAAGATGGCAGCGGCTGACTGGAGAGGAAGGCTTAGTCACCTCTTACATCCCTTCAGACCCCCACGGGTCTCCCCCTACTCCGTTGACAGGCAGAACCGCTCAGCTACATGGGACCAGTGCATTTTCATAAGATACATTTGATAAGTTGGTCTTGTCAACGTGGTAGAATTTAAAGTCACCACAGAGGCAAACCTTTCTCTGGGCGCCTCTGTGAGGGGTTTTCTGATTTAGGTTAATTGAGGTGCAAAGTCACATGAGCATTCGGGCAGCACCGTCCCTTGGGTTGGGATTGTAGACTGTACACACAGGAGTTAAACACTAGCTCTCATGTCTGCAGTGTGACCAGCATCCCAGGTCCCAGGGCCAGGCCTCAAACTCAGAGCCAAAAAATCCCTCCTTCCTTCCTCCAGCTGCTTTTGTTGGGATTTTGTTACAGCACCGAGAAAAACTGCTAATACAACAATAAACACACACACACACACACACACACACACACACAGAGCTTTAATCCCGGCACTCGGGAGGGAGGCAGAGGCAGGCAGATCTCTGTGAGTTCAGGCCAGTCTGGTCTACATATCAAGTTCCAGGCTAGCCAGGGCTCTGTTACACAGAAAAAAACTGTCTTGAAAAACCAATAAAATAATAATAATATAAAAGTAAAAGGAAACAGCAGGTTATAGTCCAAGGCCTGAGCAACACAGGTTTGTTCTAACAACAACAACAGCAACAACAACAATAATAATATAAAAGTAAAAGGAACCCAGGTGTGGTGGTGCACGCCTTTAATCCCAGCACTCAGGAGGCAGAGGCAGGCGGATTTCTGAGTTCAAGGCCAGCCTGGTCTACAAAGTGAGTTCCAGGACAGCCAGGGCTACACAGAGAAACCCTGTCTCAAAAAACCTAAAAAAAAAAAGTAAAAGGAAACAGCAGGTTATAGTCCAAGGCCTGAGCAACACAGGTTTGTTCTAACAACAACAACAGCAACAACAACAATAATAATATAAAAGTAAAAGGAACCCAGGTGTGGTGGTGCACGCCTTTAATCCCAGCACTCAGGAGGCAGAGGCAGGCGGATTTCTGAGTTCAAGGCCAGCCTGGTCTACAAAGAGAAACCCTTGCTAAAATAATAATAATATAAAAGTAAAAGGAAACAGCAGGTTATAGTCCAAGGCCTGAGCAACACAGGTTTGTTCTAACAACAACAACAGCAACAACAACAATAATAATATAAAAGTAAAAGGAACCCAGGTGTGGTGGTGCACGCCTTTAATCCCAGCACTCAGGAGGCAGAGGCAGGCGGATTTCTGAGTTCAAGGCCAGCCTGGTCTACAAAGTGAGTTCCAGGACAGCCAGAGCTATACAGAGAAACCCTGTCTTGAAAAACCAAAAAAAAAAACGTGCCTCCTGCCCACCACAGGTTCTGTGAATATGTTGTGCCCGCTGCCTAGACATGACCAAGCAGGCCCTCCCTTCAGCTGCCCTTCCCGTCTCCCGCTCCTAGCCGGCCTCCCCACCCAGTGCATGTTCCTTCGAGTGCATGTGTTGCTACCGGCTGTGTGTATGTGAGTTCAATCATTACTGTCTATCCACCCCACTAGACAGAAGCGCCATGAGACCCAGGCTTACCCAGGCAATCAAACCCTCAGCCCCTACCAACTACCAAACTACCCTGCCAAGGTTCCAGGTGTAACAGATGCCCAGAGGTTTGAACATCAAAGTCGTACTGAGAACCGGAGACTGCAGATAGACTGGTGAGGGCCGCCATCGCAGTAGGCAATGGTCCTGCTGGAATCACCGACTGCTAGAGGCAAGCAGCGACTTGGACTGTGGCTTCCTGTTCCATCCTAGCAATGAATTGTGGGTACACTGGCGGGCAGGGGAGTGCGGATAGCCTCTTTCTGGTTGAGGTCCACTGGGTCATCAGAAGCTGGAGAGGGGAGAGCCACAGATGGTGGCATCGGACAGTGAACTCACCTAAAGAAAGTGACTGAGAGCTACCTCAACCATAAATTTATTTATGTATTTATTTATTTATTTATTTATTTGGTTTTTTGAGACAGGATTTCTCTGTGTAGTACTGGTTGTCCTGGAACTCACTCTGTAGACCAGGCTGGCCTCGAACTCAGAAATCCTCCTGCCTTTGCCTCCCAAGTGCTGGGATTAAAGGCTTGTACCACCACTGCATAAAATTATTTTTGTTGCTACTTTATAACTGTAATTTTGCTACTGTTATAAATTGTAAATGTGTTTCTCATGGCCTTAGGTGACTCCTGTGAAAGTGTCCTTTGATCCTTTGATCCCCCACAAAGGGGTTGGGGCCCCAGGTTGAGTTCCACCTTAGAGTCTCTCACTGAACCTGAAGGTCACAGTTTTCTGGGCTAGGCCAGCAAGCCCCAGGAATCAGCCTGCCTCCACCCAGCCGGCTCCTGAGTTTACAGGCGCCCATGGCCACACCCATATTTTACTCAGAGGCTGTGAACTTCGGTCTTCATGTTTATTCAGTAAGAGAGCTCACCACTGAAACGCTTCCCAGTTCAGTTTGTTTAATTATTTGAGACAAGGTCTCATTATACAGCCCAGACTAGCCTAGACGTCACTACCGTCCTGCCTCACCTTGTCCAGTCTGGCTCTCTAGGTCCCTGTAGCCCACCCTGTGTGAACAGAGCCAGGAGTCTGTCAGGGAGAGCATGAAGTACAGACGGGAAGTGTGGCAAAGGTTGTGCTGGGGAAACCCAGTCCTGTGACCTGCACTAATGTCTTCTAACTCTTGTCGGATTCCATGTCTAGCAGGTTAAATGATGACTTCGGCAAGTAAAGCTGAGGTAAAGTGAAGGAACAGAAACCCACAGGAAGGAACAGAAACCCATGTCCCCAGACATCAGTTTCCAGGCCATGCGAGTCCAGCTACTGTGAGCCTGAACTTGGCTCGTATGTAATGGTCACAAAGCTGCAATGTGTGTTTACTGAGACACTACTCAGCTCTGTGGAAGTTGCTGGGTGGCTGGGACCTTTTGGTTTTGGTGATAGGGGCCCAGATCCTTGCCTTGACAAGTGTTAACACCCATGCAGGACATCTGTTGAATACGGCTACCTTCGGATCTATCTTTAAGAAGCGTTTAGGGGTGTGGGGTGGCTCAGCAGTTAAGAGTACTGACCAGGGTTTGATTCTCAGCACCCACACAGTGTCTCACAACCATCCCTAACTCCAGTTCCAGGGGATCCGATGCCCTCTTCTGAGCTACTTGGGCACAGCACACATGTAGTGCACATAGATAAATGCAGGCAGAACACTCACACATATAAAATAAAAATAAATAAATCTTTTCTTAAAAAAAAAAAAATAAGCAAGAGAAAGAAATGTGGAGGGGCCAGGCATAGAAGCGCATGTCTTCCATCTCAGCACTTGGGAGGCAGAGGAACTTTTGAGTTCAAGGTCAGCCTGGTCTACAGAGTGAGTTGCACGCCAGCCAGGCAACACAATAAAACTCTATCACACCACACCCCCCACCCCCACAAATGCCCACAAATACACACATAGGCAAAGAGTGACACACACATATATACAACCCCACCCCCCCACACACACACACATATGCAGGCGTAAGAACGTTAGGAGGGCTAAGTGTAGTTTAGTGGTAGAAGTTAGCTGGCATGGACAAGGTCCTAGGTTCCATTTCCAGAATCAAAAAAAAAAAAAAGGAAAGAAAGAGTGGTGGGCAGAAGTCAATTTTTCAGGTTGACTGCAGCAGGGCCAAGTAAATATTAAGCAGGTAAATGCAAACTAAGGTTAAAGGCTTGGTTAGAAGAGGGAGGGGGCACACCTTAACCCAGGCACTTGAGCGCCTGAACACAGGCCCTGGGTGATCACCTCTAGACCCGGCAGGCAACTTCTTTTTTTTCCTCTATTAAAAACCCAGCAGGGGTGAGAAAAGGGAAGTGTGTCGCAGGAAGAAGACGGAGGTGCAGGGGCGAGCAGCCAGAGTCACCCAAAGACCTGCCAGGGTGTTGGGGATCCACCTCAGTTGGTTCTGTCCAGCAGGATTAAACAAAACAAAAATGTGTTTGGGGAACTGGGGGCTGGAGGGGGGGGGGATGCATAAAATGCAAAACAGGGCAGTCTGGTCTGCGATGGGTTCTAAGCAACCAAAAGCCAGGAGGTCGCGCTTCCTGCCAGCCCAGGGAGCCCACAGTTGCTGGCAACAGGCCCAGCTTGACCCTGAGTTTACAGAGTTCACCTGCCTCTGCCTCCCGAGCACTGGGATTAACAGGGTTGCACCACTGAGCCTGGCATGAGAGTTTCTTTCAATCTGGTGCTTCGGTCTTTGTTGACCTCCACGAGATTTTTTTCCTAGATTAGTCAACGATCTCTGCTGTCGGTGGTCAGGGAGTATGGCCAGGAACCTCTGGGGCTCTTCCTCTGTTAACACACAGCCTGATGGGACACCATTGACTTGCCTGGCCCAGCCATCTGCCTCTGCAAAGTGGACTAGCTGGAACCACACTGTGACCACATATGAGCTGGCAGCTCTAAGAGTTTATAATTAGTTCTTTTAAAATACAAAACCTTTTTTTTTTTTTTTTTTGAGGCAGGGTCTCACGTAGCCCAAGCTAGTTCTGAACTCGTCATGTGCTCAAAGCTGGCCCTGAATTCCTGATCCTCCTACCTCTGCCTAGTGCTGGACTGCAGACATTTGCCACTACACCAGTTAAGCCTTATCATTTCTCAGCATCTGCCACATTTCAGGTTTCTAAGAAGACAGAGAAACCAAAATTGAGGTCACAATCCTTGGGGGCTGGTCACAGTGATCAAATGAAATGCCTCCTGGTTCCAGTGACCATGGAGACCCAGGCTCCAAGAATCCCAGAGAGGGCTCTGCTTGGTATCCAGGCTGGTCCTGTCGCAGGACAATGAAAGGTAGGGTCTGAGCTCTTGAAAGGAAATTCTCCCAGGGCTGTACCAGGGGCCAGGCCTGGACTCTCTCAGCCATATCTTGCCCAAGGCCTCTCTGACCGGCCCTCGGGGAATAGGGATGAGGAACAGTGGCCTGGCACATCTCAGGACAGGACAGGATCCATTCTAGCCAGTTCTAAAGAGCTGCGAGTCAAGCAGGCTACCCTGTCCAGACTGAGAGAAGAAGCTGGAAGAAGACTGGGTAGGGAAATACAAACAGAACAGAGACAGAAGCTAGGGGAAAAGTCATGGCCACCAGGTAGGGGATTGGTTTATGGAACAATTTCTGGGAATGCAGAAGCAAGCCCGGCTGGAGACTCTCCTACTGGAACAGGCACCTCCTACTTAAACCCCAAAGGGAATGCTGTGGTGTGTTAACCACAGGTTTCCACGCGTGTTAAATTCTATCGAGTTACCTAGCGGCTGATGAGTGGACGCCGTCCCACGGTGGCCCTGTTAGCCCATGCGTGCTGCAGCACTGAGGCTGGAGCTCTCTGATCCTACTGTTGCTCTAAAAGAAGGAAGGCTTCAGGGTCATCCAGGCAAGTCCTGTGCCCTGGGTCTGCGGGCACAGCAGGCAGCCATCCCCATCCCCATCCCCACAGAGGCCAACTTCAAAGCGCGAATGGGGTCTTCCAGAGCCTTGGACACTCTTTCTTTCCTGCAGAGCCGGAGTTGGAAGCCAGGGTCTTACAGGTGCGAGGTGGTGCTCTCCCTTGATCAACGTCCCCAGCCCCCTACACAGTTTTCTTCCCACCCTTCCAGGATGCTCTCTTCGGACTGACTGTCCTGGACCGAAGTCCTTGGAGGCTTCCCTACCCTACCCCATCACTTTTATCTCTCAGTCTGGTTATTCTCCCTTCCTTCCTGCTGCTTACCGTAAGTCTCCTAATTGGCTTCCCAATATTTTTTTAAGTTTTAAAAATTAATTCGTGTGTTTGTGCGGAGAGGCACAACTACCGCAGCACATGTGCAGAGGTCAGAGGTCAACTTTTGGGCATCTCTCTTTCCACCATGTGGGTCCCAGAGATCAAACTTAGGTCAAACTTGGCAACAAGTACCCTTATTCCCTAGCCTCTAATTTTTTTTTTTTTTAAATTACAAATTAAAGATTTTAGATCTGTCTAGTCAGTGTTTCTCCTGATAAACCCAGTGCCAAGTATAACACATAGTAAGCCTGCAGAAAATATCTGGTAAATAAATAACATGGTGTGTGAATTTTAACCTGGGAAAAAAGAAGGGTCCTAGCATTGGGGTGAAGCTCACTGGTAGAGAACTCACCTGGCCCTAGTCAGTTCCACCCACCGTACTGATAAGAGATCGATAATGTCTTCAGACAGACACACAGCCCTTGCTGAGACTCCCCTGGGGACAGAATGGTTACTCACAGCTCAGGACAATCTGGGCAGCTCGGTAGAGTTCCAGATGACACAGGAGGTCCACCAGCTGCTGGACCGTGGCCTGCCGCATGGACCACCACCACAGCAGCTCCCGGGTGATGCTCACCCCCTGGACCCTCTCCATGGACTTGATCTTCCTCAGCTGGGTCAGGTCTGTGATCACGTAGGAAGCTGGAAGGCAAGAGAGGATTCCGCTTAGAACTGGAGGCACTGTCCCCAAGGGAGAGTCCCCGTCTAAGTCACTGCTCCCCCCAGATGTCAACGTGGCTACTGCAATCCAGCAGGATGGAGGGCTTAGGAGCTTGGGAGCCTTGAATGTCAGTAGTTTCTTTGCCTGGTCTCTTCCCCAGCACAAGCCTCAGTGGGGAGCAGAACTGTGCCTACTCCATCTAGAATGGGAGCCCCTGCAGGCACGGAGGAGTCTCATCCGTCTCCATCACAAATGGGGAAACCAACTGCCTGGCTCAGGGCTGCAGGGGAGGGTACACAGGAGAGGAGGGCAGCAACTCAGGGAAGCTCTCAGTCCTAGGGACGCCCCGTTCTTGCAGGACCCCAACAACTGTCCCCAGATGTTGTTCCCTGAGCCCTTGGCTCACTAAGTCTCAACCCTGGTGGGAAAAATTAGTGTGTCTATGGCTGATGAATGAAAAATGGTAGAACTGTCACAGGAACCGAGACAGCCCATGGGGTTGGCACCGTGCTAACTCTGAAGCACCGAGAAGAACTGCAAGGGACTGTGTTGGCACTAATACTAAATTATGCTTTCCTTCTTTTATTTTTTTTTTAATTTGGTTTTTTTGATCCAAGGTCTTGATGTGTAGTCCAGACCAGCCTCCAATGCAGCAATCCCCCTGCCCCTGTCTCCTACACACTAACATTACTGATGTGAGCCAACACATGTGGCTTCCCTAGGCATGCACATTTGTATATATTTGATGGTTGTTCTCATGGAAAAGACACACTCTATCCCACCCTCCCAGGCCAACTCCACTAGGCTGCTTCCTCTCTTCCTTCATACAGGTGCTGGCTTTAAGATGGAATTTGACAGACAATAGGTAAGACCTCTCCTATTTATTAGTGTTATAGTTCAAGCCTTCTCCCAGTCAATCTCCTCATAAATGGCTACTTTTTGGGGGGGGTTGTTTTTTCAAGACAGGGTTTCTCTGTGTAGCCCTGGCTGTCCTGGAACTCACTTTGTAGACCATGCTGGCCTCGAACTCAGAAATCCACCTGCCTCTGCCTCCCAAATGCTGGGATTAAAGGCTTGTGCCACCATGCCCGGCCAAATGGCTACTTTTTAGTTGCCTATTAAATTACTATTTGCCAGGCTTGATGATGAATGACTTTAATATTAGCACTCTGGGGGAAGAGGCAAGAGGCCTTTGGTGAGTTTGAGGCCAGCCTGGTCTACATAGTGAGTTCCAGGCCAACTTGGACTACCTAGTAAGACCCTGTCTTAAATTTTTTATCAAGCTGGGCAGTGGTGGAGCATGCCTTTAATCCCAGCTCTTGGGAGGCAGAGGCAGGCAGATTTCTGAGTTCGAGGCCAGCCTGGTCTACAGAGTGAGTTCCAGGACGGCCAGGGCTATACAGAGAAACCATGTCTTGAAAAACCCCCCAAAATTATCAAAACATTAATTTTATTATTGTTTTTATTGACGTGGTGCTGGGTACTGAACCCAGAGACTCATCCTACAGAACTTCAGTTAGGCCCTTCCGAGCCCATAAAGAATTTGTCAGTCTGATTGAATGGATTGTTGTGTTTTGCAGAACTAGAGCTCAAAACCAGGGCCTCATGCACACTAAACCAACCACTGAGCAACACTGCCAGCCCTTAAGTGGCCTTTGTAATTGTTATATAGGATCCCACTGATTTTTTTTTCTTTTTTGAGATAGGGTCTCACTATGTAGAACAAGCTGGCCTTGACCTCTCAGGAATCTGCCTTCCTCTACCTCCCAAGTTCTAGAATTAAAGGTATGAGACACCACACCCAGCTTTGCCACTGAATTTATTGACATGAGAGAGAGAGAGAGAGAGAGAGAGAGAGAGAGAGAGAGAGAGAGAGAGAATGATTAGACTTCGGGGTAGCATGAGGACCAAACACCAGTTGGCTTGTGCAGGAGACCCTCGACCCCATCCCCAGTATAGCCAAACAAAACTGAACAAAAATGAGGAATTAAAAAAAAATATCAAGCTTTGGTACCAATAATTCAAAAACCAGAGAACAGGAACTTATGTGGCACACAAAGTCAAGTGGCCGAGGGACTACGAGTAAACTTGGTTGGTGTAGTGCTTGCCTCCCACTCATGAGGCTCTGGGTTCGAGTCCCAGCACCACCAAAGGAAAAATGCCACTAAGCATTAAACACAAGACCAGGATGAGCTCTAGACAAAACAGCCGAACCCAGAACTCCACAAACTTTTTTCTGTTTGGAATATGAGCTTGGGTGGACGGAGCCGGGACCAGGGAGGCCAGACATAAAGCTCAGAACTCTGTAGAACTGCGGAAGAGCTATAGAAGACACTCGGAGCCCCAACAAACACAATGGTCCATGCACTGTCAGTCCCCTCTGGATAAATGAGGAAGGGCCACAACATTCTCCCACAGAGAAAGCTGCCAGAGAAGCGGCCTGTAGGAATGGAAAGTTCCAGAGTTATGGTTTTAGTCACTGGAAACTCCACATCAGATTCCTAGCCAGCAGGAAGTGACTTAAGCAGGCCCAGGGTCCCCTTCCAACTGTTCACAAGGGGCAAAGGGGAACATGTGACGTCATACCAAGCTAGCTCAGTGAGGACACTGGCGTTAGTGGGGCTCCGCCAGAGAACTAGCCAGAGCTTTGAGCCTCTGTCAATTTCAGTTTCCTCCCAGGAGAAACAGGAAGTGAACTCTGAAAAGAAATAGTTTAGTTTGCTGAAGCCGATTGTCTCTTAGGGTACTGATCCGTTAGCACTGCACCCAGGGGTGGGACAAGCAGAGATGGAGGGAGAGACGACTCAGTCACTGCCAAGGGCCCCGGCGAGAGCATAGCTCTTATTGATCTGGTCCATTATGGAAGAGAAAAATCAAAGTCCTACCTAGCAGACTCAAGGAAACCACTGACTGCATCCAGGCAGTCAATCTTCCAGAGTGTCCACGTGTGTGAACGCTACTCTTCAGAACTGGTGTCCCACAAAAGGCCCTGTGCTAACGGTGTAGTCCCAGCTTGGTGCCTGGAGGGGTGGGAGCTTTAAGAGATGAGACCCAGCCGGGCGTCGTGGCGCACGCCTTTAATCCCAGCCCTCGGGATGCAGAGGCAGGTGGATTTCTGAGTTCGAAGCCAGCCTGGTCTACAGAGTGAGTTCCAGGACAGCCAGGGCTACACAGAGAAACCCTGTCTCGAAAACAAACAAAAGAGATGAGACCCAGGGAGTCTTCCGAGTACTCAGAGATGCTCCCTCAGTGGACATGGGAGTCCGGCGCCTTCCGTAAAGAGGCTTTGCCATGAGACACTGCCACAGACGCAACGCAGAATCAAGAGACTACAAGCCAAAATCTCTCCAGCTGTGCTTTTCCCTTGCTAAGGTGATGGATGCCTGAGGGCTGCCACAGTGCCTGAGAGCTGACAGACACAGCATGTGGGCAGCCCTGGTTCAAATCCTCCCAGGTACTTCCTTGCTGTGCATTTAGCAAAGGTCTGTCAGCTCTCCCAGAGCCTCAGTTTCCTTTTGGACCTCATGGGTAGCTACATGGGCTACACGGACTCTCTACACTGGGAGACTTGAGCGTTTGGCCATGTGTTACGTCCACGGAGAAACCATTGCTTCATGCTGATTCCAGAATCGTGGGGAAAGTCTACCCATCCTTATAGTCCTCCAGAACAGGAGCAGCCCACCCTCCCAGAATGACCCTCCTAAGGGTCCTCGGCCCCTCTCCTCACTGGCCAAACTCTTTCCAGTATGGCAAGGGAAACCACTGTGTTCCTTCAGCCTCTTACAGATGAATGGCTCAGAGACACACAGTCACTTGCCTGAAGTCACACAGCTAGGAAGTGTACAAAGGCTGGAGTGCACTGGTGAGCAAGGAAGAGAGTGGTCCAGCTAAGGGGCTCCTGCAGGGGTCCCTGTGCACACTCCCAGGTAGATGAAACTTAAGAACCCCAGTTTACACAGGCTCAGACAAATGCGACAAGTCTTTGCCCCAGGAGCAAATGAGCACGGCTATGGCCACAGAGAAACAAAGGCAGAAGTCTCCCTGCTGACCCAAAGGAAGATTCATAGCTGTGGCTGTGGGCTTTTAAAATCGCTTCAGATCTTTCCACACTCCCACACAGTCTCTGCCAGGACTACAGCACAAGATCACCTCCTCTAGACCAGCTCAGCAGCCAAGACTTTGGACAGGAGGGACGATCATCCGCCTTCTCCCTCCTTTGGAGCATGTAAAACCGGAGTCCTGAGACCAGCTGGCAACAGCACAGGGAGGGGCCAGCCTTGGGCTCAGGGCAGCCTCTGGACTGGGAAAACTGCAGCCACCTGAGGGTGACTCACAGGCAAAGAGCAGGAGCCCAAAGGAGGCCAGGGAGGATGAGGGGTGTGTGTGTGTGTGTGTGTGTGAGTGTGTGTGTGTGTGTGAGAGAGAGAGAGAGAGAGAGAGAGAGAGAGAGA
>NC_034591.1:129393945-129395111 GCF_900095145.1 Mus pahari | reverse complement strand
GTGTGTGTGTGTGTGTGAGAGAGAGAGAGAGAGAGAGAGAGAGAGAGAGAGATATGCAGAGGCAGAGACAGAGGCAGAGACAGAGACAGAGACAGAGACAGAGAGACAGAGCTGGCAGGCCTACTAAGGAATTTCCTTGATCTCCTCAATCATAGTGAAGCCTCAGGGGACTCTGGGTAATTCTGCCATGTCCAGGACTTGCAAACTCAAAGAGCAGTTCTCAGAAAAGGATATATAAATGGCCAATAAGCAAGAGCCTAAAAGCCTGTGTTACTGCCAAGCTTTAACAAAATAAATAGTAGCCATCCTATAAGGATGACGGCCATGGGAACCAGGACAACTCCTCTGGAGAACACACGGCACTGTGTCCTTGTCCTATAAGAGTGCAGTGCACACTGATCTCCTCACCACGCCTAGGTGCACTCCCAAGGGAAATGAACACACCACTGACACTTGAACACAAATATCCTGCCCAAGAATGAGAAGAGCCCGAATGTCCATCAGTGGGGAAATGGAGAAGCACAAGATTGGACATCTATACACTGGAGTATTACTTGAGTATAAAAGAAACTGGAAAGCCAGGCAGTGATGGCGCACACCTTTAATCCCAGCCTACAGGAGCAGAAGCAGGTGGACCTTTGAGTTCGAGGCCAGCCTGGTCTATAGAAGGCGTTCCAGGACAGCCAGAGCTACACAGAAAAACCCTGTCTTGAAAACACAAAAATGTGTGTGTGTGTGTGTGTGTGTGTGAGAGAGAGAGAGAGAGAGAGAGAGAGAGACAGAGACAGAGACAGAGACAGGGAGACAGAGAGACAGGCAGAGGCACTAGGACAAGGTGCACAGCTCACTAATGGTGTGCATGCCCTGCATGTGAGAGACCCTGGGTCCCGTTTTCATCACTGGAAAAGGAGGGAGGATAGGAGAGTAAATGAGAGAAACAGGAGGGGTGGAAGAGAGACATGAGGGAGGGGACGGAAGGAAGGGGATACAGAACTCACATTGACTACAACGTGGATGACCCCTTAAGACTTGCTAAATGGCCGGGCGTGGTAGCACACGCCTTTAATTCCAGCACTTGGGAGGCAGAGGCAGGTGGATTTCTGAGTTCGAGGCCAGCCTGGTCTACAGAGTGAGTTCCAGGACAGCCAGGGCGACACAGAAAAACC
>NC_034591.1:129388597-129393728 GCF_900095145.1 Mus pahari | reverse complement strand
ATCTTTAAAAAAAAAACTTGCTAAATGATGAAGCCATTCACAAAGGACAATGCACCCAGGATGGTCCCACTCACATAAAATGCTACAACAGAAAACACCTAGAGCGGAGGGGGCAAGAGAGGCAGGATGTATGGTGTGCACGTGAGTGTGTGTGAGCACTCTCTGAGGTGCTCTTTAAATGTGTGGATTATGTGGTGGTTGATCATGGGTTTGTTTGTTTGCTGTTTGTTTATCATTTGATTGATTGCTGCTTGCTTGGTCTTTGGCTTTTTGAGACAGACCCTCAAAGGTAGCCCAGGCTGGAGTGGAATTCTATCCCGATCTTCCTACTTCTACTTCCTACATTCGGGAATTACACATCTGTGTAACAGGCTTTCTTACCCACCAACCCCTGCCTCCCTCCCTTCCCCCCTCCTCTTTTTTTATGTCATTCCAGTAGCTGAGCCCAGGCCCATAGGCATGCACTCTACCACTGAGTCACACTTCAGCCTCATAAATTCTATCTTTTTTTTTTTTTCCTAGAATCCTCTCTGTAAACCATGCTGGCCTCAGACTCAGAAATCAGCCTGCCTCCTGAGTGCTGGGAATAAAGGTGTGTGCCACCACCACCTGGTCCATAAATTGTTTAACAAAGCTTTTGTCCCCCCCCCCCCAAAATTTCAAAAATGTGCCTCACATTAATATTCTAGGAACAGAAGTTGTCCGGTTATGGGAGTTCAGGGCTGGGCTAAAATGGAAAAAAAAATTAAAGACCACTGCCCCCACCTACACACACACTGGTCACTGCATAGACCACCCAAGTGATGGGACAGAGTTCCCTGGACCATCCTCACGGGCACCCTGAGACTAGGACAGAGCCTGCAAAGAGGGGACAGGAAGGCTGAGGGCACAAAGGAGAGTCACCTCCCTTCATCTCAGATGTTCCCGTCCCAGCCCTCGAGCTCCCAGGTAGTGATAAAGAGTGAAAATACTTTCAAGAGAAATATCCTAAGAGTTCAATGCCAAGTATGTATTAATCCCAGCTTTGAAGACGCTGAGGCAGGAGGATCACCAGTTTGAGCTATACAATAGGAAGCTGGGATGAAAAAAAAATTGATGATCAAGGCGAAATACCTAGGATATATTTTAAGAGCGAAGAGGCAGGCTGTCTGTTGTGTATAACTGGTGTACAGAAATCACAAGGTGGACACAGTGGGGAACAATCGAGGAGGAGGAGTTTGGTATTGCTTTGGGAAGCACTGTCTGAGAGAATCGAGGAAAATGCGCTAGTGAACCAGAGCGTTTGGATGTCAAGCCGGTTCCCAGACTGCCCTTTGAGAATAAAATGGGAGGCCAGAACCAAAGTCTTTTGGATAAAGCACCACAACTGACAATACACTAAACTGTTTGGCTGCCTTCGTTCCCAAGGCACAGATCATCCCAGCATGGGGAAGACCGACCTCCCTCCCTCCCTCCCTCCCTCCCTCCCTTTTGACCCACTTTCCATCATACACTCAATAAAATAAAATAAAATAAAATAAATGGAAAAAAAAAAGAAAAAGAAAAAGAAATCACAAGATGGCTGAAATACAACGTAAGTGTCTACACTTAAGGCAGTTGGGAAAGAGACCGGGAGGCGCAGTCCTGAGCGCGGAGGGGCTGCACGGTCAGATGCTAGCAAGCAAACATGAGCAGCCGTTACAGCTGGTTCATGCAAGCCAAGAACGTTCATCCCCATGGAGAACCCGTGAGAACCGGGCCTCATCTTTCTGCTCTCAACATCTACAGTACTTTTCTTTGCACATCAACTCCCTTTCTTCCTGGGTAAAGAGGTCCCTGAACCCCCACACACACACACCTGCTGAGCCTTGGGGGCTGCTCTGTGCTTTGTGCTAAGGGGCGGCCCCGTTGGTTGTTCAGTCTCTTTGTCTATCAAGGTGTGACAACTAGAGATGTCTCTGGACATTGGCAACTGCCACTGACAGAAAAAAAACAAATCCCAGATTGAGGACCACGACCTTAAAATACTTATTTTTCCTTTCTTGTTTTCTTTTCATTCACAGGGCTGGGGGTGGAACCAGGGAACACACGCTAATTGAGTGCTCTACCACTGAGGAACACCCTATTCCTCGCATGCATAATGTACATTCAAACTGGCAGGACAACACAGACTTTATGTATCAAGTATAGCTATGTAATAGATACTCGTTATAGTAAGTGCTACAAATGGCTCATGTGTAGGGATATGGGGCAACTGTGTGGGGTGGGCGGGGCAACTGTGGAGTGGGCGGGGCAACTGTGTGGAGCGGGCTCTCCCCTTCTACCTTTACCTGGCTCATGTGTAGGGTCACGGGGCAACTGTGTGGAGTGGGGATCACGGGGTAACTGTGTGGAGTGGGCTCTCCCCTTCTACCTTTGCAAGGGTCTCAGGGATAAAACA
This sequence comes from Mus pahari, assembly GCF_900095145.1. NCBI lineage: Eukaryota > Metazoa > Chordata > Mammalia > Rodentia > Muridae > Mus > Mus pahari. The sequence continues at coordinate 129,391,309 of NC_034591.1, read as the reverse complement.
CAGGTCCACAGGCTTGATATTCAGTGCCTTCACCCATTGAGCAATCTTGCCAGCCTCCAGTATTGTAAACGTCTTAATTAAAAAATATATTACTGAAGTCAGGCATGGTGACACATAATCCCTGCACTTGATAGATGTCGGTAGGAAGACCAAAAATTCAAGGTCATTTTTAGCTAGGTAATGAGTTCTAGGCCAGCCTGGACTACATGAGATCCTGTATTTAAAAAAAAAAAACAATGGAACATATATATATATGTTCATGTAAGAAATTATATGCCAGGCGTGGTGGCACATGCCTTTAATCCCAGCACTCGGGAGGCAGAGGCAGGNNGATTTCTGAGTTCGAGGCNAGCCTGGTCTACAGAGTGAGTTCCAGGACAGCCAGAGCTACGCAGAGAAACCCTGTCTCAAAAAACCAAAAAAAAAAAAAAAAAAAAGAAGAAATTATATAGCTCCCTGGAAAAATGCTTGCCTGAAAGGCACAAGGCCTTGGACTCAATTCCAAGCACAACAAAAATATAAAATAAAATTTATAAACACACACACAAATTATTGCTGAGCAGTGGTGGTGCACACCTTTAATTCCAGCTCTTGGGAGGTAGAGGCAGGTGGATCTCTGAGTTCAAGGCCAGCCTCATCTACAGAGGGAGTTCTAGGACAGCCAGGGCTACATAGAGAAACCCTGACTTGAATAAGCCAAAAGGAAATTAAGAGACAACAGTTACACTGACTTAAACCACTGTTACTATGTCCGTTTGACCCACAGAATAAGGTAGTGGGGCTATCACACACTTGGTATATAGTTCTTTACTGGGTTCCATCTCCAGCACTACATAAATCAAGCCTGTAATCCCAGTATTCCAAAGTGGAAGTGAGAGGGTCAGAAATTCCAGGGTATCCAAGGCTAGCCTGAGCTACATGAGCCCCTTATTGCCCCCCCCCATACTAAAGATTCAGATCTATAATCCTACACTTAGGAGGCTGAGACAGGACAATGACAAAGTCCAAGGTTAAAAAACAAAACAAAACAAACAACAACAAACAACCAAACAAATGAAAAACAGGTCTCAAAAGTCCAAGAAAGTCACCTGGGACATGGCTCAGCGGTAGTGCGATTTTTTTAACAGGCACAAGGCCCAAGGATCAAGGATCAAAGTAACCTCACTGCAGAAAAATAAATGACTAGCCAGGAATGGTGGACCACACCTTTAATCTCAGTATTCCGGCAGGAGAGGCAGGTAGAGGCAAGTCCCAGAGCTACATAGGGTGGCCCTGTCTCAATAAGAACGGAAAATATGCCACAGAATGATGACACTACGGTAGGGAAGGGACGTTCTTGACACTTTTGTTTTGTTTTGTTTTGTTTTTGAGACATTGAGACAGGGTTTCTCTGTATAGCCCTGGCTGTCCTGGAACTCTCTCTGTAGATCAGGCTGGTCTCGGAACTCAGAAATCCGCCTGCCTCCCAAGTGCGTGTGCCACCACTGCCCGACTGACACTATTTTATTCTTACAATTGTATAAAGAATCTACACTTGTCACCTGCAGTTTATAGATTAAGACAAGTTTCAGGGAAGTTGGGAGGGTGGCCCCAGATACCACAGGCTGCAAGGTAGATCAAGGTAGGTAACAGAGCAACTGAGCAGACAGCGGGTCCATAGACACTACAGCTCCACAAGCATACAGCCAGCCAAAACTCGCCAAGAAGCTACAGTGTGAGCTGACCACCCTAGGCTATGAGCAAGTTCATAGGCAGCTCCAGGTCGGTCTGCAAAGTAATGCAGAGCAGCAGCAGCGTTCTTAACAGGAATCCCCCGGTCTCGGGTAACACGGGGCCGGGGGGGGGGGGGGGCGTGGATCTATCTATCTCGGGTCCTGGCTCAGAGTAAGCGGTGTCAGACTCACCGAACTGCATCCAGTCCCACTCACTGAGCGTGTCGATATTGCGGCACAGGTCGTCCAGCACCCAGGACGGCAGCTGGTAGATGTAGCAAGCCATGGCGAAGCTGCCCGGCGACTGAGCCTGTGGCGAAGGGCCCCGGCTTCCCTAGTAAAGGGCGGCGCTGCCCGCGGTCCTAGGTAAGCGAACAAGCGCCCCCGAGCGGCCAAGTGCGGAAGCACGCTCCACCCCAGCCATGGCCGAGAGCGGGCAAGCGAGCGCCTCCCAGTGGCATTCAGTAGCACATGCCACCCGACCCCTGAACCGGTGTCAGGAGTGGACCAAGGGCCTGGGAAAGGCACCCAGAGTTCCAAAGCACTCGGCCTCCACGGCCTCCTAAAATGCGCTCCTTTAACAGGTGCTGGTGAGACTTAAGCGGAGAAAACCCAGAGACTTTTGCCTTCAGTGTGGGCAAAAGGAACGAATTAAACAATGTGCTGAACAATTTAGAAGTGCGCTGGGTAGGTGACACACCTGTCACCTCAGCTCTTAGGTGTCTGAGACTGGAAGATTGTCACAAGTTCAAAGCCAGTCAGTCTGGTTGCACACACACTGAGTTCCAAGGCAGGCCAAATGGACTACAAAGTGAGACTCTGTCTCAATTTTTTTTTAATTAAAAAGTCAACGCGCAGTTGGTGGTGAACACATTTAATCCTAGCATTCAGAAGGCAGAGGCAGGCAGATCTCTGAGTTGGAGGCCAGCCTGGTCTACAGAGTGAGCTCCAGGACAGCCAGGACTACACAGAGAAAACTATCTTAAAAAAAAAAAAAAAA
>NC_034591.1:129373382-129388432 GCF_900095145.1 Mus pahari | reverse complement strand
TGGGTAAGAGCACCCGACTGCTCTTCCGAAGGTCCAGAGTTCAAATCCCAGCAACCACATGGTGGCTCACAACCACCTGTAACAAGATCTGATGCCCTCTTCTGGAGTGTCTGAGGACAGCTACAGTGTACTTACATATAATAAATAAATAAATCTTAAAAAAAAAAGTTAAAGCCGGGCGTGGTGGCGCACGCCTTTAATCCCAGCACTCAGGAGGCAGAGGCAGGTGGATTTCTGAGTTTGAGGCCAGCCTGGTCTACAGAGGGAGTTCCACGACAGCCAGGACTACACAGAGAAACCCTGTCTACTGGGAAATGTCTGTTTAAAGTTGAAAAGAATAAAAATTGGGATTGACAGACATGTATTCCAGGCCTGGCATGACTGGAATGCACCTACAGTCCCAGGTACCCGGAAGGCTGAGACAGGAGGATTGAAAGTTTGAAAGCATCGGGGAAACTCGGCAAGATCCTGTCTCAAGATGAAGTCAAATAGGGCTAAGACTGAAGCCCATATGTCAAGTTAGCATTTGTCTAGCATGACCAAAACCTTAGGCTCAAATCCCAGGAGCCACCTGCCACCCACCCACCACCACCACCACCACACACACACACTCACACACACACACACACACACACACACACACACACACACGTAAATGTAACAAAGATATTTTTAAAACCACCTTCAAGAACCAGGGAGATAGCCCAGCAGGTAAAGGTGATTCCTGCTGTCTTAGTCAGGGTTTTACTGCTATGAACAGACACCATGACCAAGGCAACTCCTATAAAGAACATTTAATTTGGTCTGGCTTACAGGGTTCAGAGGTTCAGTCCATTATCATCAAGGCAGGAACATGGCAGCATCCAGGCAGGCATGGTGCAGGAGGAGTTTGAGAGTTCTACCTCCTCATCTTGAACTGTTAGCACAAAACTGGCTTCCAGGCAGCTAGGATGAGGGTCTTAAGCCCACACCCACAGAGACACACCTACTCCATACCTTCTAATAGTGCCACTCCCTGGGCCGAGCACATACACACCATCACAGTTGCCGTAACTGATGACCAGCAGTCCATGTCCAGGACTCACATGATGGAAGAAAACTAGCTTCCAGAAGTTGTCTTCTGACCTTATGTACACCCTGGCACAGGCATGCATGCCCCCCCCCCACAAATGTATACATGCAGATATAAATAAATGTAACTGTTTATTTATTGAGATACAGCCTTACCGTGTAGCTCTGGCTGGCCTGGAACTAGCTATGTAGACTAAGCTGGTCTTGTTACAGAGGTGAAAGGCATGCTCAAGTAAGTAAATGTAATTTCTAAAGGTTTTACTTATTTTATGCATACTGACATTTTGCCTGCACGTGTGTCTGTGCACTTACTACTTGCATGTCTGGTACCCATAGCGGTCTATGAGAGCACTCACTGGAGTCCCTGGAGCTGCAGTCTCAGACCATTGTGGACAGTTGTGAGCTGCTGTGTGAGTGCCGGACTCAAATCTCAGTCATCTGCAAGGCCACAGGGCCACCTCTCTGGCCTCCAAGTAAATGGAGTTTTTGAAGATGTCCTCCACTTTCTAGCTGGGCACCCACATTAGCAACTGACTCCAGGACTAAGGCAAGAAAAATCACCTGAATCCAGGAGTCCAAGGCCACACGATCCACAGGCATCTCCTTTTGAGTTAATTCTGGGCTCTGGTGGAGCCCGCCTTGAACTCATTCGGGTGACTAAGATAGGAAAATCACAAGTCCCAGCCAGCCTGGGCTCCAAAACAGATTTGGAGTCAACAAGTTAAAAGCCAACACCCTGTTACAACTAAAGAATGCCACCCCCAGCCGGGCGTGGTGACGCACGCCTTTAATCCCAGCACTCGGGAGGCAGAGGCAGGCGGATTTCTGAGTTCGAGGCCAGCCTGGTCTACAAAGTGAGCTCCAGGACAGCCAGGACTATACAGAGAAACCCCTTTCCAAAAAACCAAAAAAAAAAAAAAAAAAAAAAAAGAATGCCACCCCCTTGCAGGTGAGCTATTGATGAGGTGTATTCCTTGTCCAGCAAACACTCCCACAATTACCATACATGCTCCCCATATGCTCCCCATGGCTTTCCTGGGCCTGAGTTATCTACCTACTCTGGTATTAGTAACAATTTGGGGGGGAGGGGCAGCTCCCAGGCCTGTTTTAACTTTTTCTACTTAGAAGTTACCCCACCCCCTTCCACCCAGGCACCTATAAGTTCTAATTGATTTGGCTTACAGTTCCACTGGGGGAAGTCAGGACAGGAACTCAAACACGGCAGGAACCCGGAGGCAGGAACTGAAGCAGAAGTCATGGAGGAGTGCTGTTTATTGGTTGTGCTCAGCCTGGTCCACTACAGTACCTCCCAGGGACCGGCAGCCCCAGCCTGGCACTGTTCACAGTGGCCCTGGTCCTCTCACGTGAATCATCAACAAACAAACAAACAAAAAAAAAACAAAGCCAGGCTTGGGAGGCAGAGGCAGGCGGATTTTTGAGTTCGAAGCCAGCCTGGTCTAGAGTGAATTCCAGGACAGCCAGGGCTACACAGAGAAACCCTGTCTCAAAGAACCAAACAAACAGACAAACAAAAGCCCGAAGACTAATCCTATGGAGGTTCTTTTTTTTTTTTTTTCCAATCAATGAAAATTTCTTCTTTCCATATGACCTTACCTTTGTGTCAAGTTGACATTAAAACTAGACAGCTATCTCTCAAACGAACCATCAGATGTACGTGGCAAGGACAGAGGCAGGGTGGTAGTTCAGGCCAGGAGTTTCAGGGGCAATCCCGGAGTTTCAGACAGGCCAGGGACCAGCACTAGTGTGTGTGTGCACACGTGTGTGCATATGTGGTGCTGGGGATCGAACCTAGGGCCTCTGACATGACAAGTCACACAAGTGCTCCCCCACTGAGACACATTCCTATGCCCTGTCTCTCCAGTGTGCTGATCCCAAACCTTACTTTTTCCTGGTTGTCTCATAGGTTAAGAATCTGTTTTCAATGTGAATTTTTTTGTTTTTCATCTTGCTTGTTTTTGTTTTTTGAGACGGGGTTCCTCTGTGTCGCCCCGGCTGTCTTAGGACTTGCTCTGTAGACCAGGCAGAGCGGTTTGAGCACTATGAAGGGAGGCAGGGCTGGATACTGAGGGCAGAGAGGAACAGCCTGGTGTGAATGGCCTGCCCTGTCACCTGAGGCCACAGGGAAATCCCTGCCTGAGGCCCATGTCTGAGTCTATGACCACACAACAGCAGAGGTCTGTGTTGATGTCTGTGGCTCTTATTACTGTCAAAGACCCTGTGGGTGTCCTGGTCTGGGCTGCCACCACCTGGGACCATGTTGATGCTCAAGGGCTGTACAGAGCTGGTTCTGCATCTCACTGGCTTCCTGTACTCAGGAGAGTGGGCCCTGCACCCCTGGGCAGCAGAGTAGAGTTGGCCCTGGTGGCAGGGGTCAGGAGTGAGCTGGGCCTGAAAGGGTGAACACAGGACAGCTGAACCTGCCACCTGTGGTAGTCGAGATACCACCCCCCCACACACACACACACTACTGCAGGCAGGAGTACCATTTGGCCCAGTTGCAGCACCCTGAAAAGTGAGCCCTGTACTGTGCCTGGGCAGCATAGCAGAGCTGGCTCTGGTAACATGGGCACAGACGAGCCAGCCCTGAGAGTATGAGAGTGGGAGAGCTGACCCTGCTCCTTGTTGGCTATGGCATTGGGTGAGCTAGTTCTGGGTAGTGCTGGAAAGCTTACCCTGGTGTGTGGCTGTGGGAAAGCTGGCAGGCTGACCAACTCAGCTAACATCTGCCCCATCTATGAACTATGAACTGTTGGAGTGTATAAAGGGGCCAATCCCAAAGCTGTAGGATCGCCATGACACAGAGCAACTGTGGGATATCAGAGAGGAGTGAGGATCCAGTATTGCTGGAGTAGCAGAAGCCAGAGGCCTCAAACCAGACCAGTGACTCACTGCAGTGAACAGGATGTGTGGCCAAGAACATTCTGTGAGACCCACTGTGACATGCTACAACTTTCATATCACGGTTTTTTTGTTGTTTTTTCTTTTGGGGGGAAGGTTGAAAGGGTGGAGGGCAGATAAGAAGGGACTGGGAGATGAATTAGGATTGGGGTGCATGTGAAATTCACAAAGAATCAATAAAGTTTTTAAAAAGAGAGATGATTATCTGTGTGTATGTATGCACATAAAACTGCAGGTGACCTTGGAGGCCAGAGGTTTTAGATCCCTTGGAGCTGAAGTCCCAGAGAACTGTGGACCACCTGATTTGGGTGCTAAGAACCAAACTTGGGCCCCCTGAAAGAGTAAGTGCTCTCAACTGTTGAGCCACCTCTATAACCCAGTTGTTTCTTTTAGACAAGGTCTTAAAATAGCTCAGGTTAGCCTGGAACTTACTATGTAGTGAAAGATGACCCCCACCTCTCCTGATCCAAATGCCTCCACTTTCAGAGTTCTGGGATCACAAAGAGTGGGCCACCACACCTAACTTCAGTGTTTAAATGCTTTTACAGAAACTTCATTTTTATAAGGAAAACAAAGCTGGAAGAAACAATTTAAAATTTAAAAAAAAAAAAAAAAAAGAATATAAGGCTGAAGAGAGACTGTAAAGGAGCCTGAGGCCTTGTTTCTTGCCCCACCCCTGCAGCACTCAGCAGACAGCCACCTCCCACAGGGAAGGGCCCTCGCTCAGGGGAAGGCGAGGGAGAACAGGGTGAAGAACTCCGGGAGGGGGGACCAGAGGAGGGGGCAACATTTGGGATATAAATATAATTAATTTTAAAAATTAATAATAAAAAAAGGCAACGCAACACACTAACTTCTTTCACTTAGCACCGTTTATTGTACTAAAAAGGTCAGCTTTTTTCAGAAAACTCAAAGGAGAAAACACAGCCTGAGGAACTCATTACAGGATGTCCCAGGACAAGTGACTCATTTCATAAGTCTTCACTTTTTGGACAGCACAGAGAACAGTATTCAAACTTCCAGGTGAATAACACAAACATTGTATCTGTTAGAGACATAGACCGGTTTAAAAAAATAAAACCAATGTTGCAATAGCTTGGCACCTGCTGTCGTCCCACACACAGCCCTCCACACCAGCCTGTAGCCACTTCACTCTCGGGATGCCGCAGACTAAAGAGAGACATTGAGAGGACACTGGGAAGTGTCAGGATTTAGTTCAGTCATTTTGCTGATCCTAGAGCATCAGTCTGCACTCAAGGAGCCCAGGATTTGGACAAATACTCCCTGGCTAGCACCCTGGGACTGACACAGTGCGTGTAGCAACCTGGAAAAGACAAGCTAAGAGGTTAGATGAAGATTAGGCCTGCTTCAGTCCCAGCACTGGAGAGGCAGAGACAGACAGATCTCTCCATTTGAGGCCAGAAATCAGTTGTTTGGTCTACAAAGGGAGTTCCAGGACAGTCTGGGCTACAGAGAAGCCCTGTTTCAATAAAACAAAAAACAAAAAACAAACCGAAAAAACAAAGAAGAGGGGAAAGCAAGCAAACAAAACACAATGAAGTTCAATGAAAAATCAAGATACAAAACTGTATATACCTTATGATCTCAGCTACAACAAACTGCTTTACCAATTAAAATACGCCCTACAGAGAGCGGCCAGTTATAGGGGTTGCATGAAGCTGAGAGTGAATAAGAGCCTTTCTGCTTCCTTTTAGTTGACTGTCCTTTCTGGGGTGTGCACAATACCTAGCCTTCTCTACTTTCTCTCTAAGGGAATTAAAAACAAATAAAAAATTATATTTTACAAAATGTTTGATAGAATATGAATATGTGACCAGCCGTAAAACCACTCCACGTTCCAGACTGCTCTGTGACCCGAAGTCTGGAGTTTGTAGCTGAGCAGAGCTTCACTTCCTTCTCCAATCAAAGCAGAACCAACGCCTGCCAAAGTGGAATGCTAGGGGCTGACAAGAAGGGACAGAAATCACTGTTCCTGCTAAAAGCTTCCTCAAAGATAGGAGCTCTCAAAACCAGACTTACACAAGCATGGCTTCTTCTCTGCTGTCTGTGACAGTGAGTATGGGAAGTCCACCCGGCTTAGAAAACTGCCAGACAGTCGGTTGGTTGGTTGGTCGGTTGGTCGGCCTGACCGACTCCAGCTCCAGGCCAGGCAGGACTACAGCAGGAGCCTGTCTCAACATGGGAAAGGTAGAGCAGAGCAGGCTGTGTGCACACATGTGTTCCCAATGCTAAGGCAGGGGACATACTCCCAGAGGGTCAGGAATCCTCTTGCTGAGTGACTGAGGCTGGCCTGGGCTATACAAAAGTCTCAAAAATAAAATAAAAAACAAAGCAGAGAGAAAGTGCTGAGACATGGAAAACCAGAAGCTGCTAAGCTGTTCCTTTACATGAACACTTAAGGCTCTCCTCAGACAAAGAGCCAGGCCCTCCCAACTCTCCCACCAAGCACCCAATGGTTTCTTCGTCCAACATTCATGACTGAAGACTCCACACGCAGTAGGCAGTGGGCCTCCACAGGATGTCTGTCCCAGCGTTTGGGAGTTTGGGAAGGACCTTCTCAGCCTTCCCAAGCCAGAGGCAGGGCCCTCTGCTCAAATGCAAGGACATAGTGCCACCCCTGCTGGGGAGCTTACACAAGCATCCTTACGCTCAACTTCCAGCCTCACCAGGAAGCAAAACTGAAAACATCTTCCTCGGATGAGTGCTCAACAAAGGGCAGACTCCGTGGCACTTTGCATGTTTATTCTTAAACACTACAAAGCCCAGTGATGTTAGTTAACTTTCTTTTACTTGATGGATATTTTACTCCAAGAGTGAACCATTTTAAAACAGAAAGAAAGTGACCTGTCCCATGTGTAGCTCAATTTCAGACCATCAAGGCCACTAATCTCAAAGGACTCCTTCAGGCTCCTCTTCCAGGTGCTGATTGTCAAGGTGCTCTTGGGTCAGTCGCTGTATGTCCTTCTGCACGTTTGGGTGGTCTTCCAAATCTTCATGGAGCGACCTGACGATGTCCAGCCTCCTGTAGTTCTCGGGCTTGACCAGGCTCCGCACAACCTGAAGGCACCGCTCTTTCAGGGTATACACTGCAAGGTGGGAAACCAAGTCCTCAGAGGCAGTCTCTGGTCACGTGATGAGACAGACACCACCAAGCAACAACAGTCACATTTACTTACCTTGTGACTCTCACTGGAGCACATGTGACACTGTCACATCAGCAGGTCTCACTGTGCACACACCTGGCTCATCAAAGTGGCCTGGGCTTTTTTTTCAACTAAGCAAATGTAAAGTGACCCTGGTAACTCAGGGCCTTAGGGAGGACCAGCAATATCTGTTTGAGAGACAATGTCTGTCACATGCCAAGAGACACCAAAACACTGTGAGGCTGGGTGGACAGTGAGCACTGCTATCTGAACTCACTACGGAGCTAGGTATAGTGGCTCATACTTGTAACCACAGCACCGGGGAGGCGGAAACAGGTCTCTCTAAATTCAAGATTAGCCTGGACTACATAAACAAGTTCCAGGCAAACCAGGGCAACAGTTAGATCTTGTCTAAAATAAAATAAACAAAAAATAAAATATAATAAATCAGGTACAATGGTACAAGCCTATAATCCTAGAACTTAGGAGACAAAGACAGAAAAAAAATGGAAGAAGTTTGATCTAAACATAGAGGTCCAGTTCTGCCAGGGTTACAGAGCAAAACCTTTCTTAATAAACCAAAACAAGCTGGGCTTGGTGGTGCACTCCTTTAATCCCAGCACTCGGGAGGCAGAGGCAGGCGGATTTCTGAGTTCAAGGCCAGCCTGGTCTACAAAGTGAGTTACAGGACAGCCAGGGCTATACAGAGAAAACCTGTCTCAAGAAAAACAAAAAACAAAAAAATAAAAAACAAAAACAAAATAAACAAAAAACAAAACAGACTGAGCACAAACCTTTAATCCCAGCATTGAGGAGGCAGACTCAGGCAAATCTCTGTAAGGAAATACCAGGACAGCTGGGGGTTCATGATGAGATGTTGCCTCAGGTTTAAAAAAAGAGATGGGGGTGGGGAGAGACTGGGGAGACAAATGTTTACTGTGCAAGAATGAGGACCTGAGCTGGATTCCTAAAACCCACGTTAAAAGCCAGGAATGGTGGAGGCACACGCTCAGGATCCCATTGCTGCGGTGCTGCGAAGGCAGAAAGAATCCCTGGCGTGCACTGGCCAGGCTCCCACCTCATCAGTGAGTCCCAGGCCATGGCAAGTGAGTCCATCTTAAAAAGTCAGGCAGAGAATTGGAGCGCTAAGATCCGAGGTTGACCGCTGGCCTTTACACACAGCAAGTGTGGCTGACTTGCACAAACATACTCACACTTAGTCAAGAGATCAGCTGAAGAAGCACACGAACCTCTGAGTGTGATCCCAGCACCACACAGCACTGTGGTGGTATATGCCTGTAATTCCTGCACGAAGGTTAGGGGTTCCCATCCTCAGTTACATACTGAGTCTGAAGTCAGCCTGGGGAACATAACACCCTCCCTCTCCAATAAAAACAAAACAAAACAAAACAAAACAAAACACAAAATCAAGAGAGAGACAGAGAAAGAAAGAAAGCCAAAATAGTAATAAAACTAATAGTTACCAAGGAACTCAAAGACAAAATTTAATTCTTCAATGTTCTTTTCTGATTATAAACTTCTTTACTTTTGTTTGGTGTTTGCCCTTAAACAGGGCAGCCCTGGCTGGCCTGGAACTTGCTCTGTAGAGCAGGCTGGCCTGGATCTCTAGCATTAAGGGCATCGCCATGACGACCAGCTGCAGCATTATTTTTACTTCCCATTTAGAGGCATGGTCTCAGAAAGTGGCTCGGACTGGCCTTCCCTTTGCTCTATAGTCTTGAACTTGTGATCCTCCTGCCCCCTCACACCCCCCCCCCCATGAGTAGCTGGGATCACAGGGCTGAGCAGGTAGGCCTAGCTTCATGTGGTCCTACTGGGCTTTGTTCTGGGATCCCAGGGCACCAGTCTGTAACAAGAGCAAGGAACCAGAGGTCACAATGCTACAGGAGGTGCCTTGCCTTAGCCAACTTCTTAGGAAACCAAAGTACTTTTGAGGCACATCTTTGTTCAACACAGGACAGAGAAATAAATACTTCCATTTCATTTATGGTAGAGGCTAACACTCATTACAATGCTCACCTCTCTCTTTTTCAAAGGCTGGGCCAGTGTGGCGACTCAGACCTATAATCCCAGCCCAGGAATAGTTTTCTAAATTCAAGGCCAGTCTGGGCTACATAGCTCCAGGGCAACCTGGGTTAGAAGGTTAGATCTTACTTCTAAAGAAAAAGAAACATGTAAGATTGACTATTAACCTGGCAATGTGATGTTGGCAAAAATAGGCTGTCCATCGACATTGAGGGATGGCACAAACAGTTCCGTTTGGTTAACCAGAAGTCCATCATGGGTCCCCGCATCCCTGAAGAGCCAAAGATGACCTGTTGATGTAAGCAGAGGATGGTAAGAAGCCACAGAGGTCTGGGCAAGCCACCTGTTTATTACCCCAAGTCACATGAAACACTTGCTTCTCTCTCCCTCTGCCTAGTGCCTTAACAAGGCAATAGCACTCCTCGGCACGGAGCCCTCACTCACGAGAGAGTGGAGCTGACAGCAGCAGACAGAAAGCACAAGGAGCCCAGGCTCTGTGACTATGCAGGGAAAGTGCATCTAGGTCAAGTGAGCGCTGGCAAGCTCACCGTGACACACTGATGTGAAAGGAGCCCACATGGCCATCGAGAGGCCACAGAAGGACTCGTGGGTAGGTAAAACTAATACATCATGAAACCAGTGGACGAAAGCTTGACTCTGGGAGGGAAGGGGATCCTTGGAGGGTGACAGAAAAGTTCTCATGTCTAACTTCACTACGTGTTGCTGCAACTGCCCAAAATTCTCAAAGCAGAGATCTCTGCATCTTTAAGTACAGATTATCCCTTCATTTTTAAAAATGGGACAGTGCTAACCAAGAAAAGGTGGCAAACCTCAGAGATAAGACTGTTTCAAAGTAAAATACCTCAAAATATGGCAATCTTTCATGAGACATGGATTTTCTTGAAGACTTAGTGGGTGTTTGTTTGTTTTGGTTTTGGTTTTTCGAGACAGGGTTTCTCTGTGTAGCCCTGGCTGTCCTGGAACTCACTCTATAGCCCAGGCTGGCCTCAAACTCAGAAATCCGCCTGCCTCTGCCTCCCAAGTGCTGGGATCAAAGGTGTGTGCCACCACTGCCTGGCTACAAACATTTTTTTAGGACAGGATCTCATTATGTAGCTCAGGCTGGTCTCAAACTGGTAATTGTACTAACTCAGTCTCATTAGCACTGGAATTACAGGAATTTGTTATTGCCTGCCTTAATTCTTTTGGTATAAGATAAGACCCAGTACTGGAACACTGAACAGTGACAGAGTGCTTGCTTAGCATGAGTGAGGTCTTAAGTTCAATCCTCAGAAGGTGCCAACCCCCTACCCCTGCAACCTACAATTTAAAAACCAAAAACAAAGGGCTGGGCGTGATGGCGCATGCCTTTAATCCCAGCACTTGGGAGGCAGAGGCAGGCGGATTTCTGAGTTCGAGGACAGCCTGGTCTACAAAGTGAGTTCCAGGACAGCCAGAGCTATACAGAAAAACCCTGTTTCAAAAAACAAAACAAAACAAAACAAAACCAAAAAAAAACAGGCACAGACATCTTACTGTTCCAGGTCACGTTGTCGTTGTCCCGACTGGCTTGAACTCCTGATCATCCTGCCTCCACCTGTTCTCCAAGTCACTACAAGTTTGCAGCACCATGCCTGACTGGTTGCATGAGCTCATTAAATGTATCACCATGAGGAGAAAAGTTCCACCAAGATCTTCCCTGGATGGCTATGAAAATATGAGTCTGTTCTAAGAGGACTGCCACAGTTGGCTTGTCTGTCTTAATCAATACCGCTGCTGCGGAGAGACACCAAAACCATGGCAACTCTAATAAAAGAAAGCATCTAACTGGGGCTTGCTGAGAGTTTCAGGGGTTTTCACCCATCATCAGCATGATGGGAAGCATGGTGGTACCCAGGCAGCCTTGGAGCTGGAGAAGCAACTGAGGATTCTCTACATCCAGATCCAAAGGCGGAGGCAGAGAGATTGTGAATTTGGTTTAGGCTTCTGAAACCTCAAAGCCCACCCCTATGGTCACACTTCCTCCAACCAGGCCACACCTACTCCTCCTTCACCACTTTCAAACTACTAATCCTTAGGACTACACCCTAAGCACTCAGACGTATTAGCCTATGGGAGTCACTTATTCAAACTGCCAAGGTTGTTATGTTTTCTTTTCCCAAGTGAGAGCAGGGACATCCGATCCCCGGAGCTGGAGTAATGGAAACTTGTGAGCTGCCTGACCTGGGTACTGAGAAGCTAACCCTGAAAGAGCAGTATAAACCGGCCTTGGTGACAAAGGCCTTTGCTTTAATCCCAGTACTCAGCTGTCAAATTCCCACATCATTCAGCTGTCTGTTTGGTTGCTTCAGACACAATCTTGGGGCAGAGCCAAGGCTGGACTTGAACTCACTGAAATCCTTCTTGTCTTGGCCTCCTGAGTCCTGGGCTACCACACACAGATCTGGGTACATTTTTTCAATGCATACACAAGGCAATGTCAAACAGCCCCAATTCTCTACGGCTAAAATCAACTTTTGAACTTTCTCTCTCACTGTTAGGCAGCAAAGAAAGAAAGCCTGGAAATCTTGCCTCAGTTTCCCTCAGAGTCCTGGGATTTTACACATGAGCGCAGTTTCACTGGCTTTTCATAGCCACCCAGGCAAGACACTGATAGAACTGACTTCCACTGATGGTGGTACAGTTAATAAGCTCCCACGGTCAGGCTTGGTACAAACCTGAAATCAGTGGCGAAGGCAGGAAGATCGCGAGTTCAACCCGACATCCCATACTCACTTGTTTTCCGGCCAAGACGCCAATCGGTAAAGGCGATCCCCCAACGATAACTTAACTTAACTTAACCCCCTCGGCTGACTCTTACTCTACTCCCGTTCTCCTAGGAGGCGTGCTCTTTCTTCACCTGGACGCACCCACACTCTGCCCATGCTTTCGCAAACCTGAGCCCGGTGCCTATCGCAGCAATTATGACACAGGCTGGTTCTTGTCTGTTCGTACATTTTTTTTGTCTGTTAACCCTCCAAGTTGTCACCACCAAGGCAGGTTCGCATGCCGAACCCGATCGAGAACTGGGTTAACACCGCATCCGAAAGCACCGGTAGGGGCCGGGCATTTCTCGGGGTAGATGCAGTGGGTAGGGACAAGATGCTCGGGGTTGCAGAGAACGCGCCCCGCCTGTGACAGCAGCAGCGGCCTAGCGCGCGGCTCGTACCTCGGTAGCTGTGGATGCGGCGGCCGGTGCCCGGCGGTAAGGTCGGGTAGGGCTGAGGCTCGCCTTCGAAGTTGAGCCACAAAGGCAGCACGACGCGCGGGCTGCGGTTGCAGAAGATGACCTGAGAGGGCTCGCGCGAGTTCACCGAGCGCAGCACCGGCCGCGGCCGCTCACCCTCCATCTCCTCAGGAGCCGGCTCCCCCGCCGCCTCCTCTGGATTGGAACGGGTCGCCTCCGGATTCGCAAGCTGGACGTGGGCGGCGCGTGCGTGCGGGGCTACGCGCTCCGGGACCGGACGGCCGGTCCCAGACCCGCTCCGGCCGACCTGCAGGCGGAAATGGCCGCCTGGAGCCCTGGAGCTGGGGGGCGGGGCGGCACGGAGCCAGGGGCCGCGGCGGTGGGCGGGGCCGCGGGGCGGGGCCGCGGCGGAGCCCCGGGTTATCTCTGTAAATTCCACCTCCTAGTGTTGGGTTTCTGTTTTTCTTTCTTTTCCTTTTCTTTTCTTTCTTTTTTTTTTCTTTTGTTCCCCCAAGATAGTTTCTTCGTGTAGTTCTGGCTGTCCCGGAACTCACTCCCTAGATCAGTCTGGCCTCGAACTCTCGGAGATCTTGCCTGCCTCTGCCTTCAGATACTGGGATTAAAGACATGCATCTCCATGCCAGACTTGCTGAGAGGTAGGGTCTCACTATGTAGGCCTAGAACTCATTATGTATATCTGGCTTGTCTTGAACTCAAAGATCTCCCTGCCCCAGACTCCAGAGCACAGGGACTAAGGGCAGTTGGATTTTTTTTTTATTTATTTATTTATTTAGTAGCATTGCTTCCCCCTGGCTGGTCTGGAATTCCGTGTACAGACCAAACCAACTTCAAACTTAAGAGTGACCCTCCTGCCTCGGCCTCCAGAGTGCTGGAATTAAAGGCATGAGCCTCATTTTTTTTTTTTTTTTTTGAGTTTACTTAAATTTCATTTCTTCTCTTAAGATCTCCATGGACTTGCCATATTCCCCCTTTCACCTTTGCTTTTTGGTTTTTTGAGACAGGGTTTCTCTGTGTAGCCCCAGCTATCCCTGATCTGTAGACCAGGCTGACCTCCTGACCTCGAATCTCCTGCCTCTGTCTCCCAAGTGTTGATATAAAAGCTAAAACCACCACTGCCGGGCCCACCTATGCTATGATTTAGAGTTTCTCTCTCTCTCTCTCTCTCTCTCTCTCTCTCTCTCTCTCTCTCTCTCTCTCTCTTTGTTTTTTTTTCCAAGACAGGGTTTCTCTGTATAGCCCTGGCTGTCCTGGAACTTACTCTGTAGACCAGTCTGGCCTCGAACTCAGAAATCCACCTGCCTCTGCTTCCCAAGTGATGAGATTAAAGGTGTGCACCACCACCGCCCAGCCAGATGAGCTTTTTAAAAAATGTATGGCCGGGCGTGGTGGCACACGCCTTTAATCTCATCACTTGGGAAGCAGAGGCAGGTAGATTTCTGAGTTCGAGGCCAGACTGGTCTACAGAGTAAGTTCCAGGACAGCCAGGGCTACACAGAGAAACCCTGTCTCGAAAAGCCAAATAAATAAATAAATAAATAAATAAATAAGTAAAAAGAATTAAAAAAAAAATGTATGGGTGTGCATGGGGGAGCTCATCCAGGTGCTGATAAACAATGGGAGAGAAAGCTGGATTTCCTGGAGCTGGAGTCACAAGTAGCTGTGAGCTGCCTGTTGTGGGAACTGAGACTAGAACCCAGGCCATCTGTAAGAACAACCACTGAGTCAGCTCTCCAGGGCTTCCAAATTCTCTTGAATTTTTAGTTCCCCATTTTTCAGGTAGGTTCTTTATTTTCAGTGTTGAAAAATCCACCCAGAGCTTTATGTATGACACTCGAGCCACTTACCTGTGTGCCTAGACCAAATTGAGCATTTTGTTTGTTTATGTTTAGCACATATCTACTGAATGTGCCATATTATACAACCAGTCTCTGCCTTCAGAACACTGAAAGGCTAGTGTGGAAGGACACAGGACAACATGGAGCAGTGTCATTTGGTTGTAACAAAGAATGTATTCGGGAGGCAGAGGCAGGCGAATTTCTGAGTTCGAGGCCAGTCTGGTCTACAAAGTGAGTTCCAGGACAGTCAGGGCTATAAAGAGAAACCCTGTCTTGAAAAACCAAAAAAAAAAAAAAAAAAAAAAAAAATGTGAAAGGTGACTAGATGAGCCAGGAAAAAAATCAAGCAGGGTGTCTGAAGTCCATTTAGGCTCCTTTATCAATCCTGGGGAATAAATCACCGTGAACAATAGAAGCTTATTGTCATGCTTCTGGAGCAGTTGAAGCTACAGTTTTATGGGCTAGAGAAACGGCTTAGTAGTTAAAGAGTGTGCTGCTCAGAGGACCTGAGTTCAGTCCCCAGCATCCACATCAGGTGGCTCACAACTGCCTGTCACTCCAGGTCTAGGGGGTTCAGTGCCCTCTCTGACCTCCACAGACATTTGCAAGCCCCGCCTCCAGACACAAACAAACATACATGATTTAAAAAGAAAAACAATCCGGGCGTGGTGGTGCATGCCTTTAATCCCAGCACTCGGGAGGCAGAGGCAGGCGGATTTCTGAGTTCGAGGCCAGCCTGGTCTACAGAGTGTGTTCCAGGACAGCCAG
>NC_034591.1:129365031-129366859 GCF_900095145.1 Mus pahari | reverse complement strand
CTGTCTTTGACAAAAGGATTATCTTCCTGGATTTCCTCAGCGATTTCCTATTTCAAGGAATGGGTGGGGGTGGGATTGTTTGGAGTGATTCTCTGTTGTGNACTAGTGTTACTCCTTTGGCTGTTCTGCAAATTAAGAACTCAAACAAAAAGGGACAAGGTAGTAATTGCTCAGGCCCTCGCTGCCTTGGAACAGGGCGCATCAGCCGAAATTTGGTTGTCNGTACTCAAGCATTAGGTCGCCGGCGGACAGCTCTTGCACTCCCAGAGCTTGAGTTCATTGCACGGGATTAGAGTGTCCAGCCTGAGCAGCCCACAGGAGATAAAGAACAAAGGCAGGTGGTATCCTTCACTAAATATACGTAGGAGTGACTCAGTGATCGCAGTGACGGCCCTTGCACCCTGAGCCTTCGAGGCATTGCACCAGGAATGGGCGTCACTCTGTCTAGACAGCCTTTGTACCCTGCAGAGCTTGGCTCATTGCACNCAGGAAGGTGTCTGCCTGAAGTCTACTCCTTAGGGCCTTGAACCCTGACGGTCCAACAAGAGCCTGATGGTTGATCGACCCTATCTAGTGATTTCTTAAATGCGACCCTTGCCTCCAATCTCTGACTGTGGGTGTCCTATTTGCTTAAACAGAAAAGGGGAAGATGTGGGGAGCCGCCCCGCGCTCTCCATTTCAAGATGGCGCTGACATCCAGTGATCTCGCCCAGTAAACAGGGTCCTGCGCAGGCGCCTGACATTCTCCTTGTNCCTGGAGTTACGTAAGCATTATACGTCATCTGGTGTGATTGACTGCAGCCTATCAGGGAGTGCCACGTCCTAGGCGGAGACACTCTCCTATATAAGGGGTGTGCCATTTCTGGTCGGGGTTCCCCTTCCTGTAGGCTTATGCTCTCCCTCTCAAGACGCATTAAAGCCTTTCTGCAGAAGGAGCCTGTGTGTGCCGCGTTGTTCTTGCTGGCGAGACGGTAGCGCAGGACAAGTGGGCAGCGTGGTGCTCGCCTTTAATCCTAGCACTTAGGAGGTAGAGATAAGGAGACCAAAGTTTGGGGCCAGCCTGCTCTACATAGCATGCTCTAGGCCAGCCAGAACTATAGTGTGACCCTGTCTCAAAACAACAAAACAACAAACAAAAAACAAAAAGAACTTAATCTAATTTCCTACACACAGTAAGGAGGTTACCCGGAGAAGCACCTGGACACCTCAAAGCACCGCATGAGATGAGGAAGTTTCCAGTGTAAGAGGCCAGATTCGTTAGTTTCCTACAACCAATGTTACCAACTGCTCTTTTAAACCAGGACCTTATGATAAAGCAATGTGGTTCTAACCGACTTAGCATTACCACCAACACATAAACATACTACTATCTGTAAGATAAACATTGAGCATTCATGTATAATCTCACGGAGTGCTCTTTCTCGCATGTAAAGACCATCATTTTGCCTTATTATCTTGTGGTACAGTCCCTATTCACAGCAGGAGCCACTATTAAGCCAACTGCAGAGTACAGGTAACTAACACAGCTTTAGAAGTGGTCCTTTATCCAGGAGGAAAAGCAGATAATGAACTTGAGTGTCTGCTAAAGCCACATTACAATTCATTTAGTAATACTGAAAAGAGAACTTAGCCCATGAGAACATTAGGTGTCTCCATTATAAGATTCTATTTTTAGTTGGGCGTGGTGATGCACGCCTTTAATCCCAGCACTCAGGAGGCAGAGGCAGGTGGATTTTTTGAGTTCGAGGCCAGCCTGGGCTACAGAGTGAGTTCCAGGACAGCCAGGGCTACACAGAGAAACCCTGTCTCAAAAAACCAAAAAAAAAAA
>NC_034591.1:129352795-129364441 GCF_900095145.1 Mus pahari | reverse complement strand
CAGAAGAGGGCATCTGATCCCATTACAAATGGTTGGGAGCCACCACATGGTTGCTGGGATTTGAACTCAGGACCTCTGGAAGAGCTGTCAGTGCTCTTAACCACTGAGCCATCTCTCCAGCCCAACAGCAAGTATTTTACCAATGAGTCTATCTTCCCAGCTCCTTTATACAGATTTTTAGGCTGCCTGTTTTGACTGAACTTACCATGTCCCTCCCCTTTGAGCAATGGACTCCAAAGAACTAGTTCCTCCAAGAAATCTCATGTTGGGAAAAGGATGGGTTCCTGGTGTCTGCCAGCAGGGGAGCTTGTCTCCTGGGAATATCACAGCATTCTGACTTACAGGAGACCAAAGCCAAGAGAATGACCAGCAGGAATCAGATCTTAACTCAGTTGTCTCAACCCATGGATCAAGACCCCTGGGGTCTAACAACCCATGTCACTTATTAGATATCCTGCATATCTGCACATACTATCCATAACAGTAGCAAAATTTCACTTATCAAGGAGCAACGAAATATTTTTATGGTTGGGGGTCATCACATGATGGGCAAAGATGAAGGGCAGGTATATCACAGCATTAGGAAGGTTGAGAACCACTGCTTTAACTGCAATGATTATGTGTTCCTTTTTTCCTTTCTTTTCATGTCCAAGTATCAGAGTCATGGTTTTGCACTTATCAGCCTGGGAGCTAGTTCCTTGGAGGTAGGAATCTGGAACACTCTTTCCTGGAAGCATTTTCCTGTGAGGCCCTGGATGTCTTGGGACTTGATGTAGACCCAGTGGCCTGAAACTCAAGAGATCTACCAACCTCTGCCCCCCCAGAGCTGGAATGAAATGTATGCACCACTCTGCCTGGCCAATGTATACCTCTTGTCTGGTTAAACCTAAGCTTCATGGAAGACTCCATGAAGGCCTCTATCACAGGCCTTTACCTCCTCTTCCCCAGTGTGGCCACACTGGGGAGACCTTTTCTACTTTTCACCATTACTTAACTAGCTTACTGAGGACAGGGTAACAACACGCTTGTCAGAGCTGCCAGGGCCCCAGGCTCTGACCATAACAGCTCAGGTAACAACTAAGAAAGTAAGGTGTGAAAAGGTTCACCTGTGCTATCACTATTTAGAGAGCCCCGGATTTTGGAAAATGTTGGATAAGAGAGACTCAGGCAGTACTACTTACAATGCCCAAGGTGTACCACATAAATACAACAGTGTGAACCCTCCTAGTCTGGCTCATCGCTGACCATGGCAACCTGCCCTCCTCAAAGCAGCTAGCTGAGTTAGTCCAGGGAAGGGGACTCAGGTACTTTTTAGGTTACGTATGTGGTTTGAATATGCTTGACCAGTGGGAGTGGCACTATTAGGAGGTGTAGCCTTGTGAAGGCCTTTGGGGTCTCATACATGCTGGCCCAGAGTGATGAGACGCTCCTCCTGGCTGAATGTTGAAGACAGTCTCTTCTTGGCTGCCTTCATATCATGATGTAGGACTCTTGGCTCCTCCAGCATCATGTCTGCTTGCAGGCTGCCATGTGTTCTGTAATGATGATAATGGACTGAACCTCTAAAACAGTAAGCTAGCTCCAGTGAAATGTTTGCCTTTGTAAGAGTTGTCTTGGTCATGGTGTTTCTTCACAGCAACAAAACCCCAAAGACAATATACTCTGAAAATGTTCCAAAAAAAAAAAAAAGAAAATGTTCCAAATAATTCAAGGTGAACTCCGGGGTGAAGACGCAAGCCAGAAGTCTGAGAAAGGACAGTACTGAATGTGCTTGTCTGGGAGAACAATGGGGAGTTGTAACCTGAGCTGGACTCTGCATGTCAAACAGGCCTTGACTAGCGAGAAATCAGTGTCCACAGAGTATGATAAACGCTACCCTACTCAAGGGGAATCTCTCTGTGGGGAAAAGCCTTTAGCAGTAAGTTGGCTTAAGTTTATAGGAAACACAGTAAGTCTTCAATTCTTCTGTATAAACTGCAGTATTTGCTTGAGAAAATTGGTTTTTACATTTTGTACATGTGTACATTCATGTACAGGAATGCCACAGCATGCCCATGGAGATCAGAGGACAACCTCCAAGAATAGGTTCTTTCCTTCCACCATGTTGGTTCTAGAGACAGAACTCAGGGCTCCAAGTTTGGAGGCAAACATCCTACGTGTTAGACCATCTCACAAACCTCTGTATTTACATTCACAGAATGTTTATCTTATAAAACTAGTAATCTACCCTGGATACAGTTAAACTGGGAAGATGCTAGGATTTCAACAGATCATAAACATCAGGTCTGATTCAATACTGTATCTTTTATTAGAGTCTAACACACCTATATAGTCAAAGTCCTTGGTAGTTAATAATTCCAGACTGAACTAGTTCAAGTGTCCAGACAGGAACCCTGACCGGAGAGCTGCCTAGGTTGTGAACTAGCTAGGGCTGCGGGTTTCTTCTGCTGGAGAGCACTCCTGCACATCCGACTCTCAACAAGGAGACCCTCTCCAGCCACTCTTGCCACCACAGTCACAGCAGTCAGACAAAGTCGAGTTTATTAGGGAAGCATGAGAGCCACTGATACCCCAAGTGACACAAAGAAAACTGAAAATGTCCCTTCAGGCCAACTGGGGGCCTGGCTTTGACCTCCCAGAACAAGAAACTGGTGGGTTAGCAACAACATTTTCTGGCAACCACACTGCAGGGCACGAGTCTCAGCCAGGACTGCCCCCAACTCTCTCAGGTGGAGAGAAGGCCGACTGCTGACAGAAATCAGTGTAGAGGCCATGGGAGCTGTAGGGAGAGTCTGAGAGAGAGTTTGAGAGGTGGGGAGGACCTTAAAGAGTCCCAGCCTTTGCCTCTCAACACCTGAAACACATTGACAAGTAGTTCCGAACAATGTTACTGAAAAGGGAAAAAGCCTAATGCTGTTTCCAAGAGGTCCCCTGGACTGCTTGCTCCCCCATGCCACGTCACACCCCAGGGCACACAGCAGAGCCCAAAGGCCACTTTTGAAAAAAGAAAAACAAGAAAAAGCCCTGTTGCTCTGTAAGGAGAGGAGGAGGAGCAGAAGGCTGCTGGGCCTTTCCCACATGGCCAGTGTTCTGTACAGCGACTTCCCAGCAGCAGCCCAGCACACTTCTAGGTCAGAGTCTCGCCCTTTGTCACCTGTGAAGGAAAAACTGACATTTAGATAAAATGCAAAGGGAATAAAGCCATTTAAAAAAAAAAAAATCCTATTTTGGATCCTGCACAGTGAGAAACGGTAGCAAAGGCAGCTTCAGAGTCCCAGACAGCTCCATCCAGGCAGAGCACTTAACTTCTGCAAGGCTGTTCTACTCAGAAATGTGTATACCCTGGGGTAGCCTGGGACCATACTCACCCTCGCTTCAATGTACTCTATTCTCCGTTCAAGGGCTGTCAATTTCTCATTTAGTGTTGCGAGTCTTGAACGACAAGACATATCTGGTAAAAGGAGACTAATATTTAGGATTAATGTCACTCCAAACACCCATACCCACACAAACCCTCTGGCTGAAGAGGAAACATTGTTCCAAGTACACATGGGGACTGGGGATATGGTAAGAAGCGTTTAAGGATCAACTACTCCGATGCTGTGGAACACTCAGGGTGACAGGCAGAGAAGAATCACCACCAAGAGAGATCTATGTCTTGTCTTGTAGCCAAGGCTAGTTTTGAACTTGCTGTGATCCTCCTGTCTCAAGCTAAATTTATGAACCTTAAAAAAGTTGCTAAATTTATAAAAAATGTTATAGCAGTAACATACAACTAATATGTAAAGGATGTACAGATAGCTTTGTCATGCAGCAAACTAAGAGAAGGGACCTAATGAGAAAGGAAATACAGAAGCTCTTCAACCTACGGACTATCCCTATAACCCCCCTGGAAATTAAACTAGGGAGATGCACTAAATAAAATAAACTGAGGAGCACCAGCTGTTTCTTGAGCCCACAGTGCTGAGTGGGAGCTGTGTTCCTCTGTTCCCTGGCACCACAAGCACCACACATGTCGCTAGCCCTGGAAGAGATCAAAACTCAAAACCTGAGTATGGTTTTAGGCTATGGTTACAAATCAGCAGAGGAGGCTTGTCCTAGATTACTCCAAGTTCAAGGCCCAGCACTGCAGCAGTGAAGAAGAGTCCTGAGGGTTACAGCTGGAATTAAGGCAAGGAGGGAGGAAGAGGAGGTCCAGAGAGAACGGTGTCAAAAGCCCACACTATTTATGGTGTCTGTCTGTCTGTCTCTATGCCACATGCTCATGGATCAAGTTGTAAGCTCTCAGCTGTATTTGGCAGAGGAAATTTCAAGACAGCAAATCTGTGGTTGGATGAATAGTAATTACTTTTTTGCAGGTCTACAATGAAATAGAGCAAGCAGGGCAAGAAGAAATACAAAATACACAATTTGAGGAGAAAAAGATCGCCAGGAAATTCAACATTGGAGCCAAAGCTTGTGCTGAAAGAAATAAGAAGACTAATGAGAAATGGAATAAGGGAATGAGTACCTTTAGGGCAAGACCCCACCTGAGCTAATCCTGCAATTTATGGAAGAAAAAGGTATAAGGAATTTTCTGTTCCTAAAAGGCAGTAACAGATCAAAGTTTATAAAAATGTAGGGGCCCGGTTCCATCCCCAACAGGCAGCATAACTTGGCAGTATTGGTCTTGTGGTTCTGACTATAGAATCACGAAGGATATATGAGAAAATGGGCTGTGGAATCTTCCTCCAGGATTGAAAGCTGCTGAAGTCAGGTGTATGGTAGGGAGTCTGCATAACCCAGAGCTGCCACTGTGTGAATAGTGAAAAGTGGAGCCTGGATCGCACTGTCGATCACACTGTGCTAGAGCTGTGGGATATCTGCTAGGGAGAGCTGTAGACAGGGAGTAGAAATAACCCGAGAGGCATAGACTGTAGTCACCAAGTTGCGAGGAGGAACCATGTAAGACCTTTGGATATCAGACAGAGACAAGATATGGAGTTTGCCCTGCTGGGTTTCCATCTTGCTTGGTCCAGCGTTTCCTTCCTATGTCACTATTCCTCCCTGGAATGGCAATGCACACTCTGTGCCACTGTATGCTCAAAGATCATAATTTGCCTTTTATGGGGGTTACAATTAGGAGATTGGACTTTTAAACTATATTGAGACCATGGAGACATTTTTCTTTCTTCTTCCTTTTGGAGACAGGGTCTATGTCGGTAGGCATGGCTGTCCTGGAACTCTTTATATTAGACCAGGCTGAACCTGATCTCAGAGATCTGCCTGCCTCTGCCTCTTGAGTGTCGGGATTAAAGGTGTGTGCCAATACATCTGACTGACTATGGAAACTTTTAAAGTTAGACTAAATTCAGTTTTTGCATTATTATATGGCTACAAGACTATGGGATTCAGGGACTGAGTTGGATGTGGTGATTTGAATGAGAATGGCCCCTGTGGGCTCAAAAACTTGAATGGCTGGTCGCCAGTTGATGGGACTGGTTGGGAAGGATTAGGAGGTGTGGCCTTACTGGAGTTTGAGGTTTTTAAAGCCCATGCCATTCCCAGTTATGTCTCTCTCTCTGCCTCATGCTTGTGGATTAAGAGGTAAACTCTCACCCGCTGCCCCGGCCATGCCCGCTGCCACCATGCTCCCCACCATTATGGTCACGGACTCTAATCCTTTGGAACCACGAGCCCCGAATGAGCTCCAAATGAAATGCTTTCTTTTTTGTTTGTTTGTTTTTTTGAGACAGGGTTTCTCTGTATAGCCCTGGCTGTCCTGGAACTCACTCTGTAGACTAGGCTGGCCTCAAACTGGTCATGGTGTTTTGTCACAGTAATGAAAAGTAACATTGTCTCATCATTTGAGCTCTTGGAAGCTAATCAGTTACTACTGCTGGAAGACTGCTTCAACAATACCCATAAAGACCTTTTTGAACTAGAGAAAATTTAATCAGTATCAAGCACATGATGGAACCAAGATTCTATCTGTGAAAAGCAGCCTTGATTCTTTGCTCTGCTTTTTCCAATCTTCTTTCAGTACCTCCTCCAGAATATAATCTAGACTCTCTCAAAATACCTTTTCTCTTTTGCTTCCTTTACCTGAAACCATGAGACCCTTTTTCCTCTCAATTGTCCTCCAGCAACGGAAAACGAGACAAAAGATGGCTACTCCCTACCACCTCCTCCACCCCAAGCTCTATCTCAGTAACCTTTATTCCTTGGGTCTAAAATAGCACGGGCTCACTCTGAACCATCTCCCACACGCTGAGTCAACAGCAAGCTAACAACTTTCCTTCTCTTCTCTTCTCTGGCTGCTTCTACAAAAGCAGTCACTTTGACAACTCTTCCTACACTCTGATCCAGCCTCAACTCTCATCATCTTGCTTATCACAGAGAAATCCTGTCTCGAAAAACAAACAAACAAACACAAAAACAACAAAAAAGTAAGTGGGGAGTGGGCTGGGCTGAGGAGATGCCTCAGTGGTTAAAGCACCTGCATAGGGGCAGGAGTTCAGACATCCAACTGCTTAAGTAAACACGGGGTGGGCAGGGCAGTCTGCCTGCAATTCCCGCCTCAGAAGGCTGAGATGGGATCGTCTTCAGAGGAAGGGAGCTACAAAGACTAGACTTCACACCACTGGGCTTTGGGCTTGACGGAGAGACCTGCCTCAGTGAGTAAGGTGCAAGAGCTATGATGATTCTCTTGTGCATGACACACACACACACACACACACACACACACACACACACACACACACACAGAGATATTCACCCATTCTCATTAGTTTTTCAAACTTAGTTCTCATACTTAGTTTCAGACACCGACATGTAATTAACATGCCACACATTCATCCATCTGTAGGTGTGCAACACAATGTTGGGCCCTTCTTTTTAATTTTTTTTTTTTTTTGGTTTTTCGAGACATGGTTTCTCTGTATAGTCCTGGCTGTCCTGGAACTCATCTGCCTGCCTCTGCCTCCCACGCCCGGCTTCTTTTTAAATCTTACTATCTGCTATTGCTGCCTCTGTCTGACTTACAATGACCACCCTAGCAACCTTTAGAAACACACTGCCTTACTTTTTTTTTTTTTTTTTTTTTTAATTTTACATTTTTGTGTATGTGTAGACACATGCCCTGGCACACATGTGCAAGTCAAATGTAACTTTTGGGAGTGGTTCTTCACTTTGGCCATGTAGATCCCAGAGACTGAACTCAGGTCATCAGGCTTAACAGCAGGTACCCTCTGAGCCTTCTCACTGGCTCAAAACTGTCACTTTTGTCAGGAGTAGCCAACACGCCCAGAGTTCATTTACTAGGATGGTTGTGAGCCACCATGTGGTTGCTGGGATTTGAACTCAGGTCCTCTGGAAGAGCAGTCAGTGCTCTTAACCGCTGAGCCATCTCTCCAGCTCCTACATTTATTTTTTAGGTAAGATATTCCCTATACAGCCTGGCCTAGCCTGAGACTAAAACTTAACAGTCCTCCTACCTGTTGTTTCCCAAGAACTGGGATTACTGGAATGTTTCACTACACTTGGCTTTCTCTGGATTGTTTCATATACTACCTTATCACAACAAAAATTAGCACTAGCCTTATCTTCTGGGCTTATTTGGTGGTTACTGGGGTGTGAGGGTGGAGGGGGTCTATTCTATTTCCAGACAGTGGTTCCTTATGTAGTTCAGGCTAGACTGGAACACACATCTTATCTCAGCCTTCTGAGTTCTAGGACTGCAGGTGACTGTCAAGCTTTTGGCTGGTTTTTGAAGTTGTTTTAGTTCCTGGATGCATCTTGGTAGGAAAAGGCTGAGACCTGCAAGGGAGAAATGTTCCCTTTCCTGTGTTACAAGGGAGAAGACTCTGCTGAGATGTCTGTATCACATGTGTCTGAATCACATTTTACAGAGGACAAAATTGATTTGGGGTTTTTCTCCTGCATCCTAGATTGAGGAAAGAGCAGAATTCTAATTCTTTTTAGGAGCAACAAGAAATGGCCTACATGGCCGCTATTTTCCCTGAAGATATTAAAGACCCATGTCTTGAGTCATTACTAGGTGGTTTTTGAAATAGTTGAAATTAATAAAGAACTAGAAGGCAGAACCTCATTGTGATATACAATTAAAAGCTAAAGCAATTTAACTGTTAGCTGAGCCTTTAGGCAAGTTCCTGGTTGACAATCATGCATGATACATGAACTCACAAAGACATCATTAGGCTGAGAAGCTCTGAGTCCTAAGGAGAAACCAGTGTGGTGGTGTGGCATGGATTACTTAGTAAGAATTGCATGGGGTCAATGCAATTGGATGTACCCTAAGTTCTGGTATCTATCTACGAGGTTTGTACTATTTATGAATATCTAACTCAGAGGTACAAAGATTCTATAGTTGAGTTTGAAGAGGCATTGGAGTTCTTTGAAAATTACAACAACTCCAAGTCCCTACCCTGACTCAGGGTATGTAACCAGATGCTCTAAAGGGAGAATGTATTCTTTCTAGATGGCTAATGACTGTCTAAACAACTTTTACTTTTGCAATTCCAGCATGTGAAAGGACAGTTACAACCTGTGGTTCCATTTCAGTATCAGACAACTGCCTGAACCACACAGACGATGATGACACACAATCACACCTAGCTCTGCTCTGTATTGTGGGTTGGGTGAACTTTCAAAAAAACATCACCACAGACTATTTACTGGTCTACATTTTAAGACTCTGCCCTGATTCTGAAGCCAATGTATGCAAAGAAGTTTAAAGGAAGAGGTGTTATTTTAAACTCTATTTTTATACTTATTAACAAATTCAGCATGCATGCTGTAACCCAGCTTGTCAGATGGTGTAAATATATGTAAATAGTGCTGGAAGGCTGACCTGGAAGAGTCATGTGACCCTTCAAGTTGGAGAGTCTGAGCCTAAGCAACATGGTGACACATTTTCTCAAAAGAGAGGAAAAAATAAAAAAGAGCAGGATGCAATGATGCAAGACTTTAATGCCAGAACTCAGGAGGCAGAGGGCCAGACCAGCCTACATAGCAAGTTCCAAGCCATCCAAAGCCAGCCTTGTATCATAAGGTCTCATAGCAAAACATTGTCTCAAAAAACCCCCAGAAAACCATAACAGAAGCTTTCAGATGGGCGGCTCCTCAGCAATTATGTAATCATCTAAGGAAAGGGAAAGGCTTACTAACAGATATGGAGACCTTATCTCAAACCCCACCCCCAGAACAAAAACAAACAAGAAGGTAATAAGCTAAGAAAAGAAAACCAGAAAGAGCAGGGTCCCGTGCACACCTGTGATCTAGTCAGCAGAGCTGACAAAGGAGGACAAGCTGAGTCCATGTGAGATGCCCTTGGCCAGACTGTGCACACCATGGCACCCTATTTCAAAAAACAAACACACAAAAGAGGACAGGATGAAGGAAGGAGAGGAGAAAGAGGAGTGAGGATAGAAAGATGAGGAAGAAAAAGTAAACAGTACTCCTAAGAGATTTAGAATTATGAAATATGATATACCTATTATCTAGCCCTCAAAGGAAGATTCAAAGTTCTATATCATCCTGGAAACTCAGTGAGACCCTGTCTGACAAATGTTGTCAATAATAAGACATTCTTTCTAGGGTGTACATATCAAAGGTAAAATGTATGTGGACTAAAGTTTAATGTAGCCAGGCCTGTATATAGACACAGGCCCATAGTCTGTGTCATAGATGAAGCAGGACTTGAGCCTGGCCAGGGGTTAGCGGTCAACTTGTGGCTCAGAGAAACCACAATGCAAAACCAAAATAATGTTTATTAGTACAGGCTGGTAGTATAGATTGAGTAGCATTTATGAACAAAACAACCTGATGTGTTCCTCAGTTTAAGGCCACCCTACTGTACACATTGTGAGTTCCATCAGCCAAACCTATATAGCATGTCCTTGCCTCAAAAAACAATCCTAGAAACCTTGAGATTTGATTGCTCCATGGCAGTCAGGCAACCATCTGAGGGAATAGCTTACTGATGCAATTCAGTCAGAATGAAGTTGCTGTTACTAAGACCCAGATTTGGAACAGTGAGGCGTTACATCACTCTTAAAATTTTGAAAAGCAGGGGCTGGTGAGATGGCTCAGTAGGTAAGAGCACCCCGACTGCTCTTCCGAAGGTCCATTGTTCAAATCCCAGCAACCACACGGTGGCTCACAACCATCCGTAACAAGATCTGACGCCCTCTTCTGGAGAGTCTGAAGTCAGCTACAGTGTACTTAAATATAATAAATAAATATTTAAAAAAATTTTTTTTTGAAAAGCAGACCCAATTTAACAGGATTTTTGGCGATTTGCTGATTGAAATGCCATCTCTGATATTAGCTGCTACCAGACAAATGAAGTCTTGTAATTTTGCTTGTTAAAACATTCTTTGTGAGTGATGTTCCCAACTACTTCCCACTGCCTCTCCCAACTAGGCCAAAGCCTCAAACTTATGATCCTATCACAGTCCATCCTGGCCCTGCCCCCAGCACAAAACACTTTAGTTTTTTGGTTTTTCTGAGACAGGGTCTTATTCTTTAGCTAGACTGGCCTTAAACTCATGGTAATTCTCTTGCCTCAGCCAGGTAGGATTACAGGTATAAATCACCACATCAAGCTATTTTAATTTCTTTTGTTCGATTCTTCCTTGAGGGGATGTTTTTCAGTAAAGAATGTTGTTTTTTAAAAAAAAAAAAAAAAAAAAGGTGGGGGATGGCGAAATAGCTCAGCGGTTAAGAGCACTGACTTCTCTTCCAGAGGTCCTGAGTTCAAATCCCAGCAACCACATGGTGGCTCACAACCACCCATAATGAGATCTGACTCCCTCTTCTGGTGCGTCTGAAGACAGCTACAGTGTACTTATTTATAATAATAAATAAACCTTTGGGCTGGAGCGGGGTTGACCTGAGCAAGCAGAACGAGTCCTAAAATCCAATCCCCAACAACCACACGAAGGCTCACAGCCATCTGTACAGCTACAGTGGACTCATACACATAAAATAAATACATCTTTAAAAAAAAAATTTCACAACAGTTTAAGAAAAAAAAGTGAAATATTCCAGTTCTCTGGCAAAGTAGGAGAAATCAACTATGTGAACACTGAAATAGTTTACACAAAAGGTACACACTCAACAAGAGCAATTTAGTGGTGGCGTGCTTCTAGCACTCACAAGATCCTGAGCCAAAGCCAAAGCCAAAACCCTCCGCAGGAAAACTGGACTGTGAGTAGCAAGACAAACGATCGCTTCTGGAAAATGCTTTAATTCTGTAAAAAGCCACCTAAAGCCATCAGGTCTACCTGTGAACAACATACCTGCCTTTGCCATTGAATCACATTCCTTTCTCTTATACTCCTTAAATCAACTTCTTCTGGGGACACTTTTATTGACTACAATTCTCTACTATAACCTCCATAGGAACTTATGGGTGTGAAGCTGCACCACTGACATATACATTTATGCTGGTCTCTCATTAGTTGGTATCTTTAACCTCCATTCCCTGTTGAGAAAATCCATGTAAGATTATATAAAGTCTTACACACTTTGTAAGTACAGTTTTCCCCCACGTGTAAGAGGTTTATTGGGAGAGGGGCAAAGAAAGTGGTGGCGGAAAGAGGGTGAGGGTGTGTGTGTGTGTGTGTGTGTGTGTGTGTGTGT
>NC_034591.1:129340567-129352750 GCF_900095145.1 Mus pahari | reverse complement strand
CGAGACAGGGTTTCTCTGTATAGCCCTGGCAGTCCTGGAACTCACTCTGTAGACCAGGCTGGCCTCGAACTCAGAAATCCACCTGCCTCTGCCTCCCAAATGCTGGGATTAAAGGCGTGCTGCAAGCTACACTTCTAATCCTAGCACTTGGGAAGCAGAACCATCATAAACTAGAGGACATCCTGATCTGTAGAGTTGTAGGCCAGCATAGAGTGACAGACAGTAACAATCTCA
The DNA here is from genome assembly GCF_900095145.1 of Mus pahari. Lineage (NCBI taxonomy): Eukaryota > Metazoa > Chordata > Mammalia > Rodentia > Muridae > Mus > Mus pahari. The sequence continues at coordinate 129,352,516 of NC_034591.1, read as the reverse complement.
GGAGGGAAAGGGGAAAAAAAAGTCGAGGAAGGAAAACTGTACCAATTTACAAGACTCAAAGCCAACATGGAGTAGGGGACATGGAGGATGGATGGACAGAGGCGTGGTGGTGCACGCCTTTAATCCCAGCACTCGGGAGGCAGAGGCAGGCGGATTTCTGAGTTCGAGGCTGGCCTGGTCTACAAAGTGAGTCCCAGGACAGCCAGGGCTATGCAGAGAAACCCTGTCTCGAAAAACCAAAAAAAAAAAAAAAAAAAATCTCTTATTTACGCTGTATTCGAAGGTGCATGTGGGTATGTACTATGGTACCACTGTGGGGTCAGAAGACAACTCATGAAAGCTGGCTCTCTCCTTTCACCTTGTGGATCCTGAGGGCTATATTCAGGTTGGTGGTCTTTACCTGCCAAGCCATCCCAACAGACTGAAAGAACTCCTCTGAATACAGAAAATGGATTATTATTATTATTATTACATTGATAGTCTCCCTTCATGTATGTCTGTGTCATATCCCCTGGGACAGGAGTTATGGACCGTTGTGAACTGCAACATGGGTCCTGGGATTTGTACCTGGGCTCTTTGGAACTGCTTTTAACAGCTGAGCAATCTCTTGAGCCCTAGAAAATGGCTCATTTTTGTGGCTGTTTTGAGGACCAGGCTGGCCTCAAATGCATAGCACTCTTCCAGCCCTCATCTCTCCAGTGCTAAGGGTACAGGTATGAGCCACCACATACAACAGGGAAGAGTTACCATGTTTCTCACTGCCAGCAGACCTGTGTAAGAACCAGTTATGCCTGCGGATGTTTGCTTTGCTCTACCAGCCTAGACTCAAACTCTCTATGAAGCAGATGACTTTGAGTTCCTCCTGGTCCTCCTGTCTCTGCATCCTGAGTGATGCTATAAGAGGCATGATGTGTGGGTGCTAGGCCAATACTCTACCGACTGGGCATCCTCAGCCCCTTAATGATGCATTTCCAATTTCTTTCTTGTTCTCTTCTCACAAACAAACAAACAAAAAAAACCCAACCAACAAAAAACAAAACAAAAACACAAAAAAAGAGAGAGAGAAAAAGAGGGAGAAAACTCTTTCCTTTCTAAGGAGTGGGGGATACCAGGGTCTTGTGCTTACCACTCAGGAGCCCAATCCCTGAACTACATCCCGAAACTGAAGCTGTTGTTCTGTCACCTTCTATTATACTACTTAGGTCTCATCGGGTCTTTAGCTAGAAAATAATCGATTCACTTTAAATTTTTTCAAAATACAGCACTTTCTCCCCAAGATGCTAAAAGTTGCTAATTAGTAGAATCAAAGTACTCTAGTTGAAAAAGATCACTGGATGCCATCTGCACGTCTTGTATTGTGTAAGAAAGTCCCTGAGGGAACCCTTCCGGAGACCATAAGGAGTCTGTGACAGGTTTTCAGTCCAGAAGGCTAGGAACGCACGCAGAAAGAAATAAAGACTGTCACCAGCCGGCCACACCTAGGAATAGTTTTTGGAAAAGTGGACTCTGCTGAAACCATCTGCCCTGTTAAAATCCGAGGAACCAGACAGAAGCATCCAGAGCACCTACCACGAAGGAGATACAGGGCTAGAAAAGCCATTCCCAAGGCCCTAGCGGGCCCCATCCCATCAGCACTAGCACCAAATCGAGCCAGGGATGAATGAACCTGCCGGGAATGGTTAAACGGGAGCAATAGAAGGCATGACATCAAGGGGGTTCGGACTTCTTCCCGAAGGAGATGGACAACGATCAGGAGTCTCTCAACAGTAAGAGCGACCGCGACCGCGACCGCGACACGGCTGCGCACTGCCTGCCAAGTGGAGCCTGGCAAGGAAGCGCAGCGCAAACCGGGGCGGATGATGGATGGGCCTAAGAGGCTGGGCAGTGGGCGTGCTGACGAGCGCAAATGAGGCATGGCAATGGGCAGGGTAGACCCACAGAAACGGCCCAGTGAGGCTCCGGGTGAGGGCACTGGGGCCGGCGGGCAGCCAAAGAGGAAGCGAGTAGCCGGGGCGGCGCGCCTCTCCTCCCCGCCGCCGGCCGCCTCCCAGGATTCCCTCCTCCCGGCCTCCCCTGCTCGCCCGCTGACCGAAAGAGTTGAGAAAGTCTGAGATTTTCTTGATGCTGCTGGTGATGATCTCAATGTACTCCCGGTTCGCCCAGTCCTGGTGAATCTCCCGCTGCACCGGATCCTCTTGTCCCGCCATGGCGGCCGCCTGAGGAAGAGTGACTGCGCAGGCGCTGCGACCTCCACAGGCCTCCAGTGCGCCTGCGCCGCCAGCCCGCTCCCGGGTGTTCGAGCCCCAGGAAAGGGCTGGCAGAGCGGCGCGCGTGCGCATTCTAACTCCCTGCGCTCTAGTTTGACTCCCACGCTGGGGAAAACAAGATTCCTCCACTCGCGATGTGAAGACTGAAAGCTACCCTGTCCCCGGCTGCAAGCACCCCTGACCACTAGCAGATCTTGTCGTTAGGGGGCGCCCACACATTCCTACCTCCGCCTAGGGTTGCTCCAAGCTATTTTGCACCTTGTTAACCGTGATGGGTACAGTCCACGAATCCCGTTTATTCAAAATGCTTTTCATGCTTGGGTCACAACTCTGTTCATTCTCGTTTTCTTTTAAAATTTGTTGTTGTTGTTGTTGTTTGTTTTTCGAGACAGGGTCTCTCTGTGTAGTCTTGATTGTCCTTGTACTCCCTCTGTAGACCAGCCTGGCCTCGAACTCACAGAGATCTGCCTGCCTTTCCCTCCAGAGTGCTGAGATTAAAAGTGTGGGCCACCACTGCCAAGTTAAAATTATTTTATTCGTATTATGAGTGTGTGAATGCTCACGTGGCACAACACGCGGGTGGAAGTTACAGGAATGGGTTCTTTACCTTCCATCTTGTGGGACCGAACTCAGGTCATCAGGCTCGGTGGCAAATGTCTATTGATCAAATAATCCCACCAACTCTGAATCTCCATATTTACCAAATGAGCAAAGTACATTTTTAATGCTAATACCCAATGATGGACCGGCAAAATGGTAAGTCACAGTGTAATCTCATGCAATTTCTATAAAGAACTGCAAAAATAATCTCCAACCTTTTCACCTAATCGTTTGTGCAGTGTGCATGCATGTGTGTATTGTGCAGTGTGTGTGTGTGTGTGTGTGTGTGTGTTTCTTCCTAGGAAGACTGGCTCAAGTATTCCCCTGCAATTGGATAATGTAAGGAGACTCTGGCTTTGCTGGATCCCAGTGGCACTAATAGCAAATCATACCTCCCAAAACATGTCCCCCAGATCTGGGCAGATTGCACAGAGGACTGTGTACAGATTGTCACAACAGTACAAATACCTCTTTTTTTTTTTTTTTTAAAAAAAAAAAAAAAAAAAAAAAAAGGGCTGGCAAGATGGCTCAGCTGGTAAGAGCACTGACTGCTCTTCCAGAGTCCTGAGTTCAAATCCCAGCAATCACATGGTGGCTCACAACCATCTGTAATGGGATCTGATGCCCTCATCTGGTGTGTCTGAAGACAGAGATGGTGTACAGTATACATATACACATAAAATAAATCTTTAAGATTTATTTATTATATGTAAGTACACTGTAGCTATCTTCAGACACTCCAAAAGAGGGCGTCAGATCTTGTTACAGATGTGGTTGCTGGGATTCAAACTCTGGACCTTTCAGATCTTGTTACAGATGTGGTTGCTGGGATTCAAACTCTGGACCTTTGGAAGAACAGCCGGGTGCTCTTACCCACTGAGCCATCTCACCAGCCCCAAAATAAATCTTTAAAGAGAAAAGAAGACCAGGTGGTGGTGGCACACGCCTTTAATCCCAGCACTTGGGAGGCAGAGGCAAGCAGATTTCTGAGTTTGAGGCCAGCCTGGTCTACAGAGTGAGTTCCAGGACAGCCAGGGCTACACAGAGAAACCCTGTCTCGAAAAACCTAAATAAATAAACAAACAAATAAATAAAAAGAGCAGTACATTGGTAGTTCATCAATCCTCCCTCCAGATACTTGCATACTATAAGAGACTGAAATTACTGGAGTGAGGGCAACTCATGCCTTCCACAGCCATTCATGCTATGATAATGAAAACACTGCTCACAGCTTTGGTAAACCACGTGTCTCAGCATTGGACACAAGACAGAAGCAACCTGAGGTTTAACAGAAGACAGAAGTAATTATGGGGCTGGAGAGATGGCTTACCAGTTAAGAGTACTTGTAGAAGACCCAGTTTCTAATGGTCCTTTCTGGGCCCAAGGTCTCCTGCACAGATATATTGCATATAAACCCACACAGGCAAACAGAAACTTAAAAATGAGCTTTTGAAGTTAAAGAAGGTAAGTTTTCAGTCAGAAAGTCAAGGGAAGTTTTTTTTTTTCTTTTTCTTTTTTAAAGATTTATTTACCTATTACACATTGTAGTACATTGTACTGTCTTCAGACACACCAGAAGAGGGCATCAGATCCCATTATAGATGGTTGTGAGCCACCATGTGGTTGCTGGGAATTGAACTCAGGACTTCTGGAAGAGGAGTCAGTGCTCCTAACCGCTGAACCATTTCTCCAGCCCTTGTTTCTTTTTCTTAACAGGTGAACATTTATACTTCTCTTTTCTTGCACTGGAGTCCTTCCAGTGAAGTAATAAAACCTTCCCAAACACTGGAGCCTGAGCCAGGGTATAATGAATAAAGGTTAACACTAACTACAAGTCTTGGAACTTGACCATAGCCTTTGACATGGGGGGAAGGGGAGTTGTCCTCTATGCCTCTGTCAAATGCACACAGGTGTAATGCAGGGGTAGGGAGTTACTGAAGGCATGGCTGGAGCTGTCCTGCATCAGAGGCCTTCCAGAAGGGCGCCTCTAGCCACATCCCCACCTCACACCCTCACCCCGCCCAGCCCCTGCCTCTGGGATCCTGAGTCACAAAGGCGGTTGCTAGGCGCCGAGTGGAGAAAAGATGCGGCAGCTACCCAGGAGCGCGCAATCCGCATGGAGTTCAGTAGGTGAGCCCCCGCCAAGTGGCTCCCGCTCCGGGGGAGGGACTTCCAGGGAGACAAGCCTGTTCTCCAAACACTCCAGCCTCTCGGGGTCTTTTCACAGTTCACGAGGACTTCAGCTGCACTTTGGCGCTGCCGCCCCCTTTCCCAGGTGGGGAAATCCAGATTCCTTAAAAGGAAGGCGCCATTAAAATGATGCCTTTTTGGATAGGGGAACCAAGTGTTCTCCGTGTGGGTATAAAACAGCATTTTGTATAGAATCCCTAGTTCCCCCCCTACTCCTCCTCCCTGTGATGCTGTGGACTAGGACGGTTTATATTTAAACCTTGTGTGAAGGGGTGGGAAGACCCGGAGTCTAAGGCCTCCCATCCCTGTTGGTTTATGCTGGACATCTGAAAAAGCTGTTTCCTTTTGCTGTTTTTTTCCCCTTTTTTTTTCTTTCTTTAAAGAAATATTATTTATTTATTATATGTAAGTACACTGTAGCTGTCATTAGACACTCCAGAAGAGGGAGTCAGATCTCGTTGCGGATGGTTGTGAGCCACCATGTGGTTGCTGGGATTTGAAGTCCGGACCTTCGGAAGAGCAGTCAGGTGCTCTTACCAGCTGAGCCATCTCACCACCCCCCACTTTTGCTGTTTTTAAGATGAGTCTATAAAGCCTGACCTGGTGGTGCCCGCCTTTAATCCCAGCACTCAGGAGGCAGAGGCAGGCGGATTTCTGAGTTCCAGGCCAGCCTGGTCTACAAAATGAGTTCCAGGACAGCCAGGGCTGTACAGAGAAACCCTGTCTCGAAAAAACAAAAACAAACAAACAAAAAAGATGAGTCTATAAATGGATTATTTAAAAATATATTTAGAGGCATTAATACTCCCCATCCACTTTGCCATGGCGGGGTACCAGACACTCACTCTAGGTTTTTATTTTTTCAAACAAGGTCTTACCCTATGCATCCCAGGCAGTTACTGAACTCAGCAATCCCGCTTTAGCCTCTCAAGTCCTGAGATGACAGCATTGGCTATGCTGTTAATTCAAGATCTCCAGCACTGGATGCCTTTCATAAGCAATTTGGAATAGACAGCTGTACTCCGTGTCAGTTTCTCTCCCTAAGGCAGCCCAGATATATGGAACATAGCAGCTTGCAAAAGAACTGCAGAGACTGAGAAACACTATCAGCTGGAGGAAATCAGCAAATTAACTTAGTCCTAATCATTGTCAAAGGGCACTTTCATTTGAAATGTTACGTGTGTGTGTGTGTGTGTGTGTGTGTGTGTGTGTGTGTGTGTACTGAACCTCACTGTGGAGGTGTCAGCCTTTTGGTGACAGTAACTACTGGACAGTCTGTGTTGCTGTTGAGGGGACAAAGACTTAGACTTACCTGAAAAAAAAAAAAAAAAAAGACATACCTGGTGGGGGCAGAGGGGTGAGATGGATCAGAGCATACAACTTATGTAGAAATGGCACTTGTAATGACCTCCACATAAGAGGAAGGTGCTAAAACAAACAAACAAACAAAAAAACCTCAGCTTCTCCTGAATTCAGTAGACCGTGTCAATTTGGAAGCAGAATGTCAGAAAAATCAAAATTTTACTCGGATAAATACTGAGTTAAAATATGCTTCCAACATGTAAGGAGAATTTAAGGTATTATCTAGTGGGTATCTTACATATAAAAACATATATACCTTTATATGGGGGAGTAAGTGAACAGATTTTAAAGATTACCCTCAAACTCTCCCTTATGAGATGTATCTCTTCCACGGGGCTGTGTAAGTTGCCCAGCGTTCTAGAGTTCTCTTCCATGAGAACGCTTTTAGGGCCAAGAGACTGTCCCAGTAAGATTTTTGTTTGGGGGTTGGGTTTTCTGCTGTTAAGTCTTTGGTATTTTGTTCTGTTTTGTTTTGGACAGGGTCTCCTTATGTAACCCTGGCTGTCCTTGAATTCAGAGATCCCCTGCCTGCCTGAGACCTATCATATATATATAGCTATATGCTCAGGTACTGATAGAAGACAAAAATCCCCTGTTGGATGCCTGGAGCTGTAGTTATAGACAGATGTAAGATGCCCCACATGGGAGCTGGGAACCAAATTCAGGTTCCCTGAAACAGTAACAAGAACTCTTAACTGTTGCTCCAGCTCTCCTTGGGGGTGGGGGTGGGGTTTAGGGGGCTGGGTCTCACTATGTATGCAGTTCTGGCAGGCTTGGCGCTCACTATGTAAAAGTCTTGTAAAGACCCTCCTACCTTTACTTTTCAGGTTAAGAATATAGTAGGCATAAGCCAACAATTCAGGGACTGTTTTAGGTTGGATGTCTCCATAGCTATAGTAAACTGGAGGTTACTAAAAAGTCACACTGTAAGTAGTCTGCAAACTTTAAGGTGCAACAGAATCTTTGGGGGATTTGTGTATGTGCAAACTTCTGGACCCCACCCCACATTTCTAATTCAGGTCTGAAAAGGGGCCCCAAGAGCTTGCAATTTTATCAAATCTTTAATGACCTTAAAACTGCTAGTTCAAGGGTTATACTTTGAGAGCTCTGACGAAGTACCAATTACAGATACTTGTAAGACAAGGGCGGTTTTCTTCTCCTCAACTAATGTCTCATCATGAAGTCCAGCCACCTTTGCCCCCCAGCCCCCACCCAAGACATTGATTAAGATACTCCATTTCAGACCAATTCATATCACCTGTAGAATGGGATAATTTTCTTACAGGGGTTTGGAAAGGCTTAATGAAGTTTTAGTATGCACAGCAGTTGCCAAACTCAGTGTCTTGCCCTTTATAGACCTTCTGACCCGTCAGGTACTGGCATCTGTTGTGAAAGAACCACTAAGTTTATCAGTAATGAGCCAGCTGTGAATTTGCACAGCCATGCCTCTCCTCTCCTGGAGAGCATAGCAGGGAAATTCCATGTCTGATTCCTTTCCTTTAGGACTGTCAATGGCAGGCTACCAGCTCTGGTCACCATGGACCCCACTGGATGAGAGCTTCCAATGGCTGCGGCACACTACACCTACTCCTTCCTCCAAACACCCTTTTAGGGCCTCTCCTTGCTTCCCCCATACCCCCTCTGATCTTGAAGTGCAGTTGTGCCTTCAAGAAGTCACACTTGTCCTAGACAGACCACTTGTGGAACCTGGAGAGAGCCCCAAGTTACCCTGTCACACATCAGAGCTCCGAGCCGTGAGTAACAAGAAAGGGGCGGTGAGGAAGCCCCAGCCAGTCCGCCTCAGTGGAGTGGATTCTGTTTTCGGTAGGGTCATCACAGCCCAGCCACCCAAGTGGACTGGAACCTTCAGAGTTTCAGACAAGTCAGCCTTCTGCAAAATAATCAGCAGGGAGCACCAGTGGCCTACAGGACTCAAGGAGCCTCAGATCCAAATGACAGTGACAATGTGCAAACAGATGCTACGCTCAATCCTCTTGCTGTATGCGACTTACAAGAAGTGTACCTTTGCCTTGCAGCACTCCAAGTAAAGGGTCCCCATTGGACCCCTGCGCTCCACACCAGCTCTCTGGTATGTACCCAAAGCTTGCCCAGACCTAATCCACATAAATCAAACTGACATCACACCAGATATTTTGCCTTTAGGTCAAGCTGTGGCAATTCAGGAGATCCCCCTCTCCCTTTCTCTTCAGAAATAGGGCCAATGATACTGAGCGAGGAGGAACATTTCCACTCTACAGCTGAATGGCTGTTTAAAAGTTAACCTAACTTTGATGTGCACGTGTGATAATGATTACCTTATCACAGAAATAAGCCAGCGTAGTTGAGCACACCTTAAATGCCAAAGACAATGATGAACTGGTGAAGAAAGAGAAGCCAAGAAAAGACAGGTATGGATCTCTGGGTTCCAGAGGATGAAGGGGTCAAAAAAATCTATAAATGGGTTAAGGACTAATTTAAAAACAGCATCCCCTTCTCAAACCAAGATGAACAAGGACAACAAAAAACAAAAAACCACCACCAACAACCCAACAAAACATAACTTTAATACCAGTATGAATAAAAATATTAACAAACATTAAATAATCTTAATGGCACTGCGAGGAAGAGCCTGGCAGCATCTCTGAAGCTGGGCTCCCGGCAGGAGACAGAAGAACCCCTATTTTAGCTCCTGATGTCCTATTTCTAATAAACTACAATTATTTTGTATGATTATTACAAAAAGATTATAGGCATAATTCAGAATAATGTGGAAATATATATATATATATACAAAGCCAGCACATGTTTGATGATGTCTTCCTTCCTTTTATATTAATAATCAAACATTTTAAAAGAGAGCTGGTATGGTGGCTGAGCAGGTAAACGTCTGGAGTTTGAACCCTGGAACCCACATGGTGGAAGGAGAGAGCTCACTCCCATAAGCTGTCCTCTGACCTACACATATGCACAATGGCACATATATGCCCATACACATATGTACAAAAACAAATGTTTAAAAATTCAAAAGTAATGTTCAAGACCCTCCTGGTCAACATATCTAATACACCACAACAGCCAGGGCTATGTAAAGAAATCCTGACACAAACCAAACCAAACATTGATCATTGGTAAGAAGGTTGAGTCATTCCTCCAGGAAGATAACAGTACGGAACACACTTTTAGGGCATCAGTATGACTGCACAAACCTCAACTCGATCTTATCTAATCCTTGAATAATGAGACATAAATAAATAAAGTGAGGAAAAAGGTAGTTGAGGCAAAACTCTGAAACAGATTTATTTACAAAGCTATTATAAGCCTAAATTTTAGTTTCAAACCCCCAAGGCCCAGCTAGGGCATCTGCACTGCACTGCAGCCCAGCCATGTTCATCCAAGCCACCGATGGATGCTACACTGGACTCCTGAGCCAGGGACCTAGAGGTTAGACAACCTGTGAAACCCACTGGGGAATTAAATAAACACCCCTTCTTGATGAACAAACAGGATGCTTCTGGCTAGAAAGGCAGACACCAGACTTAAAAACCCCAAAGAGAAAATGGATGAGAGTCTGCCAGAGGTGAGCAGGGCAGCCACGTCGCTCGGCTCTAACTGGAGCTGTCGTCACTTTCATCACTGTCCTGGTCCTTCTGTCCATCACTTGCTTCATCTTCCCCATCCTAAGGGAAAAGAAGAAAAAGGCACTTTAGGCCAGTTCTCGAAACACTGCTCTCCAGATGTACACTGTACCATTTTTGTTCTTACAAGCAGTGAAGAGTTTAAAATGTTCTAAGCTAAAGTGGATGCCCCCCTCCTGTTTTCTTTTTGTTTTGAGACAAGGTCTCACGTAGCTCAAGGCCTCTTACTCTTGTGTTGCCAGGAATGACCTTGAGTTTGTGAGCTTTTTCTACCTCCACCTTCGAGCACCTAAAAGGGCTGGGATTACAGGCACATCCTACCATACTTAGCCCCCTTTTCAAATCTGATTTTTTGAGATGGGCTCTCATGTGGCTCTTGACTGGCCTTATACTCAGGAGATCACCTGCCTCTGCCTCCCACGTGCTGGGACTACAGGCATAAGCCACCATACATACTTAGTTCCCCCATACTCCATAGTTCTTGACATGAATTATAGCCCAAAGCCAGGGAGAAAGGTTTTTGTTTGTTGAGACAAGGTCTCATTGTGTAACCCTATCTAACTCACAACTTGCTATGGAGGCCAGTCTGGTTTTGAACCCACCAAGATCCATCTGCCTCTACTTCCCTAGCGCTGTGATTAAAGGTGTAAGCCACCACATTCAGCTCCAAATATATTTTTTTGTTTTTTGTTTTTGTTTTGTTTTTTTTCCAAAGATAATTTTAATACTGAACTATTTACAACTGAAGCAAATCTGCAAGATCTTTAAATAAACCAAAGCTCTCTAGCAGTTCCTCGGGCATACACCACAGAAACAAAGTCACATTATCAATTTAATATTTAGAGCAAGTCTTCATATGGTACAACTCTGGAGGATTGTGAGTTCAAGGCCAGCCTTGGCTACATAGCAAGATTCTGCATACATACATAAAAGGAATAAACAGGCAACATGCATATGTGTTGTGTGTATGAAGCAAAGGATTACAAGTCCTGGCATATACCAACAGGAGTCCAGCATGAAACTGATCTGCTCCTCTACTAGGACACATTATTATGTAGTGGAAGCATAGCACACTGAGTACCTCAGAATCCTATGAGAGCAAGCAGAAGAGGTCCATTATAGGACTAAAATAGAGCCTTAGAATCAGACTTCATAACAGACAGTCTTTCTGTGCACAGCTTCTAGCTAAACTGCCTGGTATGCAAAACTAATGCAAAACCTGATGCACGCATTTTCTTTAGCTTACTTTAAATCTGCAATAGTGTACGTGCACAGAAAAAAGGTGGACCTATATTATTTATTTCTCTGTTTTGGCAGCGTGACTCTAGGCTTCTGCTTTCCTGTTTCTATTTTATATGTTAAGACAAGTTGAGGGGCTGGAAAAATGGGTCATTGTTAAGAGCACTGACTATTCTTCCATAGGATATAGGTTCAACACCCAGAACCCACATGCTGGCTTGCAACTCTAATTCCAGTCCCAGGGGGTCTAACAACCCTCTTCTGGCACCCACAGTTGCTGCATGCACATAGTGCATAGAAAAACATGTACAAAAGTACTCATAATCATTCCAGAAACAGACGTACACAAAGACACACAGACAGGCAGGCAGGCAGACAGACACACCCTCTGAAATGCCCTGGCATAGCAGTTCATGTCTTTAATCTCAGCCATTGGGAGGCACAGGCAAGCAGGTCTCTAGGATTTTAAAGCTACTCTGATCTACACAGTTCCAGGCCAGCCATGACTGCCCGACAAACAAAAGTTAAAATGGTTTAACTCATTCTTTTTTTTTTCCTTAAGATTTATTTATTTATTTATTATATGTAAGTACACTGTAGCTGTCTTAGCTGTCTTCAGACACTCCAGAAGAGGGCGCCAGATCTCATTACGGATG
>NC_034591.1:129328419-129340472 GCF_900095145.1 Mus pahari | reverse complement strand
GCTGTCCTGGAACTCACTTTGTAGACCAGGCTGGCCTCGAACTCAGAAATCCGCCTGCCTCTGCCTCCCGAGTGCTGGGATTAAAGGAGTGCGCCACCACGCCCAGCTGGTTTAACTCATTCTTAACAATCAATATGCTTGTCACTTCTCCATTCTACAACACTTTCATATACAAGATCCCAGAAAGCAGGGTGCTATATTTGTACCACTTTGTTTTTGGTACAGAGGATTGAATGCAAGCGTGCATATGCTAAGTACATGCTCTACCACTGAGCTATAATTGTCCTTAGGTTGCAAACAGTTTTATGGATCCCAAAGCATTCATGTAAGCTTTTTATTTTTGGAGGGGATGGAGATGGGCACAGAATTATTTAACAACGGATACATAGAGAAAAACCCTGTATTTTCTGCTAACAAAGAATACTTAGTAAAATGGTCCACCAATGCCAGACAAGTCTGTGTAGATACCTCTGTTGCTCTGTTCCTGGAGACGTGGGATGTCATGCCATCCTCACTGTCCTCTGCAGTGCTCTCTGAGGAAGAGGGATGCTGGGAAATAATTTCTTCACCCTAATCATAAAAGAAGCGAAACAAACAGTGGGCTGTAATAAGCACCTTTATGGTTGGGAAGGCTGGGTTTCTAGGTATTAGAGAAGAAATATTCTAGCCACTCAACCTCTGATCTATCATTCAGGGAAGCACCATTCAGTTCCAGGTTTCTGAGATGCTCATGGAAATGATACATAATTCTCTGTCCATTTTTGTATTCTAGTGTTACTCTAGATTTTATACTACATGTTGTGTTGGTGACTCTGTTAATGCCCAATATGCATCTAAACTGTCCCAAAGGCTAAGTCAGAACTTAGAAGAGAATCAAAGTTTGTGGTTAATGTGGGTTACATAGCAAGATCTTGTTGCCAAAACTGTATTTCTCAATGCCTCAAGTACCACATAGCAACCACAGATAGCCAGGCAGAGTCTGAGGAGTTGTCTAGACCCAAACCCTGACTCCACTAACTCAGTGCTAAATGGTCTGTGACAGTTACTATCCTGAGCTTCCGTTTCTTCCAAGAAAACAACAGAATTGACGTCATAAATTTGAATTGAAGAAAACCACTCTTGTATTCTTTTTCATGCATACCATTATACAGCTCAGCTGGAGACGCCGAGTGCTACTGTTTTACAGGGGACCCAGGTTTAGTGGTAGCTCACAATGCTTATAACTCCAGTTCCAAGGGACTCAATACTTTCTTTTGGCCTGCTTTAGATCCTGCGTACATGTGGTGCACATAAACTCATAGAGGCACACATACATACACACTTTTAAAAGTTAAATTAAGCCGGGCAGTAGTGGCGCACGCCTTTAATCCCAGCACTTGCTGAGTTCGAGGTCAGCCTGGTCTACAAAGTGAGTTCCAGGACAGCCAGGGCTACACAGAGAAACCCTGTCTCGAAAAACCAAAAAAAAAAAAAAAAAAAAAAAAAAAAAAAAAAGTTAGATTAAAATAAACCCTTGGCTAGTATGAGCAAGGAGGACTTGGGCCTTGGAAGTGAGTGGTGTTGAAATCCCACAGCAGTGTCTCATACACACAGGTCCAGATGAGCTTTTTCAGTAATAAGATAGACTGTTTTACAAGAAAAATTCAAAAGCAGTTTGTCCATATAGGTAAATTTTATAACTCTTCTCTCTGTAGGGCTTACAGGTGTTCCCCTGGCATGGAGAAAGGGCTGTGCTGACCTGCCTCCTTGTTTTTGGTGTTTTGAGACAGGGCCTCACTATGTAGCCCTGGCTGTCCTAGAATTCACTCTGTAGACCAGGCTGCCTCTGCCTCCCATGTGCTGGGATTAAAGGCCTGTATCACCACTGCCCAGTTAAATGGTATTTTTGAAACTGTTTTCACCTTTATTTTTGTTTTATGTCTATTAGCGCTCTGCCTGCATGTGTGTCTGTGTACAATATGCATGCAGGCCTATGGAGGCCCATAGAGGAGTTTGGATCCCCTGAACTGGGGTTATATTTGTAAGCTACCATGTAAGTGCTGGGAATGGAACCTAAGTTCTCTGAAAGAGTGGCCAGTGCTCTTATGTTGCACTGACTCTTGAGCCTAACAGTCTTAAACAACCACAGATGGGATAATAGTAGTGTTTTTTCCCACTAATGATGACTGCACCTAGTTCCTTACACAAGTATTCTACTCCTGAACTCTATCTCTAGCCTCCTCTATTTACTTCCAATTTTGTGACAGCTTTGCTAAATTTGCCCAGGCTGATCTTGAACTCACTCTGTAGTTGGGCAAACCTTGAACTTGTGATCTTCCTGCATCAACCTCACAAGTAGTTGAGATTCTAAGCCTGTGCCACCAGGCCAAGCTAAAAGCAGTCTTCTTAGAACAGTGCTTGACTAGCTTCTTGTATCTCTTCTGATGCTCTTACAAAAACCAGGACTGGGAGTGCATAACTGATTGTTTGAACCTGAGGCTTACCTGTAAGTCTCGGTTTTTGAGCGTACCCAACCAGAAAGCCTCTCTACAGTTGTTGAGGACAAGCATGGCTTTGACTCTGCAAACTAACAGCTCCAGTGACTTTTTGAGTAAAGGCACATGCTTGGTGAGTCTTGTGTCCTGGTGAATCTGAAGAGAAAGAAATCATCCAGGTATCATCATGTATCTATTTCTTGTACAGAAATGTTTGAATTTCTCATAAGTGAACAGGAAGACAACATGTCAATATGTTCCCCAGAGACATGTTCAATCAAAAAAGTAACAGTTTGATGAAATACACCAAAAAGAATGTTAGATTAAAAACTTAAAACTAGAAGACATAACATCAACACCTCTAGTGCCTCTTATAAGCTCTGTTGATAATGATCAGCAAATTGCCCCAAGGTGTTTTAATGATATGAAACAAAAAATTAGGTCTTGTCAGCTTTAAGTCCCAGAAATTCCAGCTCAGCTTTTTCTAAACATAGAACCAGGGAAGAAATGAGTGGCAAAAGAATCCGGTGGTTTCCCAGTGACCGCAAGCCAGTTTCTAGGTTCCTTCAGACAAATGTCTAAGAGCTTCCATCAGAGGGGTTCTTCTTGTCATGCTCTCCCTCAGCCATCCCAGTCAGGGTCTCATCATGCATCTCTGACTACCCTGGAACTCACTGTTGACCAGGCTAGCCTTGGTCTACTCACCCACCTGCTTCTGCCTCCCAAGTACTGGGATTAAGGGCATTTGCCACGATGCCTGGCTTATGGAAGCCTTTTAATAAATACTCAGATATTCCCACAAGAGACAACCAAGTCCTGAGGCTGACAAGCTCCCAGATGGCTGGCTAGGAATATATCTAGTCTGTAACAGTTACCTGCTACATAACAGTTCTCCTGCCACAGTCTGTGTGTGCCAGCTAATTTTACATCAGCTTGACACAGCTAGGGTCATCTGAAGGAGGACCTCAATTGAGAAAATGCCTCTACAAGTCTGAGCTGCAGGTAAGCCGTTAGGGCATTTTCTTAATTAGTAACTGAGGTAGGAGGGTCCAGCCCATGGCTGCTGGGGCCACTTCTGAGCTGGTAGTTTTGGGTTCTACAAAAAAAGGAGGCTGAGCAAGCCATAAGGAATAAACCAGTAAACTCTACTCCTCTGTGTCAGCTATTGCACAGCATTAGTTCCTATCTTGGCGTCTCCCAAAGGATTTGTAAGCTAATAAACACTTTCCTCCCTGAGTTGCTTTTGGTCAATGTTTCACCACAGGATTAGAAACCCTAACGCAGACTGAAGTAAAGGCCATCCAGAGACTGCCTCATCTTGGGATCCATCCCATATACAGTCACCAAACCTAGACACTATTGTGGATGCCAACAAGTGCTTGCTGACAGGAGCCTGATATAGCTGTCTCCTGAGAGGTCTGCCAGTGCCTGACAAATACAGAGGTGGATGCTCTCAGCCAAACATTGGCCTGAGCACAGGGTCCCCAATGGAGGAGTTAGAGAAAGATCTGAAGGAGCTGAAGGGGTTTGCAGCCCCATAGGAGGAACAACAATATCAACCAACCAGACCCCCCCAGAGCTCCCAGGAACTAAACCACCAACCAAAGAGTACACATGTAGAGACCCATGGCTCTAGCTGCATATGTAGCAGAGGATGGTCTTGTTGGACATCAGTGGCAGGAGAAGCCTTTGGTCTTGTGAAGGCTCGATGCCCCAGTGTAGGCGAATTCCAGGACAGGGAAGAGGGAGTGAGTGGGTTGGTGAACAGGGGGAGGGGAGATGGGATAAGGAGTTTTCTGAGGGGAAACCAGGAAAGGGGATAACATTTGAAATGTAAATAAAGAAAATAAAAAGAAAAAAACAAACCAAAACAACTTAAAAACCCTAACTCTAGGACACTTAACAATAAGTCATCTAGGAGTGTTCTATACTCTCTCTCCTCTCTTCCCTCCGGGTTGTCCTGAAACAGTGTCATGCATGTGGCCTAGGCCAGCCAGATTACACATGGGCACAACACTCGAATTCTCAGAGGCATTACAAGAGGAAAAAAAGCTATAAAATTTGAGTGCAATATAAAGCTCTCCCTTTTGTTAGTCTCATCCAGCAACAAAGGGTTTGCTTACTCTAAATAAACTAACTGCCTTTGGACATGGGGTGGAAAGCTGGGAGGCTGAGCATAATGAGTTTCAGGCCATGGCTGGTTATGCTTCATAGTGAGACCTGTTCCTCTCTTACCTTGGAGTGTCCACAAAGGTGATGAAGTAGCCTCGTGTTCAACTGAAGGGTTTGCAGCAAGCTCAGAACATCTTCCTAAAAGTAACATAATTCAAAAATGGCCTGGTGTAACGTACTGTTATTTCAGATGCAAGCTGTTCTTGCAACCAGGGCTCCAGGGAGGGCAAACTCTGTAGGCTCCAGCCTGCGTTATACTCATCTGAACCTGGCCCTTAGATAGGAGCACTGAGTAAGCTACTGATCTGCAGCTTCTCAACCTGTCCCTAGGATCTATTAATCTGTTAGTAAGAGCTAGACAGGGTTTCTTTGTGTAGCACTGGCTGCCCTGGAACTGGTTCTCTAGACCAGGGTGGTAACAAACTGGAAATAGGGAACCATGTCTCAAGTTTCCCACCTGTATATTAGGGTAAGATGCTGCCCCTCTTTTCTTTTCCTAACTAATACTGCCAGTGTTTTGTAAAGTGTTTTGTAAAACTTTCTAGATGTGTAAGAAATTCCATGTCAGAGGGAGATCATGGGGGATGGGAAAAGGATGAGAAGGAAATGGGTGTGTGTGTGTGATCAGTTCATTTTACATACAAACATATATGATGTTATAAAATAAATTTACACACAAACCCCTTTTTATTCTCATCATGCCAGTTCCAAGTACCACTTGGCTCTAAAGGCATAAATCAAGCATGGCTTAGAGCCCAGTGGTTTCTAAAGTGTTTGCAGAGACATTGCTGCAGAAAAGCCAAATGTGCAACAGCACAATGAAGTGCAGATTAAATGGAGCAAGCCCAAAGACTGGGGAGAAGGGGAGGGGATCTGGACAGAGTGATGTGAGAGGCTCAGCATACCTGGGCACTTCTGGCTATTGCTGGCATGCTGTTTCTTAGAATTGGTGCTCAGAGCGTAGGCAGCAGGACCCTGAAGCCCCAGCCCAGCCCCAGCTCAGAAATACCCACAGACGTCCTGGCAACAGCTCTGTTGTCAGTTCTTACCCGATGCTTTCTAAAGCTGAAGTCGAGGAGCGGCATACACTGCTTCAGAAACGCCTCCACAAAGCGACGGCCGTACTGAAGGGAGAGAGCGGCGCTGAGCTACAGCTGAGGACTTTTATTTGAGAAGCTCTCAGATGAAGCAGCACAGGCCACCTCGCCCAAGGGTTTATAATATCACTTGTGTGTGTTCAAATAAATTGGAAGTGGTCCAGAAAGTTAATTTGGTGGCTCTAAAGTTGAAAAGCAAATAGACCTGCTACATACATAAATAAGCTCCAGGATTAGGCAGAGTCAGGAACCTGGACAGACAATGGCCAGAGCCCTTGTCCAGCTTAGAGGACACAGCGCATCACCTGCACGACTCAGTCTCAAAGGGAGACATGAGAGGACCAAGGCAACACATCTCCAACCAAATTACTCCTCCAAGTCTCCTAAGCTGTACAGAGTAGAGTGAGGAGAAGCGACCAAGGACGGTACCACACGCTGGAGGGAGACACCAGGAGGATGGAAGAAGCATTCTTCCCATAACACTTCAGGTTTACCATCAAATCAGGGCCAGACAGGAAATCTCCATAGGAGAAGGGAAGGGTTATGCAATTGTCAGAATATTAATCTGACATTCATAGACTATCCCAAGGATTTCTTCATTTGTCTTGTGGTGCAAAGGATTGAACCTGGGATTTCCCACACACTAAGCAGGTTCTCCATCCTGGAGCAACATGCCCAGCCCTGGCCCTTGTAAAAAGGGAAACCATCCATAACTTGTCCTCCACTGCCTGGAAACCTGCTAGGGAGTGCAAGGGTGACTGCTGCTCTTTCTTCTTTGTTTGAGGTAGGGTCTACCCTAGCAGCCCCAGCTGACCTGTGTAGACCAGGCTGGCCTCAAGCTCATAGATCCACTTGCTTCTGACTCTAAAGTGTGTATCGCCCTGGGCATTGTGAACACTGTTCTTAAACTCAGCTGCTCTGTAGCATTCAACCCAGTCCTAATATTCAGACCAAAAATTCTACAATGCATGAGAAAACTGCCTCCAACTACTGTAGAAAATGCTAGCCACTGTGTTTCTTACCTATTAGCTTAGCCTCTGGCACATAAACTAGGTAAAAAGCAATTCCATCTAGCTGAGGCCCTTCGGAAATGACCCTCAGGAAGAAAACATCATACAAAGCCTGGGAAATCTCTTACCTTTAAGCACACATGCAGAACAGGATAACTGTCAAATACCTGGTCAGGAGAAAGACAAGAAACCAAACCTAAGGTCGGTTCCTTTGAGCACCCAGCCTCCGTCCCACTGCACACAGCATGGCTGTGAGTGACACAGAAGACTGTCATATGAAGAAGGCACACCAACAGTGCAGCAGAACACAGCAGACATCAGTTACAGAGGAAGGAAACTCGGAACCCAAGTCCCAGACAAGTGAGAAAGGAGCACAGGGGAGAAGAGATTGATTCAAGCTATGGATGTGGAGAAGACAGCATGGCTAGAGGACTGCTGCTCTGATCTAAAACCTTAGGAGATACTGAGATGGAGAGGAGAGAGAGAGTGACAGCCCCCTGACAGCAGCTTAAGCATAACCCAGCAGCAGAGAACACAGAGCTTGGGGGACAATGAAGGCAAGCGGGGTGGAAGTGCTCAGACCAGAGGATTCGAGGTAAGATGGGGGGAGAAAACGGGGCAGAGCCAGGGAGTAAACTTTGTAGTGCAAGTGGGAGGCAAAAAAGAAAAGGGGGAAAACCCACAGTAGCCAGAAGGGGTAACCCAAAACGAATAGGGGTCATGGAAGGGAGGAAACAGGGCCCGAGGAGGGGTGAAGAGAACAGCAGGCAGGAGAGTTCTGGAAGCCAGAACCCCAGTGTCTAGTTTAGCCGGCGAGGCAGGTCAGGGGCCCATACTTTCATCAGATTGATAAGGATGCTGAAGTCTCGGACAGCCATGTTCCAATAGAGGAGCTTCTCTTCGTGAACCTGGGGACAGCCAAACACAGGCAGAGCTCTGAGCCACAGCCCAATGCAAACAGAAGCTGCCGTCTCACTACCACAGTCTGTCCATTGTCTCTTTGAGGAGATGTGGTAACCAGTGTACGAATCAGCAAGCTTACACACCGTGGGAACACCAGAGCACACACAGGGACACAGTTACTTCCACGTAGTTACAAGCCTCTGCTGCCATCACATCTCTGTGGCTGCTGACTCTGGGTAGCCCATGTCTACCTCAGCTCTGACTAGGCCCATAGCATCTCAAATAAGCTTGAGGTTCTTCAAGCCAGGTAGTGGCAAACTGGGCAGAAACAAGGGGAAACGGCTCAGTTCTCACCTCCAACTGGAGGGAAAAGCAATCAAAGCAGAGCTTCCTGAAAGAACTCCTAGGTCTTGGCAATGGAAAAATAGCTTAGGAGAAACTCTAAACCAAGAGGCAATAGCATCAATGCCCAGGTAATCCAAGTGCACTTCCTTTTGAGGGGACCCCTGAGCTACCTGCTGCGAATCTGCTGCTGTGCCGGCCTGAAGACCCTTCACCGTCTTCTCGAGTTCAGCCATCATCACACGGAAGAATATGACGAAGGTGTGCCTATGGGGGAAAGGCATGAGTAACCACGTGATGCCCAGCACTCCCAGAAAGTTCCCTTCAGGAAGAAGCCAGGAGACCAACAGTCACTTCTACCTCTGTCTCTGAATGATTAAGTAGGATCTACTGAAAGAAGGGAATGGAAAGAAGGAAGAAAGGAGCCCAGAAGATAACAGTGAGTGCCGAGCATGTACTGGGTTCAGCATAAATGAGATGGGCATTATGGTACATGCCTGCAGTCCTAGCAGTAAGAAAGCGCGGGTAAGAGAATCGCAAGTTTAAGGTCATCTTGACTACAAAAGGCTAGCCTAGACTAGATGACACCCTCTTGGGAGAGAGAGACTGAGAGAGAAGAGAGCACACGGGGAAGCGCAAGCCAAAGCAAATGGCCAGCCAAACAGTGAGGCTAGCTTGAGAAGCGGTACCGCAGTGCAGGAAGCAGCCACGATACAGTGGGGAGCCATGTTTATGTATAAGTTCTCCTCACCGATTTTAAGTGGAGAGATTCTAACCCTCATTTTCCTCATCAGTAAAACTGTGGTAACGATACCTCTACCTCACAGGAATCAAGACCAAGGAAAAGGTAACTATTGATATTGTAAGACACAAAACCATAGAGACAAACATCAGATACAATAATCAACCTTTTCAAGTTGGCTAAAATATTAGAAAGATGGTCTTTAGGTTTTTTTTTTTTTTTTTTTTTTTTTTTTTTACTAATTTTGATATGTTGGGAGCTGAACCCAGGCCTCAAATATGCTAAGCAATCAAACAATAGTTCCTTATCTGTAAAAACTATTAGTGATACTACATTCCTACATGAGATCCTTTTACACCAGTGACATGGTTTGCATCTGAAAGACTCACAGGCTCATGATTTGAACATGGCCCTTAGTTAGCTTACAGTGCTATTTTGAAGGCTGTAGAGTCTTTGGGAAGTAGACTTGGCTAATGGAATGGGCGGGCTTTTGAAGATAACGCCTGCTGGTTCTGGGTTCTGGGTTCTGGCCTGCTTACTGTAGTTCCTGTTCTGAGTCGTGTGCGCATGCTGCAGCCTCAAACTCTTGCCAGTGATGGTGGGGCGGCTCCTGACCATACTTGGCTGTCACGCTGGACTGAAACTGCCCTAAAGTCACTTCTGCCTCAGACTGCATTCGTCAGACACTTTATCAGTGACGAGATAAGGACTGAGAACACTTTAGAAAGAGCACAGTATGGTTTATACTGCAAAGGGGCTGAGAGTTTACCCTCAAGTCAATTAGCGAGGACAGTGGAGCAAGGAATCCCTTACCTGGTCAGCGTAGGGAATGTAGAGGAGGCAGCGTCTTTCGGAGCATTGACCAGTTCTGGGACACCAACACCAGTGATCTCCTCTATGGCCTTCAGAACATTGTCGCTGTGCTCCAAGTAGATGCTTTATAAAGTGTCAGAAGAATAGGGACACACTTTATAGAATTCCATAATAAATAAATAAATAAAAACCTGCCCTGCTTCCTGGCTACCATGTGAGCAAGTTTGCTTCCTGACAAGCCCCCTCTCTGACAGACAATGGAGGCGAATAACCAGGAAGCCAGACAAATCTCCCCTCCTTAAAGCTCATTTTCTTAGGAATCTTGCCAGTGGTGGAAAGCTGATTAACACAGTTGACACCTGCAAGTATATTCAGTGTTTCTAGTTACCCTATGGAAATCTGTGAAGGAAAGAGAGAAAAAGCAGCCAGCAGATCAGATGGTGAGCGGTCAATTTCTAACAAATACCTGACAAAGTTTCAAAAGTTCAAGACTTGGAGCCAAGCCTGGTGGCACAGGCCTGTACTCTGTCCAAACTACCTGGGAGGGCAGAGGCAGGGGGATCACAAGTGCAAGGCCAGCTTGAGATATAGGTGTGTGTGTGTGTGTGTGTGTATGTGACAGAGAGAGAGAGACAGAGCCAGAGACAGAAGGAAATTCAAGATATACCATAGGAACTCAGGTATAGCACTGTTAAGTAGTACACAGTGCCGGGCTGGAGAGATGTCTCAGTGGTTAAGAGCACTAACTGCTCTTCCAGAGGTCCTGAGTTCAATTCCCAGCAACCACATGGTGGCTCAAAGCCATCACAGCCATCTGTAATGGAGATCCGATGCCCTCTTCTGGGGTGTCTGAAGATAGCGACAGTGTACTCAAATACATAATAAATAAATAAATCTTTAAAAAACAAAAAACCCCACATGTGCTAATAATCACCAACAATAATGTTACTTCCTTTCTCTTTTAAAAGTTTTTTTTTTTTTTTTTTTGAGACAGGGTTTCTCTGTGTAGCCCTGGCTGTCCTGGAACTCACTTTGTAGACCAGGCTGGCCTCGAACTCAGAAATCCCCCCCTGCCTCTGCCTCCCAAGTGCTGGGATTAAAGGTGTGCGCCACCACGCCTGGCCTGTTTATTTTTTTATGTGTATTGGTGTTTTGTCAATGAGTATGTGAGGGTTCCAGATTCCCTGGAACTGGAGTCACAGACAGTTATGAACTCCATGTGGGTGCTGAGAATTGAACCCAGGTCCTCTGGAAGAGCAGCCAGAGCTGAGCTATCTCTCTAGACCCAAGAATAAACCTTTCTAAAGCCAAAAAAAAAAGTCTTTCATGAGATGCTACCATGTAGCTCTGGCTATACTACTGACATCCACTTTTTTTGTTATTTTTATTTTTCCAAGACACGGCTTCTCTGTGTAGCCCTGGCTGTCCTGGAATTTACTCTGTAGACCAGGCTGGCCTTGAACTCAGAGATCTTCCTGCCTTCACCTCCTGAGTGCTAGGATTAAAGGCATGTGCTTTAATCATTCACTTTAATAACAACAAAGATCCCAAAGCTTATCAAGAACTAAGAGTAAATAAAGTTTCAATCAGACACTGTCAATGGCTGGAGATGGCTCAGCGAGTAAGGGCATTGGCTGCTCTTCCAGAGGACTTGGGATCAATTCTCAGCACTTGGTGGCTCACCAACATCTGAAGCTCCAGTTCCAGGGGATATGATGCCCTCTTCAGACCTGAGGGCAGAGCATATACATGACGTATAAACATGCAGCCAAACACCCACATACATAAAATAATAAAGTGGGAACACCAGGAGTCAGATGGATGGTGCACATCTCTAACTCCAGCACTCAGGAGGTGTAGGCAGAACAACAGAAGTTCAAGGCTATCCCTAGCAACATGGTGAGTTCACCAGAACAAGCCAAAAATAAACAAAAATATGCTTAGGTACCCTGGAAAAATGGATGTGTCTTAGACACAGTGGGCAGTATGTATATTTGACTCACTATTAACAAGGTAGGACACAACTGTAGACTTAATTGGATTTTAAGAAAGGAATTAGTTGACAGCAACCAACAGAAAGAAAAGCAGTCTTGGGATCCAAACTTCAAACTATTCTCATTTTAGAACATCAGTTGCTTTCATGTTCCCCTCACAGAGGTCACGACTCAGTCCCTAACTAGATGAGAGAATGGAAAAATGCAATCTGGCTCCCGAAAGAAAGTAACTCACCAAAGCAAATCATGCAGGTGGTCATTAAAAGTGGGGTTCTTCTCTTTTTCCCCATGAGGCCATGCTCGACAAAGCAGCTGTTTGGCCAGAGAGGCTATTGGAAAACAAAACAGAAAACATTGCACTCACGCAAAATTGACCCCATTCTTTTAAAAACTGCACTTAAGAACAGTGTTGTTGCCGGGCGTGGTGGCACACGCCTTTAATCCCAGCACTTGGGAGGCAGAGGCAGGTGGATTTCTGAGTTCGAGGCCAGCCTGGTCTACAGAGT
>NC_034591.1:129326770-129327919 GCF_900095145.1 Mus pahari | reverse complement strand
TAGACCAGGCTGGCCTCGAACTCAGAAATCCGCCTGCCTCTGCCTCCCGAGTGCTGGGATTAAAGGCGTGCGCCACCACGCCCGGCTCTACTTTGTACAAGTTTTAAAGCATATTTAAAAGGGTTTTAAGAAGGATTATGTGTATGTGCAAGTATGTGGGTACAATCCCGTGTATGTGATCTTGGGTGGCTTCAGAGGCCAGCAGAAGACTGGATCCTCTGAAGATGGAACTGCATGCAGTTGTGAGTTGTCTGAAGTGACGCTGGCAATTGAATTCAGGTCCCCAGTGAGAGCAGTAAACATTCTTAACTGTTGAACCATCTCAGCCCTAGATTATTTTTTTAAAGATTCTGTCCTAACAAGCACTTTTGTTTTTAGGACAGTGTTTCATGTGGGTGCTTGTCTAGTTTACAGAAAACTCTGGGTTCTATGCCCAGCACCATATAAAACCAGGCACGGTGACCCATGCCTACAATACCAGCACTTAGAAGATAGAGGAGCTCAGAAAAGGGAGGATCAAAAGTTTGGGTGCATCTTTAGCACGTACATAGCAAATCTGAGCCAGCCCAGGCTTCAAGAAACTGTTTCTACAAAAAACAAAAATGAGAACGTTTCACTGTGTAGCATAGGCTAGCCTCAAACTCACATTCTCCTTCGGCATCCCGGGGAATGGGATTGTAGGCAGACAGTACTAGCCCTGGCCTAGCAGTCAATCATTTAGAAAGCTAACTTGTTCTTGTTCCATTAACTCAACTGCCACAAATGAAACCATGTGTCTAAGACTTAAGTAAACCCTATTCACTGACCCTGTCCTGAAGGACAAAAACATGGCTTCCTGTTTAAGACCAAAACCCTACTCTATTAATATAAATATAGGAAAAAGATTTCTTTCACACATTAATCTTGCTTTTCGTTGTATCAAAACTGGGAAAGATAGTGATTCGCATTTTAAGAGTTCTTATGCTAAAGGATACTTAAAGGAACCCACAAGTTCCAGACCCCTAGTGCGGAGTGACAGGTGACACATGACCTGTACTCTCAGAATTGGAAAGCCCAAGGCAGGAGGGTCTAGAGTTCAGCGCAAACTTGGCTACACAGTAAGATGATCTGACATGGGGAGAGAGAGAGAGAGAGAGAGAGAGAGAGAGA
>NC_034591.1:129299783-129326730 GCF_900095145.1 Mus pahari | reverse complement strand
AGAGAGAGAGAGAGAGAGAGAGAGAGAGAGAGAGAGAGAGAGAGAGAGAGAGAGAGAGAGAGAGAGAGAGAGAGAGAGAGAGGGAGAGAGATCCCAGTGGGTAACGGATGACATAAGTATGAAAACGGGACAATGCACACCGCTTTGAAAAGGTCAGGACTCATTTCCTTGATGCTTGTGATTTCTTTTTCTTCTATTTTTATCCACTGCATGGTGTGTGTATGTGTGTGTGTACGTACCTAGCATATGACAAAGATAATAAAAAGAAGACAGAAGAGTGTGGTATTTCAATGAGAACAGCCCCCATAGGCTCATATGGTGAAATATTTGGATCCCAGCTGGTGAACTGTTTGGGAAGGATTAGAGAGCTTGGCCTTGTTGGAAGAGGTGTGTCATTTGTGGGCACAGAGGTTTCCAAGCCCATGCCATATGCCCAGGTAGCTTTCTCGGTGGCCTATCTGTGGATCAACGTGTAAGCTCTCAACTGCTGCTCCAGTGTGCGCCATGTCTGTCTGCCCGCTGCCGTGCTTCCCGTTATGATGGCCATGGATTCTAAGCTTCTGAAAGTGTAAGCCAATGAACGCTTCTATAAGCTGTCTCTGTGGTCCTGCAACCCTCGCAGCAATGGGAAAGTCCGTAAGTATCTAAGTAGCTCAGCCAAGGAGGAAGCAGATTAGTAAGGCTTATGCAGGGGATGACTCTAGTACTTGGGAGTAAGAAGAAGAGGTAGGACTGCTACAAGGCCAAGCTTAGGCTGGTCTACACAGAGTTCCACACCAGCCAGAAGTAGATAATGAACCTTAAAAAAAAAAAAAAAAGGTGAAAGATTAAAAAAAATTAAACAGAAAATTACTAAGGATGGAGTGCAGAGCTCAATAGTTTAGAACTGGGTTTAATCCCTAGTACAAAAAAAGAAGAAGAAGAAGAAAACTTGGGGCTGAAGAGCTGGCTCAGCTGTTAAGAGCACTTGCTAGTCTTCCAGAGAACCTTGGTTTTTCCCCAGCATTCACTGGGCGACTCAAAACTGTAACTCCAGTTATAGTGGATCCGATGCCTACATCTGGTCTCTAACATGTATGACATACATATACATGAAACACTTGTACACATAAAATAAAAACAAAATACATACATCTTATTAATTAAAGAAAGACAACTGTCCAGTCAATTAATCTAACCAAAGGTACACTATGCCATGTCATAGCTCGCTCTGAAAACATGGTCTCCTTGGTGGAGTAAGAGGGCATGCTTGTGATTTTGTGGGATTTACATGTAAACATGCTCAAAATTCTAAGAAAATACAATATTTGCAAATGTAAGATATCAATCCTATTCATATATTCCCCTTCCCCTGAAAAAGGGATCAAGGCTCATCACCAAGTTTTTCTTTCTTCTGGTTAGGTACTGCAGACTTCTCCAGAAGGGCCATCAAAAGTCTGAGAAGGTAGAGACCACACTGGAAACTGGGAACACTGTGGTGGAAATTCTGCAAGTAATTGAAGCTCTGGCTGTAAAGAAGCAAGAGACGAAAGAACACGCATAGCATCACTGCATTAAAGATGTTTTTACACACACACACAAGCTGCCCAAGTTGTCTCTTTATAAAGAAATCTGGGTAGAGAAAAGCTACAGGGAGAAAATTATTTGCCATTTTGGGATGTTATGGGGTGGGGTGAGGAAGATCTCATAAAGAATATGCTGGCCTGGAACTCTCCACAATAATATGGAATGGAGTGTGACAGGATGGGATAGGACTGGCAATTAGTGTCAAATAGTTGCTCCCTACAGAGTCTCTCTGAGAGAAGATTGAGAGGTCCTCAGCTAATCTAGAGTTGGCTGAGTTTAGGGAGTGGGAGCGGCAGCTCGTGTCTGGACTCAACAGTAAGCTGAAGTAAGTAAGTTGAAGGCTGAGGCAGGAGAAAGCTGCATTTAGGGCCAGACTAGGATATGTACCATGACCTGTTTTAAAAGAGTCAAAATGAGGAGCTGGAAAGATGGCTGAACAGTTAAGACCACTTGCTTCTTTTCCAGAGGACATGGACACACACACATACACACACACACACGCACAAATAAAACATAATATAAGAAATAGGGCTGAGTATGGTATCATATGCCATTAATTCTAGCACTCAGGAGACAGAGGCAGGTGGATCTCTGTGAGTTTGAGGACTGAGGACAGCAAGCCTACATCATGAGTTCCAGGATAACATTTATCCAGTCTCAAAAAAAAAAAAAAAAAAAAAAAACCCAAAAACCCAAAACCCCAAAAAAACACCACCACCACCACCAAAAACCTTTAGAACACAAAAAAACACGTTATGGGGATGTGACACATAGTATAGATTTTGTTCATAACTGAGAGAGTGAATGTTTTCCAAAAACATTCTGCCAATCCAGTTCTAGGATTTCTAGAGAACACCCTAGGATGTTCTGACCCACCTGACCAGTTCCTCCAAGGGCTGCTGCTGTTCTGTCTGCTTTAGGCGGCTCGAGAGGACCTCAAGGGCTGAGTGCAGGAGGCGGTGGTTTGATTGGTGAGTAAATCCCTTCCTAAAGCAAAGTTGAAAACAGTGGGTCAGCCTGGTTCAGGAGGATCACTCGGGTACCAAATGAGGACAAAGCAAATAATTTTAAAATATTAATGGGGGCTGGAGAGATGGCTCAGCAGTTGAGAGCACTGACTGCTCTTCCAGAGGTCCTGAAGCTCAATTCCCAGCAACCACATGGTGGTCACAACCATCAGTAACAGGATCTGATGCCCTCTCCTGGTGTGTCTGAAGACAGTTACTGTGTACTTACACATACAAAATAAATAAAAAAATCTTTAAAAAAAAAGTGTTAAAATCTTCTGTCTGACTTTCAAGAGTCTACATAGTTTGATCCCTGCATCCTTTCTAGCAACATCTTCCTTTTTCTTTCATATATTCTGTGTGCCTGTGCATGCTCGTGTGTGTGTGTGTGTGTGTGTGTGTGTGTGTATATACCATGAAAAAAACACGCCTTGATGAACTGTCAACACAAATCTATCATCGGGCATTGCTTTTTAAGTACTGAGACTATAAAAATGACTAGCATCTGCCACAAGGAGAGTGTTATAAGTCTAACAAGGAAGAAAATTTAGCATGCAATTTTAACAAAATGTGTGAAAGTTAGTCCAGGACAGAATGGCAGAGTGTTAGAAGGGAGCTGAGGGCCAGGAAAGAGGGTTACCTAGTAAGGTGAGAGAAGTTGAAGAGACTCAGTCAGAGGGTATGGATCAAGTAGCCAGGGGTCCTGTAGAAGGATGCGTGTATATGAAGGGTTCTGGGTTAAAGTTAAGTAGGATGCTGAATAACTCAGTCCACCTGTGAGACTGGGTGCAAGAGCAGACGCCAGACAACAGGAGGTGGGAAAAGGCAGGCCAGAGGGTTAGAGTTAGGAAAGCCTAGCAGCTGTCAGCGATCACAACCAGATGGGAAGACTGGATGTCCTGAGATGGACAGAGAGGCCAACTGTGAAACTAGGTCAGATACGGTGGAAGGCTAGAAGCAGACAGAGATGTCTATTTAGATGATGCAATCAATAGAATTTAGGGTTCCATGTGGGAAAGAGTAGAAAGATGGAGCCAAAAGAATAACTCCTGGTTTTGGCGCACAAGAGTGATGATGGCATTTTGAAGCGAGGCAAAGCTGGAGGAACAGTGAGATCATGCTCAGAACTGGATGTGATGAGTCTGAGGTGTCAATCACATCCAAGGGGGCGTTGAGTAGGCAGATGGATACGATCTTGCTCATGGCTCAAAAGAGAAGATTTAGCATGAGTTTAAGCTTGAGTAAAATTCTCCAGAAAACCCGTTGGAAGAGGACAGATGGGATAAGGCTGAGGAACAGAAATACTCAGGGGCATGCCTTTATTTCTCCTTTCATCCATGCTATGCCTCCAACTCTTTATGTCACTAAACCCAACTCCTGGGGCTCAACTGAGTGCTTGGCAGGTGAAGGCCCTGGCTACCAAGCCTGACACAACTTGGCTCTGACCCCTGGATCCACTTGGTAGAAGGAGAACATGTTAGTGTTCACACACACACACACACACACACACACTACAATATAAAAACACATTGTGTTATATTTCTATCCTTATCTTAAGAACCAGGTTGAAGCCAGGCATGGTGGTACACGCCTTTAATCCCAGCACTTGGGAGGCAGAGGCAGGCAGATTTCTGAGTTTGAGGCCAGCCTGCTCTACAGAGTTCCAGGATAGCCAGGGCTACACAGAGAAACCCTGTCTCGAAAAACCAAAAAAAAAACAAAAAACAAAAAACAACAACAACAACAACAAAAATAACAGGTTGAAGAGAAGGCATACAGGTAAGAGCAAGTACTGCTCTTGCAGACAACCCGAGTTTGGTTCCTAGCACCCTCATCAGGCTGTTCACAACCACCCGCAACTCCAGCTTCAGGAGATCCAATACCCACTTCTAAACTTTGAGGGCACAGACAGAGATATACATAATTTTTAAAATGTAAGAAAAAAATGAAAAGACCATTGATTCAAGGTGTTGACAGAGTGCTTGCCTGTCCGGCATGAAGTTCTAGCTCCATCCCCAGAAGCACGGAAAAGGCAGGTCTGTAATGCTAATACTCAGGGAGTAGGGAGGCTGATAAGAAGACTTACTCGCAGAGCGTGTTCAAGGCACATCTATGAGATCCTGTTTAAAAGCCTCACCAAATGCCACAGCTTTCATGGTATCCCCAATATTCCAGTTCACAGTGTGCTCACTTTTTACCACATAGTGAGACTTCAGATTTGCTCTGTTAGCTAATCAGTGAGCCCCTAATTTATCAAACCGGTTAGTAACAGTGGCTCTGTAAGACTCAGTGGGTTTATCAGAGCAAATAGAAAAAAAGAAAGCACCCAGGAAGGGCTGTATCCATTTCCTTCCTTTCTTCCCTTAGGGAATACTCAGAAGTGAACCCACGCACACACTCGTTGCACACACTCCCGCAACACCGCCTCCCCACACTCACCACGCAAAGAGTGCATGCAAGACCTGCAGCAGCTTCTGGTAGCAGCAGGCCATGGTGTGCTGCTCCTGAGCTGTTGCTCTCGCCTTGTCATCTACACTGAGATTCTCAGCACCTAAGCACTAAAGAGAGAAGCAGTTTAGTCCAGTTCCTCTGCAAGTGATCTCACTCCTCCTCAGTCTGCCTCAGTTAAGAGGGATTCTTGGCAGTTACTGACAGACCCACAAACCTAGGCCTGTCTGGAAGTCAACGATCCTTTGCTTTTTGCCCTCTCTCTTCCTAAAAGTTCCAAAGCCTGCTCGTCCAGCCACTCTGAAGACCACACTCCAGCTATGAGGTCGTTCATACATTTGTACTGCCCAGTCTGCCTGCTCTCCTGACCTCTCACACAGAGGGTGTAATTCTCTGCCTCTGACCTCTTCCATCCTCTGCCCACACCACAGCTTGCCTGCCTGTGCTTACATGGTTTCTCATCTTACAAGTCAGTCTTTTCACCTGGAAGAAGTTGTGAATATTCTCCAGATGGTTACACATGGGGGTAAGCAGCTGAACAACACAATGCACAATGTCCTGGACAGATCGCTGATGAAGATGTGAGAATCCAATATTCCGCCTCCCTTTATTCTACAATAAATTTCAGAGTTATGAGAGAAAAAATGGATAAATTATTTCAATTAGTCATTAGCTAAGAGTTCAAAGTTGGGGGGAGGGGGCTGGAGAGGTGTCTCAGCAGTTGAGAGTACTGAGTTCAATTCCCAACAACCACATGGTGGCTCATGACCATCTGTAATGGGATCTGATGCCTTCTTCTGGTGTCTGAAGACAGTGACAGTGCACTCATGTACATCAAATAAATAAATAAATCTTTAAAAAAAAAAAAAAGAGTTCAAAGTTAGGCTGGAGAACTGGCTGAGGTTAAAAGCACTGGATACTCTTCCAGAGGTCCCGAGTTCAATTCCTAGCAACCATATGTTGGCTCGCAACCATCTGTAATGGGATCTGCTGTCCTCTTCAGACCTGCAGACATACATGCAGGCAGAACACTGTATAAATAACAAATAAATAAATAAAACTCAAAGTTGTGATTCTAGGTAGGAGTTGATTTACTTTCAACTTTCAGAAGAGGTGATTTACTTTCCTAAATTAATTAAGATGGTATTATAACAAAGGAGTAAATGCTGGGCGTGGTGGTGCACGCCTTTAATTCCAGCACTCGGGAGGCAGAGGCAGGCAGATTTCTGAGTTCGAGGCCAGCTTGGTCTACAAAGTGAGTTCCAGGACAGCCAGGGCTACACAGAGAAACCCTGTCTCGAAAAAACAAACAAAAAACAAAACAAAACAAAACAAAAAAAGGGTAAACACAATAGCAAAAGAAAAAAAAAAACTCTTCGTTTAGTTTTAAATACCTGAGAGGGTGGATTTTGTAGAGTTAAAACAGGGTCTGATTAAAAAGTACAGACAGGGCTGGAGAGAAGGCTCAGCAGCTAAGAGGACTGGCTGCTGTTGAGGAGGACTTGGTTTGTTTCCTAGCACCCACAGGGTGCTCACAGCTTTATGGAACTCTAGTTCCAGGAGATCTGACACCCTCTTCTGACCACACATGGTGATATATGCCTTTAATCCCAGAAGGGAGATGATGACAGGAAGATCGGGACTTCAAGGCAATTTTCAGCTGCATGGTGAGTTCAAGTCTAGCCTTGGCTCTGGGAGACTGTCTCAAAAAGTCAAAAGTACAGACCATCATAACTATGAATTTTTTTCTTTAAAAACTTATTTATTATATGTAAGTACACTGTAGCTGTCTTCAGACACACCAGAAGAGGGCATCAGATCTCATTACAGATGGTTGTGAGCAACCATGTGGATGCTGGGATTTGAACTCAGGACCTCTGGAAGAACAGTCAGTGTTCTTAACCGCTGAGTCATCTCTCCAGCCCATAACTATGAATTTGGGTACATGCATATAGAACAAACAACACACACACACACACACACACACACACACACACACACACAACCATCTGCAGCATCCAAGTACTCCCATATGCTCGTTGATTTTGTACTTTCTTTGTTTCTATGTTTAGGACATTTAGAAATAAATTTATTGTATTAGGAGTCTCTTCAATTTTGTTTGAGAAATACACACAGACACACACACACTTGGTGTGAGGGATCCAGCCTGGACTTTAAGTATGTTAGGCTACACTGCAGCCCGGCCTGTACAGGGCAAGGCGACTGTAGGAATGCCACTGTGTTACCTAGTAAATCAAACACAGCACCAGGTTACTAGCAGCTGACTCCTGCTTGTTTCCAAGTTTCCTGGGAAGCCTAGGCCTATGCTCGCACCACTACTAACCTTAAAGCAGCAGATTCTCTTGGCAAAAGGAGGAGTCAGCACATTCTCTAGCTTCTGGGAAAGATCTTCCAGCAAGAAGAGCAGCTCAGCAGGCCCAAGCTGTACGACCTCTGTAGCCTGTGGTGTGGAATGTGAAGAACAACTTCAGTCATGTCCTACTTACAGTATCTTCAGTGCATTTGATGCGCATCTCTCTCACTGGGTGAAGAACTGAATTTGACCTTTAATTTAAAAAGGAGGAAATGGGGGCTAAACGCAGACTCAGTAGATAAAGCACTTGCCACACAGGCAGGAGGCGTGGGGGTGTAGACTCCAGACCCACGTAAAAGCTGGCAGGTACTTTAAGGACTTTCTCCACCCAGCCCTCTCCCAGCTTCTGCAGGGCATATTTCTTTCTCTTTTTTCTTTTTTTTTTCTTTAAAGATTTATTTATTTATTATATGTAAGTACACTGTAGCTGTCTTCAGACACGCCAGAAGAAGGCGTCAGATCTTGGTTATGAGCCACCATGTGGTTGCTGGTATTTGAACTCCGGACCTTCGGAAGAGCAGTCGGGTGCTCGTACCCACTGAGCCATCTCACCAGCCCTTCTTTTTCTTTTTTTAAAGATTTCATTTATTTTATTTATATGAGTACACTGTAGCTGTCTTCAGACACACCAGAAGAGGGCGTCAGATCTCATTTCGGGTGGTTGTGAGCCACCATGTCGTTGCTGGGGATTGAACTGGGGACCTCTGGAAGAGCAGTCAGTGCTCTAACCCGCTGAGCCATCTCTTCAGCCCCTGCAGGGCATATTTCATTCCACTTCTTCATCCCTGTTCACTGCGGCGCAGCAAGAGACAGAATGGGGGAAATGTCCCACCTACACTGTTCATTCAATATACTTTTATGGAATTTTCTATGAGCAGATTGATGTAAAATTTCAAAAAAGTAAATAAA
Source organism: Mus pahari (assembly GCF_900095145.1). Lineage (NCBI taxonomy): Eukaryota > Metazoa > Chordata > Mammalia > Rodentia > Muridae > Mus > Mus pahari. The sequence goes on along the minus strand of NC_034591.1, from coordinate 129,318,426 downwards.
TAAAAGGCATATTACACACACACACACACACACACACACACACACACACTACTGATTCTATTCTGAAGGTGCCTACATTTTTCCAACTATTAGTTAAAAATCAATTCCATTTTAAATATTTTAGTCGGGAAATTTCCTTCTCTAGTGAAAATCCTTATCAAAAGTTACCCTCTCTGTGAAAATATTCTCTATTCTCAACTTTATTAGAATGAACACTCTTACTGAAGTCCAGATATTAATACAGTTCTGGGCAGTCATCTCTACCTCCACACACTTGACCAGCTGAAGGGAAGCAGCAAACTGCGCATGCGACTGCACGGCCAGGTGCAGATGAGTAGTCAACACAAACACGGCATCTAGAATTATCTATTCAGTGCTGAACAAAGGTCACGAAACGGAAAGACAACATTGACTTCGCTATGCCCCAAAAGTCCTCTGCCAACTAAGTTCACTCAGTACTTTTACCTGGAAACCTGCAGGGAAGGCTCATGTCACCAGCACTGTGATTTATAACCTGACACACTGAGAAAACCTGTACCTTGTGAACAACCAGGGTGACAAGGATGACTGCTCAGCCAGAATTCATACCGAGGCCTCTGAAGTCAGAAACCATCCTTCTCTTCACTGTCATCTCTTCGTCCCATCTGTTGTTCCTCTCACAGATGGCTCCCACTGCTCTCCACTCAACAACAGTCTCAGCTTTCAACTCCATTCTTTGTTGAGGCAAAGTCTCTGTGTTAGCCCTGACTGTCCTGGAACTCACTATGTGGACCAGGCTGGTCTTGTATCTGCTTTCCTCTGCCTCCCGAGGGCTGGCCTTAAAATCACATACCATGACACCTGGCCCAAATACTTGAAATATCTTTTCTTCTTGAAACATGAACAGAAGGAGGAACTTCTGTTCTGGGATCCCAGACTGTCACTTACTTCAGTGTGCATTTCAGTGTCTAAGATGAACTTGGTCACAAGTCCAGAATGTAGAATAGAGAAGACCTCAATGTCCAGCTCTCGGAAAAAAGCGCGGTGACTCTGCAGGGACACAAACGTCTTTCCTTCCTTCCCTGTGGACTCCTGGAGGAAGAGGACGGGCAGATAAAAGAACAACTCAAAAGAATTAAAGTCTCAGATATTAGCCTAATTAAAAAATATTTTAATCTGATATTATTTTAAAACTGTGTGCGCGCGCGTGTGCGCACTTGTGAGTGCAGAGGTACTGGATCCTGCTCAAGTTGACATTACAGGGGAGTTACCAAACACGGGTGCTGGAAACTGAAATCCTATCCTCTGGAAGAGCAGTAAGTACTCTTAACCACAGAATGAGCATCTCCCCAGCCCCTCAAATCTCATTTTAATTAACATGCTAAAGTCCAATACATATTCATGTTTGGTAAAAAAAAAATTTCTAATTTCCTTATATCACCACATTCTTTTCACCAAATTGTCCCACCAGCCCCAAGCCACACAGCACTAGATTTAGTGTAGCAATTTACACCAACACCGTTGGTTGTTTCTGCTCAAGGATGAACTATTAGGTAAATAAAAGCATGTGGAGTGTCCAGAAAGCTGTGATCTTAAAGGCTAGGACAATCTGATTTCAGACCTTAGCTCAGTGCACATAGTACATCTGTGAGTGAGTCTTTCACTTACCCTCTCTGCTTATAAACTGCCTAATGAATTAATATAGATACGAACATTATCTATATAACTTGGACTTTTAGGATGTTAGTGGAGCTACACATAATGAATTAAAAGAAAGCATGGCAGGTGTAAAACAAACTGACATCCATGTGTCTAGGAAACTTCTCAAACATGGCATTTCCTCTGTGAATGCCACAGGGCACCACTACTCATCAACTACCAGAAACCACAGTAAGCACTTCAAACCATTCACCTGGGGTTAGTTAGTTGCTATGCCTTTTGTGGCTTTACATTTTTGTTCCATTTTATTTATTCTCTCTCTCTGTGTGCACCCCACAGCCCAGTGTGGGAACTGGCTCTCTGTCCACCACGTGAGTTCTCAGGATTGAAGTCAGGTCGTCAGGCATGCAAGCCAATGCTTCCGCTGCTTGAATCATCTTGCTAACTATATTTGGTTTTGTTTTTTCTTGGTTTTTTTGAAACAGGGTTTCTCTGTGTAGCCCTGGCTGTCCTGGAACTCACTTTGTAGACCAGGCTGGCCTCGAACTCAGAAATCCACCTGCCTCTGCCTCCCAAGTGCTGGGATTAAAGGTGTGCGCCACCATGCCCGGCTTGTTTTGTTTTGAGACAAGGTGTTGCATGTAGCTTAGCCAGCCTCAAATCCATGGTCATCTTCCTGCCGTCCTCCCAAATGCTGAGATTATAGGCATGCACAACATCTAGGTCACTAAATTTATGGTCTGGGGTAAAAAGGGGGAAAGCCAAAAGCAGTATATATAAAAGAATGTCACCCTGGGCTTGGAAGTTCATGACAGCAGTCCCAACACAAAAGACACCAAGACAGAAGGATCATGAGTCTGAAGTCAGCCTCTGCTACCCAGTGAGACCCTGTCTGAAAAACCTAAGGCAGGGGATGGTGTATTCTAAGATTCCATGAGATAACTATTATAACATAGAATCCAAAGTAGTACAGGGGAGCAAAACGCAGGGGTAAAGTCTGCAGAGGATAAAGAGACCAAGCAGCCACCTGGACAGCAGCAATCAGGACTGCTCTTCTCTGATTTCTGTGGCTATGATCAAACACTCTGATCAAATTAACTTGGGGAGAGAAGGGCTCACTTGGCTGTGGTTCTCCAGGCCATACATACTCCATCACTGAGAAAAATCAGGGCAGGAACTGAAGCAGAGGCCTCAGAGGAGCATTCTTGCTGGCTTGCTCTCTGGCTTGCTTCCTATCACACTCAACTAGCTTTCTTAAAGGGCCCAGCATACTTGCCTAGGGATGGTGCCACTCATAGTGGACCCATCAGTCATCAATTAAGACAATTTCTCACAGCACAGCTGCAGGCCAATCTGATCTGAGCAATTTGTCAACCGAGGTTGCCTCTGTCTAAGGGACCGTACTAGTTTCTAGTGGGAAACAACAGCCAAGAACTTAGAGAACAGTAAGAACTGTTACTCGAGGGTCATCCTGAGGCCCAGGAGACTTCATTTGCCTCCGTTCCCATTTTTTTTCTCTTCAAAACATGCAGAGTATAAGGCCAGCCTCATTCTCACTGAGCAGTCATAAACCTTTGTCACACACTCCAATACCTTGTCTATGTGGCTTCTCCCAGATGGCGCCATGTCACACTCTGAAGTATCTTCTGTTAGAAGTGTGTCTGCGCAGGATGCTTTGCTGCTATCGGCTTTTTGTTTCTTTCCCCCTGTGATGCAAAGAGAGAGAAATGACTCAAGTAATCGACAAGCACATGTTGCCAAATAGGGCTCTGCAAGAAAGGGGGAGGAAGTTTTCTGATTCAAGTTACACAGCATTGTGCACCTTCTAAAGAAAGGTTTGTTGGCAGATCTTGCTAATCACTACTCACTAACCAACTGTGCCACCAGCCCTCTATCTTTTCATATACGAATGCCATGATATATATAACCCGTGAGGTTAATTCAGTGTGGCACAGATGAGGACAAGAAAGGAATATACTCACCTGTCTTTCCCTTGTTTTTGTTTTTTGCTGCAACAGCAGAACTGCTCCAAGGCATCATATCTAAACTGTCCAAGTCAACGCTTGCGAAAGGCGGGACATAGTCTGGGATGACTGAAACAGAGTAGGAGGACTGAACCCAACCACAGCGAGCCAAATACCCAAACACCCACAACCAGGTTTCCAAAATCACCGCCTGCAGCAGCGAATGCCTGTGATATGTATACTCCAGTGATGTGGTTTGGGCACAGCAAAATGCAGAGCTTAGAGAAATACTATATTATAGTGACTGATTATGATTCATTAATACAAAGGCATTTTCAATAAGGACATGAAATACCCAACCAAGAAAAAAGAGGCTGAAATATCACTTAAAAATCCCAAGATATTGGCGTTTAGTCACATATCTTTTTGTTTTATACTCCATTGTTTAAGATGAGGGCCTTAGGAAAGCTTCTTATTTTCCGTACAGAATGAAACCGGCATTTTTGGCTTCTTTGTTTTTGTGTCTATCTGTCTCTCTAGGACAGGATCTCACACTGAGCTCTGGCTGGTAGTGAACGCATAGAGATCACCTGCCTCTGCATACAAAGTGGTGAGATGAGAAGTGTAACACACACAGCCCTAAGCTAGCATTAAAAAAAAAAATTTATTAATCTGTATGAGTATTTTGCCTGCGCATATCTGTGCCACGTGCATGCTTGGTACTCTGGGAGGCCAGAGAACGGTACTGAATACTGTGGGAGTGGAGTTGTAGACAGCTGTAAGCTGCTACATGAGTACTTGGAATGAAGCTCCTCTACAAGAGCAGCCAGTGCTCCTAAATGCTGAGCCACCTCCTCAGCCCCATGAACTAGCATGTTTTTGTTTTTGTTTTTGTTTTGAGACAGGGTTTCTCTGTATAGCCCTGACTGTCCTGGAACTCACTCTGTAGACCAGGCTGGCCTCGAACTCAGAAATCCGTCTGTCTCCGCCTCCCAAGTGCTGGAGTTAAAGGCGTGCGCCACCACGCCCGGCTAAACTAACATTTTAAAACAACCAGTTAAGTTAATGATCAGAAGGAATGAAAAGGTCTTCATCTTTACTGCTGGTTCATGACTATATTTAAGAAGAAAAGGGTGCCTGGCCATGGAGGCAGAGGCAGGCAGATCTCTGTGAGTTCGAGGGCAGCCAGGTCTACAAAGTGAGTTCTAGACAGCTAGGGCTACAGAGACACCCTGTCTCAAAAACAAACAAACAAACAAACAAACAAATAAGTAAGGAACTGTGACTGCTCATCTCCTCAGTAGGACACCAAGGCTTGCGGCATGGCCCTTCTTACCTGCCAAGTATTTCTCTAGGAGTTCCTGAAGTTCCACAAGGTCCTTTAGCCGACTAAGAACCTTGCCCTTCATCTCAGGAGATGTTTGTTGGCAGAAGGCATTCACCACCTGCAAAGCACAAATTCTCTTCAGATGTGGACACTAACTTCATTCACTTTACTTCCCCAAGGATGAAAGGATCTTATGCCATAACAAATAACTTTTTAAATATAAAGCTTATGAGCCTGGTGTGGTGGTTTCTGTCTGTAAACTCCAATAGTGGGGATGCTGAGGGGCACTGCCATGAATCTGAGGCCAATCTGGTCTGCACAGGGTGATATAGGCCAACCAGTGAGACAGCCTCAAAGAAACAAAGATACAGTGAAACAGCTAGATCTGTACATGAAATGGTAGGTCATAAATGGTTCTAATCTTCACGGAAAGGACAAAGTCATAGAACAGACTGGCTTTAAACTCCGTATGAGGCTAAGGATGACTCCTGATCAATCTGTCTCAACCTCCCAAGGTGTTGGAGCTAGAGACAGCTATGCACCCAGGTATGTGGTGCAGGGGACAGAGGCTAAGTCTTCATTCATTACTGTATAGTTGACAATTCGCAGCTGTCTACTATGTTCTAGCATTCTTGGTAAATAAGAGTTACAGATGAAGCACTCATTTAAAAACTACTTAAGGGCTGGAGAAATGTCTCAGTGGTTAAGAGCACTGACTGCTCTTCCGAAGGTCCTGAGTTCAAATCCCAGCTACCACATTGTGGCTCACAACCATCCATAATGAGACCTGATGTCCTCTTCTGGTGCATCTGAAGACAGCTACTTAGATATAGTAATAAATAGATCTTTAAAAAAGTAAAAAAATGCTGGGCAGTAGTGGCACACGCCTTTAATCCCAGCACTCGGGAGGCAGAGGCAGGCAGATTTCTGAGTTCGAGGCCAGCCTGNTCTACAAAGTGAGTTCCAGGACAGCCAGGGCTACACAGAGAAACCCTGTCATGAAAAACCAAAAAAAAAAAAAGGAAAAAAACAACAAACAAACAACAAAAACTACTTAAAAATTCATCTAAATTCAGAAAGTCAAAGTTTAGGAGAAAATCTGAATTAGTGTATGTGTGCATGCACGCGTGTGCGCATACCTGTGTATGTGTGTTTGCATGTGTACATGAGCATGGGTGACCTCACAGACCAGGAGAGCATGGTGTTGGAGTGACTCTCAGCTGAGCCTCCACTGCCAACAGTAGGAACCCAACTCTGGTCCAGAAGAGCAGCAAAGCAACCTCGGCCACTGGCTACCATTCTAGTCCCATAAAGTTTAAAGGACAAACTGACAAGAAAACCCTGTTACAATCCTGCTGGAAACTATGAGTGATGGAGAGCTAATGCAGTCTGCATTGTAGCAGTGTTCTCCCCGGCAAACGCAAGACATCTGAGTTTTACCCCACTGCTACTCACCATTCACTATGCACTTAGGCAGAATATCAGAGAGCACGTATGTTAGCAGATCAAGTCTTATTCTACTATTTACTTCTCACAATGCTTTGGCAGGGTCTGCAGCCTAGTACAACGCAGCCAAAGCGCAGTGAGGCTGGGAGTCAGCAATGAGGTGCGGCCATGACCGACGTCCTCAAGCACAGTCTGAAGGGAGGAAACTACCCATTTCTCCCTGCGAGCAAAAAGCAAGCAGGAGCCTGTAGCAACAGAGTGGGACTCCCAGCACAGAAGTGAGGTCACTGTCTGCAGAAGCGGGAGTGCGGGGGGCCTGATGAGCCAGCTCTACAGTGAGGGTTTGAGTATTCTGACGGGGACACAGCAGGTACCAACAGTCAGCAGTGGTGGGATACTTCGGCCAGAGAAGCACAGGCATCAGTGCTTCAGGTTATGGAGTTTATGGGAGCCAAGAAATAGTTTTCTTTTGAGAGAAACTACAGACACAGTGAAACATTCCAGTAACTCTGCTCACCTCTCTGAACCAGTTGAAAGTTAGGAATGTGAGCGAACACAGAAGCGAACGGTCTTTAGCAGACATGGACTCCAGTTTCTCTCCAGGTTCCAGGTCAGGAAGGAACAGGGGACACTCTGAGAAAGAACAAATGTCCCACCAATCTTTAGCTCAAGGCAGAAGAACTCGGGTCCTAGCTCCCCAGCTACCTACCTATCCCTTAAGTTCTTATGAGAGTAAAGCTTTGTTTTATTTCAAAACTCCTTCCACTTTGGTGTCAAAAGAATATCTCCACACTCTTTACCCCATCTTGGCACCTGCAAACCTGCTGGAAACAGGACTTCTAAAAGGCAAGAATGTCTGGAAGGCTATGGTACAAGGCCCTTTCTGCTGGCTAAGACCAGGGTCCCTGGAACCAAAGAGAGCACATGGCTCTTCTTAAGACTAAAGGTGTTTATGACCAAAATAAACCGAATTCTACTATGACCTCATGTATACAAATCAAAAACACAGCATAGTGACTCCTGGAGGCAAACCAAACAAAACCAGAGTAATTCAGGGAACAGAATCTCAGGTCCATGGAAAGAGACGCAAAGTTCATGCCAAATTCCTAAGTGATCTTCCTGCAAAGGCCATTGGTCACAAAATTTGTGTCATGATACGGTACCCATCCCAGATTTAAGTAATAAAAAGTAAGTATATACAAGTGGGAGAAAAAATAATAAAAGAATCTGTCCACTAACCAGCATTCAGCAACAACTACAAAGAGGATGCTGGCTCTGCACAAGCTCACTTGACTGACATGCCATTATTGCTGTAATTTTCACATGAGGTGAGAAATTGCATCTCACATGTCCAAGGTGCAGGCCTGGCCCTTGCTGGCTTTTACCAAAAGAGCACAAACAAAGTCTCGGAGAACTGTGTGCATACCTAAGAGACCATCGATCTCATCCAAGTTTCCGTCATGTTGTCTTGCCACACAAAGTCTCAGCAGCCGGAAATGGGAAGCCAGGCACAAAGAAGACATTGATCTGGGAAGGAAGAACCCATCTCAGGAACCACACTTAGTACAGCAGCCATATTAATCCAAAACCACAGGCACTCACACACTCTTGTAATTAAAACAAAGCAGCAAGTAGCTGAGTGCTGCGCAGCAGGTAGTGGGCATCACTGTTCAGGAAGGCAACGGGGGAGAGGCAGGGGCAGCCAGGGAGGCTCAGGGAAAGAACGCAAGGACAAGTAGGCTAGGGTCGTGTGTGCTGACTCTCTCGGGCAATGCAAATCTCAATCCCAGGGAGCTGACTGTGTCCTTCTAACAGCTCTAGATGCAGCCTTTCCTGACTCATAGTGAGGCAGAGGCAGGTGGATTCCTGAGTTCGAGGCCAGCCTGGTCTACAGAGTGAGTTCCAGGACAGCCAGGGCTACACAGAGAAACCCTGTCTCGAAAAACCAAAACAACAACAAAAAAAATCATTGTGATGCAAGGACCCTGCACGTTAAAAAAACTATGAAATGGAGCTAGAGAGATGGCTCAGGAGTTAAGAGGGCTTACCGCACTAAAAGAGAACCCAGGTTCAGATTTCCAGAGCCTATGTGGTGGCTCACAACATCCTATAACTCTAGTTCCAGGGAGCCAACACATTCTTCTAACCTTCATGGCCTCCAGAATGCATGTGGTGTGGATACATGCACTTGGGCATGCACGCACACACACACATTAAATAAATAAGTCCATTCGTTCATTAACATTAAGAGATTTAAAAAAAAAAAAAAGATTTCCCCATGAACATTCAGAATACCAACAGATGGAAAGCAACTCACCTCTGGCTCGATTCTTGTGAAGTCACTCTACTGGCATCTTTTGCACATTCCTGATAGAACAGTGGCAGGAGGTTGATGACAATGCCATCTTGAGTGCTGTACTCTTCCAGTCCATAGAGCGCTTTCACAGGAAATGGAAAGTCACTGTGAAAAGAACCCAAAATCTGATGTCCCCACTTGGGGGAAAACAAGGCCATGCCGGAAATCACTAGAACAAACCAACTTCAGGCAAAACAAATTTAGGAAGAAGCTATAAACAGAGAGAGCAGGTTGGGACCTTTATAGCAACTCTACAGCTGGGATGCAGGATGCTGGGGCTGGGGGCGGGAGGGTATGGTGGGCAGACTTGAGGGTAAAAGTAATGTGAAGTTTGTATCCGCTTCACCCGCAGCGGAGCCCCTGAGGTAAGCAGCACTTACCCCTTGGGAGCAGCACAGAAGTCCACCACAAAGGCATCTTGGAAATCATTGAAGATGGTCTCCCCAACCCATTCCTTCCGGGGTAAGCAAGAATGGGGTTGTGAGGGCATATTTGCTATAAAGACCTGATAAACTGCTACTAACCTTTCTAAGCCACAGGCTTCTCATTTCTTTCTCTCTTTCTTTCTTTCTTTTTTTTTTTTTTTTTTTTTTTTTTTTTTTTTTTTGAGACAGGGTTTCTCTGTGTAGCCCTGGCTGTCCTGGAACTCACTCTGTAGAACAGCTGGCCTCGAACTCAGAAATCCGCCTGCCTCTGCCTCCCAAGTGCTGGGATTAAAGGTGTGCGCCACCAAAGCCTGGCTAGGCTTCTCATTTCTAAAGCAGAAATAGTAACAGTGTTGTGAAGAAAAAAGATAATGCACAAAAAGTGCCTCCCTCTGTGCCTGGCACAGAATAGGGCTGTGGAACAAATGGTTCCCATCACCAACAACCTTCTCGCCTTTACCATTATAATCATTACTAAGTGCAGGAGCCTCAGGAGAGCCCAGAAACTGGGTAGGGTGGAACAGCGTTCCAGCTAGAATTCGGGGACACCCAGGATGGTCATTTTGTACTCCACCACAGAGAGAAAAACATAATGTGTCCCAAGGAAGCTCTGATGCTTTTTGTCACTTTAAGAAAAGGCACTTGGGATGGGGTTTTGGCAGCTCACACCAGTCATAAACTGGGATGGAGAGGCAGGAGGACTATAGCTAGTTCAAGGGCAGACTAGTTTTTATGAAAGTTCTAGTCAGACCCAGCTACACAGTGAGACCTGCCTCAAGAACTGGTTCCCACTTGCCCCCCCAAAACAAGGCATTGTCTGTACCAAGGTTTTTGGAGCCAACTTCCTTTCTTGGATCAGGTTGGCAAATTCATCATAATACAGAGAAGAGGCCCAAGGAGAGTGCTCGGTGCAAGAATGAACCAGTTGTAGCAAAGAAGTCACCTGGAAGAGATAGAGAGAAAGAGCTGTGACCTTTGGGCTGCCAACTCTAAATTCATCTCCACGCTCAATACTAAGTTCTTTCTCCAATCTCACTGTCAGAAGTCAAGAGAGGCATTCCCAGGCCTCTTCCCTAGCCTGTTTCTTTCCAAGCATATCTCATATCCAAAGCCAGAACCAAAGCTGGAGTGACAGCCTTAGGTTTGGACATAGAGAGAGGAGAGACAAGCAAAATGAGTTCCTCTGCTCTGTGTCCTAGAATGGATTCCTGAGGAACTACCAGGACCAGATGGGCATGGTGTCTCACGCCTGTAATCCTGGCACTTGGGAGGCAGAGACAGGAGGATCCCAGAAAGTTCCAGGCCTGGGGCTACATAGCAAGACCTTATCTTTAAACATAAATAGTTGAAGGTGTTTTTGAAACAAGATACACAATATAGTCCAGTCACAGATGCAGCTCAGTGGTAGTGTACACAAGGCCTTGTTCCGTCCCAGCACTGTGAAAGAAAAGAAAACTCACACCACTGCCTGGGAGAACAACAGCGAGAAGCTGCAAGCCCGAGCAATGGCACACATCTTACCACGCTGCAGAAACCTACCTGTGTGCGCTGCTCACTGCTCACATCGGCACTCCTCTGGGTGGAATTAGACGGTACACTTCTATGAACAAGAAATTTTAGTTTAATTTTGTAATATTTTATAGTAAGCTTAACAGTCCTGTCTTCTTTCAGATAGAAACAGAGGTAGAGTTGGATGACGGCATGGAAGAGTATTTACTTTGTTCGGGATAGTGAGCATGATTAGTCCCTCTTTTTTTGAGACAGTCACACTAGGTTACCAGCCTATGTCAAATTCGTGTGTGCAAGTGATCATTTTGTCTTTGTCCCTGGAAGTCTGAGGCTTTTGCAAATTAGTAAGACCATTAATTCATGTTTTGAAGGGCACACTAAATTAGTAATGACAGGAGAGTCTCTTGTTTTCTGAGACAATAGTCTGACCATGCTACCCAAGTCAGCTTTGAACTCCTGGTATCAGGTGAGTTTCTTTCCATGTGCCCAGCTAAAGAAAACATTTCTTTAATAAGTAGTGTTCTGGGCATTGTCCTAGCCACTGAATACCCTTAGTAAGTCTACAGTGTTAGTACAATTAGCATTTTACAGTTGCCAAACTACAAAGGCAGAGGCAGAGTATTAGGTAGGGGAATTAGGTAAGAACAAGCTAGGATTGGACTCCAGACAAACAGTATGGCTCAGCAAATACACTCTTAACCAGCACACAAAAGGCTCTTCAGACTTTCCCAGCATTCCTTTCTCTAGCTATTATGCTGACTCTAAGAATGTTCCTGAGCTCTTAGAATCCCTGGCAAATGAGTTCCAAGAAGCATGAACTGCATCGTCGGTTCACAACAGCTTCGCATGGAAGCATGAACTGTATCATGGGTTCACAACAACTTCGCATGGCCAATGCTGATGCTTTTTCAGATGCTATAACTGAGGCATCCGGGAGCAAGTGAGGGGTCCACACAGAAAATGTACTGCTACTAAACACGAAGCTCCAGACAAAATCAGTGCAGCTACAGAGAGCTTAGGCCAGAAGCAGACTGGAGGACCAAGGTTATCCTCTGTGGAAAGATTCCCAGCACTGTCCCTCCAGGCAACGTTATGATTAATAACTATAATGTCGCCGGGAGTGGTGGTGCACGCCTTTAATCCCAGCACTTGGGAGGCAGAGGCAGGTGAATTTCTGAGTTTGAGGCCAGCCTGGTCTACAGAGTGAGTTCCAGGACAGCCAGGTCTACACAGAGAAACCCTGTCTCGAAAAACCAAAAAAAACTATAATGTAACTCTATAAAAATTGTACATGGTATATACAGTTAAGAACAGACAAGACTGAGTTGGAGAAGCATTTAAGAGTATGCTCTTTAAAAAAAAAAAAAAAAAGAATATGTTCTCGGCACTCGGGAGGCAGAGTCAGGTGGATTTCTGAGTTCAAGGCCAGCCTGGTCTACAAAGTGAGTTCCAGGACAGCCAGGGCTACAACAGAGAAACCCTGTCGAGAAAAAACAAACAAACAAAAAGAAAATAAAAAAAACCCAAGAGTATAAAAAGAGTATGCTCTTGGGGCTGGTGAGATGGCTCAGAGGTAAGAGCACCTGACTGCTCTTCTAAAGGTCCTGAGTTCAAAACCCAGCAATCACATGGTGGCTCACAACCATCCTTAACAAGATCTGACACCCTCTTCTGGTGTGTCTGAAGAAAACTATACTGTACTTAAATATAATAAATAAATAAATCTAATAAATAAATAAATCTTTTTTTTTTTTTTTTTTTTAAAGAGTATGCTCTTGCAGAGGACCTGAGTTCATTCAATTCCCAAGACCCACATCAGGCAGCTCACATCTGCCTGCAACTCCAGCTCCTCTGACCTCTGTAACGGACACATCTGGCTTTACAGTATTGGCACTCATGTGCATATAACAGCTTACAAAAACATGATTAAAAATAACAAAAACAAATCCTAAAAAGGATTAGAAGAGAACATGGAAAAGAAGCAAGACATGCTTAATTCTTCTCCTACAAATTTAATGTATTTATTAAAATAATGGCTGCAAAATATACAGTGTGTAAGGCAGCACCTTGACTAGCTGACTGAGACACAGGAGGCAGACTCTGCGTGAGTACCTGTCTTCTGCCATGATGCCGGCCATGGTAACTGCACCAATGATCCCGATGAGTTTGTACTTGAACACAGTGCTAGAGAGCTGCTTCCGGATCACCAGGTGCATGTCATCCTGCAATGTGATAATGAGGTGAGAAGAGAGAGAGACTGTTCTGGACTGCTGGAGCCAAATCCCATTCTCACGCAGAAGTCTCACGCAGAAGTCTCACGCAGAAGATGGAAAGTTGTTCTGAAATCCACACACTAATTATACAAAGCTCCTAGAACAAGGCACACGTTCCACAACAGCTCTCAGTGTTGCCATGGCAACTGCTCTAGGACTTGAGAATCACTGTGGAATGGTTGTGCAGATAGAATAATGAGATACAATAAACCATTTTTAAATATATCAACTTTGGGGATGTATGCTATGTGCGGGGCAGAGGCACAGAGGCCAGAGGGCAATTTTTAGGAGTAGATGATCTCTTTTCAAAACGAGGATATGCTAATTAATCTCAGGTTTTCACACCTGACCGCAAGCTACCATGCAATTTTGACAGACCCACTATGACCCACTATGCAATTTTGGCAGACCACAATAAACCATTTAGAATTAAATTTAAGTTGGTCAGTGGTAGTGTACACTTTGGGAGGCAGAGGTAAGTGGATCTCCATAAGTTTGAGGCCAGCCTGGTCTACAGAGCAAGTTCGAGGACAGTCAAGGCTACTCAGAGAAACCCTGACAAAAAAAAAAAAAAAAAAAAAAAAAAAAAAAAAAAAAAAAAGAAGAAAAAGAAGAAGATTTATGTGCTAAAATCTATAAAAAACACTGCAAGCTGGGTATGGGGCATAAATCTATAACTAGAACTTGAGTTTGCAGCCAGCCTCAGTTATATAATGAAAATACTGCTAAAGAACTAAGTAATGCGAAGATGTTCTATGTTTTTGGGTTGGAAACTTAACATTGAAACTTAATATTGCTCAAGGACTGAAATCAATCCTTACCAAAACTGCAGCACCTGGAAACGCCCTGCTTTTCAAGTAAGAATGGGGCACCAAGCAGCTGCTCTGAACAATGTTGGTGGCTCCCCAACTGTTAAACTCAGAAGGCCTAGCCTTTCAGCAACGCCATCTCTAGCTGTAACTCTAGAGCTGGGAGCGAGGCTCAGACAGGACCTGCACATGAACGCTCAGACAGCATTGTCCAACAGCTAAGGGCAAAAACAACCCACCACCATCATCCTTGGACAGTGAAAGAGAGAGAGATGGACATGAAGTGGACACTCAGCTATGATGAGAAACAAGGTCTGACAGGCCTGTGACACTGACAATACTGACTGAGAAAAGACGACAGGCAAACACTATGTGAGCCTACATGTCCCTAGGCCCCAGGGAGTGGATGGGGTGGAATTACTGCCATATTGGGTACCTTTCTGTTCAGAATGAACACTATTCTGAAATAGAATGGTGATTATACTTGCATTTTGTGGATAATTCTCCATGCCACTGATATACTCAAAAATAAGTAAAATAGTAAGTTCTATATATATTTTGCCACGATTCAAAAACAAAATAACGAAGTAACTTTGTATTATTGATAGGAAACAATTTGCAAATACTCTGCTAAATGAGAAAACAGAGTACAGCACCAGAAGGGAAAGCCCTATGGAGGTAACAATGAATCTGTAAGTGCTCCAGACTGGCACCGATGGCAGAGGCATCCAGACACCTAGAGAGCGGGACTGTTCACTGCACACCTCTCCATACACCGGATTCTGGATGTGTGTGTGCACCACCTGGCCAAGACAACGTTTAAATTAAACAAGGCCCGGATTTCCAAAGCCACAGTCCAGTGTGAATTAGTGCCACGAGGTGTCCCAACAGCTACAGAAGATGAGAGTTTCAACCCCGACTGAGTAAGCTTTGCTCATATTTGATGTCCTTTGTTAGCTTTCTTCAGAGATTAGTGACTCCACAAGAAAGCAAGATGAGGTGGAGTTCAGTTTAGACATCTGCTATCTCCATAGTACTATACAGAATCTGAAAAACCATGGCTTATTTAGTCCCATGGTTGGCTGACAACAGGCTCAGACTCATCTTTATTCCAACAGACTAAGATTTCCTTGCTGTTTTTATTTTGAGACAGGGTCTCACTGGCAGGCTGGGATTTGCTGTCCAGACTGAATTGGCTCAAACTCACAGAAACCCACCTGCTTCCTGGTACTGGGATTAAAGACATGAACATCCATGACTCTGTTGTTAATTTTACTATTAAGACAGGGTCTTGTTCAAAACCAGGTTTGAAACCACAGAGTAAACCAAGGCAGGGAGCGGAGGAGTATGGTGTTAGCAATTGGGGTCATGCTGATAGCAGGCAACTGTGTTTCTGCTGTCCGTGATGTGTAATTTACATGATCAGCACTAATGATGGAATGAAACAATCTGAGGCTGGCAAGAATGGCCAGTGAGGCTGGGCTTGGTGGTGCACGCCTTTAATCCCAGCACTTGGGAGGCAGCAGCAGGCGGATTTCTGAGTTCGAGGCCAGCCTGTTCTACAGAGTGAGTTCCAGGACAGCCAGGGCTACACAGAGAAACCCTGTCTCAAGAAAACTGAAAAAAAAAAAAAGAAAAAGAATGGCCAGTGAAAACCTCTGAACTCTTTTAACTCTTAAGTGGCCAGTAAGAAAGAAAAGGATAGAGAGAAGGTAATGCATGCATGCATACACACACACACACACACACACACACACACACACACACACTGGCCAGACCCAATCACGTGTTTCATCCAGTTCACAAGTGAACATGCATACCTACATACGTACACATATACCTGCATATGTATATATGCACACACGCACCACACACATATAGACAGACAGCAGAGCCCCAACAGCCACACTTTATGTTACACAAAAGGGAGTTATAGAAGGATGTCAATAAGTTCAAAGCAGATTCCATAAGCTCACTGTAAGTTCAAAGCAACAGTTGGTTTCACATGGTCTTGCTTTGGCACAATGCACACCTGTGGGTTCATCTTTGAACCTGACCTAGAATGAATGGTGTTGTTGTTTTTTGTTTTTGTTTTTGTTTTTTTTTTTTTGGTTTTTCGAGACAGGGTTTCTCTGTGTAGCCCTGACTGTCCTGGAACTCACTTTGTAGACCAGGCTGGCCTCGAACTCAGAAATCCGCCTGCCTTTGCCTCCCGAGTGCTAGGATTAAAGGCGTGCGCCGCCACGCCCAGCTTGAATGTTTTTTCTTGATCACAAATCTGTCCCGAGTTTACTTTTGTTTTTAGTGCAATTTATGCAGGCTCATTGTATCGCTTATTATGCTGTCTTTACTTACTATTCTGAGGAGAGGGCACATTCTATTCTTGATTCTAAGTTTATTACATCTTTCTGGCTAAACAACTAACACCATCTCCTCCTTAAACTTTCTTCCTAAAATTATTTGAATCAAATCAAGAATGCTATAAAGTTATTAGTTCATCTAAACAGCAGTAATTCATGAGAGTCCATCTTCATGTTGATCTGCAGGGATTTGCTCTATAGGGTGGGCTGATGGCCAGGAATCACTAGGCTATGTTACAGTGGCAGGAAAGGCACATCAGCAGACAAGGTCTCTGGGGTCATGCCTCTCTAGAGTACACCCATTGCAGGCATTCAAACGGTGGGCCATCTCCAGTAAACACACCTGCTTGTCATAGCCTCTCCTAGATGGTTTCTGTAAACTACCTGGAACGATGTAAGTGGCTACGTAGCCCAGGATGGCCTGGCACTCAGCATCATGTTACCTTTCTTAGATTTTTGAGACCGGGTTTCTCTATTTTGTAGCTGTAACTGTCCTAGAACTTGCCATGTTGACCAGGCAGTTCCTACGACTCCACAGGCTTAGTCTGACAAATTTCAAACGAAGAGGTTTAAAATATTCTTTCTCGCCAGGCGTGGTGGTGCACGTCTTTAATCCCAGCACTCAGGAGGCAGAGGCAAGCGGATTTCTGAGTTCAAGGCCAGCCTGGTCTACAAAGTGAGTTCCAGGACAGCCAGGGCTATACAGAGAAACCCTGTCTCAAAACCCCCTCCCCCCAAAAAATAATAAAATAAAATAAAATATTCTTTCTCAACACATGTTCTCTTACCTGGATATGGTTGCTGGTTCCAGGCTGTTGGCTAAATGCTAGAGTGCTGAGAATACAGAAGATTTTTCGTATTTGCTGAGGGGACATATTTTCCAAATAATCTAAGATGCCCTATGAAGGGGGAAAAGATCCAAAATGAGGTAATTAGCTAACATTTTCTCTATTTAAATTAAAATGCCTCTGTTTAAATTTAAAATTTTCTCTATTTAAATTTAAAAACATTTTTCATGTTTTTAAAATTAGATATATTCATTTTATGTGTGAATGTTTTGCCTGCATGTATGTATATGCACTACATGCATGGTTGGTGTCCAAGGGGTTTAGAGAAGGGCAGTGGATTCCCTGGAACTAGAGTTATGGGTTGTTGTGAACCAATATGTGAGTGCTAGGAATCAAACCGGAACCTTTGCAAATGTAACAAATGTTTTTAACTGCGGAGCCATCTCTCCAGTCCTACTCTCTCCTGCTCCCATTTTAAAGAGAACTATTACCCAGCTACTTCAATCCTGGTATTACCAGTAAACATCACTGAGTCACCTGCACTGCAAGTTTGTTGCTACACATACACAATAGCTAAGTCTTATAAACAACCTAGATGCTCATCAACAGTGAGAAATGTGGTTCACATATAATGAAGTTTTCTCAGCCATACGGAAGAACAAAGCTATGTTGTTTTCAGGAAAATGAAAACAAATATTAATGTTGGGAAAGTGGGTTGAGTCAGGTAAGACAAATACTGCAAGTTTTCTTTCATTTGTGATTCCTAGGTTTTACACAGCTATATAAGCCATGTATGTACAGATGACTCGCCCATGCTTCTTGCTCTCTTAATATCCAAGGCCATGGTCAGCCCCCTGCCCACAGCACTGTAATGCTGCTTGGCACATAAGCATAGAGAAGTGAAACTTCTACTTAAAACTTACCTGTTACCTATCTTTATACATCCCTCTCACATTTATAGTGCTCAATATCTAAAGATACAAAATATGATTTTACTAACTTGCAGCAGTAACACTGAGATACATGCAACAGAAAAATGATTTGGTATTTATCAGGACAGACAATACCTTAACAAAAGCAGCATTGAGCCTCATAGCAGAGGCGTTTAGTACAATCAGCTCCAGGAGGACATCCAGTGCAGTGTCCACTTCAGCCTCGGTCCCACTGCAGACATGGGTGACTAGGGCACCAACCACTTCCTATACAGGGAGGCCAACAGGACAGTATGAAGCAAAAATGGCACACCCGTTCTAAAGGGTTCACGCCCAAGAACTCTCTAACCTCCACCTTACTGTCTATTTATTATCTGTCATGAGCATTGTCAGGGAATGATATCAAAACCTCCTGTTTTTGTTCCTTGGTGTGGTCATCTGAATATTTATACAGAGTTAAATTTTACACAAGTTGTGACTGGACTTAGTGTGCACTGAGCTTTCGTGAGAAGACCACACTTGAGGAGCTGAAGGCTTCACAGGTTTTGTGAACTGAGAACAGGTCAGACTAGATGATTCCAAAACTATACAGCCTCCTCAGGAACGTCAGTCATGTAAAAAAACCTCGCATTTATATGCATGCAATAAAAAAATAAAATCTAAGTCCAGTTGTTTGAAGTGCTACATATGAGCAAGACCTTAATGATTTTAAACCAACTATCTGCTCTCACTGTTGGATTCTCTAAGGAATCTTATCACTTCAGGACAAGACTAGAAATGAGGTTTTTTTTTTTTTTTTTTTTTTTTTTTTTTTTT
>NC_034591.1:129294490-129299279 GCF_900095145.1 Mus pahari | reverse complement strand
TTTCTGAGTTTGAGGCCAGCCTGGTCTACAAAGTGAGTTCCAGGACAGCCAGGGCTACACAGAGAAACCCTGTCTACGAAAACAAACAAACAAACAAACAAAAAAGATGTGCATCTCTATGGCTGGCTTAATACAGAGTTTTCCAAGCTACTGGTTAAAGTTATTTCCCCTTCAATGTCACCTAACCACCCAGAATATACCTCAGAATACATCCAATTTATTTGAAATTATACTTTTCCATATCCTGTTTCTTCCTTATCCATATAAATGTCTCGACATACCTGCTGGCAGTAAGTATCAAAAAACTTAAAAGCGTATTTGTACAGAAGACTGCCAAACAAAATTATCCTCTGGTCTTGAGAGTGAAACAAAGTCTGAGCCAGCAAAAGAATAGATGGGCAAATATCCTTGAGAACCTGGAAGAGGAAGAGAGAAAAGACTAGGAAACGGTGATGTAGACCAAATGTGCTAATATCCACAGCCACCACTGCCACCAAAGAGAACAAGCTGTCGGGCCTTGTGTCATTGCGTGGACACGCTGCATTCTGCCGTCAGCCGCTGCTCTCTAGCTTTCACACTAAGCAGAGCCCACAGCCTGGTCCATGGTTGACAGACACTTGACCACTGAGTTACAGCTCCAACCCCTGCTCTCACTTCACTGAAAACAACCAGACAGTGTTTGGGTTTTGTTTCTTCCTGATGGGTCTTCTAGATGGCCTCAAACTTTGTAATCACAAGACGGCCTTGGGCTCTGAACCTTGTGCTTCCAAGTCCCAATCTAGTGAGGGCCTAATGTACTGCTAGTTTACAAAAGGAGTCTTAATTATACCCAAAATAATCCTTCACCACTCTGATTTTTCGCAAAGGATCATAAACAGATTAAAAACTAACCTTGGAGTTCAAAAAACTTAAATGATAAGCTTAACACATAGTTCCTATGTGTTCAATTAGGAACTACACACTAGGTTGAGTAGATTCTAGTTTCTTCACTCAGACATATGCCTCCCTGGTAGGCTGCTCTGTTCCAGTTACGATTTAAGTTCAGTCTATAACATTCAATGCTGCCCAAACTGAGCTTGTGTGTGTGTGTGTGTGTGTGTGTGTGTGTGTGTGTGTGTGTGTATGTATGTATGCTGGTCACCATATGACCGTGCATGTGGAGGGCAGAGGTAACCCTCAGAAGTTGTTTTCAGTAGCCATATTCACTTCTTTTTTCTTTGAGACAGGGCCCCTCACTGGGATCTGGGGCTCAGCAAATGCTGGCTGACCAGAGAGCCCCAGGGACCTGCATATTTCCACCTGCCCAGTACTGTGATTGTAAATGTGTGTCACCATGCTCAGCTTTTATATGGGTGCTGAGAATAGAATTCAGGTCTTTGTGATTGTATAGCAAGCACTTTAACAACTGAGCTATGTCCCCAGACTTCCAAACTAAGTTTGTTAAATAATTGTTATAAGAGAAGTCACCAGGTTCCACAAATAATGTAATATAGACAAGACGTTGAGGGATCCAAAATAAATCACTTTAGTAATTCCATCGTCATTACTGATACTGTCATTTTCAAAACAAAACAAAAAACAACAAAGAAAAATATAACAACAACAACAACAAAAAACCCCAGCAGATGGATCTCTATGAGTTCAGGATTAGCCTAGTCTACATACCAAGTTTCAGGTCAGCCAAGACAACATAGTGAGACTCTCAAAAATAAAATAAAAAAAAAATCAAAACACATTTTAAAAAGTTAGGTTGCGGGCTGGTGAGATGGCTCAGTGGGTAAGAGCACCCAACTGCTCTTCCGAAGGTCCTGAGTTCAAATCCCAGCAACTACATGGTGGCTCATAACCATCCATAACAAGATCTGGCACCCTCTTCTAGAGTGTCTGAGGACAGCTACAGTGTACTTACATATAATAAATAAATAAATTAAAAAAAAAAAAAAGTTAGGTTGCTAGAGAGATTACTCAGCAGTTAAGCATGTTTGCCATTCCTCTAACAACTCAAGTTGGGTTCCCAGCACTCATGTCAGGTGACTCACATTCACCTGTAACTCCAGGTCCAGAGGATCCAAAGTCCTCTTCCAGCCTTCAAGAGCACGTACATACATGTGGCATATACACACAGGGGCATGGCATAAACACATATGCAAAATAAATCTTTTTGAAAAAAGATCCAAAAGGGAAAAGAACTTGAGTTAGAGATTTCAAGATAAACTAACTTCATTAACATCTTTCTGAGAGGATGAAAGGCCATCTTAGGCTGACTCATTAATATCATCATCCCAACCCAACAAAGCCATTAATCTACTGCTCTGAAACATGCTGAGCTCCCTATCAAAGATCAATAGCAGACAAAGGTATTGTGAGATTTCCACATGATGAAGAAAATGTCAATCTATTATCTTCTTGGCATGTCTCCACCTGCACCCACTACTTCCCGTTTCTCTCACACTTACCAGGTAATGTGTAGAGAACGCACTGTCAAGCAGCTGTTCTTGAATGCAGTCTGACTGAATCTTGTTTCTCAGCAGCTTCTCTACGCCCTTCTTGGTCTGCGTGCTGGTGCTGTAGATGATGAGCAGCATCACCACATCCAAAGCCTGTCAGAGAGCAGCACACCAGAGCTCAGCTCTTCTCTAAGACACAACGATGACACTCGCTTGCCTACTCCATACCCACGGAGCTCACACACCATTCCAAAACCCAGAAACACTTTTCAGAGAAATAAAGTGCAACAACTATTATCATTTGGTAGTTCCTGAAAAAAAAAAATCAGAATATTGAGAACTTAAATTATATACTTTCAAAATTAGGAAAGGTGCTTTAAGAAAAGTTACAAAGATTATAAATGTTCATCAATATAAAGTTAAATAATTTATGATAATTGTTTTAAAAATATAACAGAGATACAAAAAAACAGTATAAGCCAATCTATTTTTGCTTGTTTGTTTGCTTTTTAACAGGGTTTCTCTGTGTAGCCCTGGATGCACTGGAACTCACTTTGTAGACCAGGCTGGTCTTGAACTCAAAGATCTACCTGGCTCTGCCTCCCAAGTGCTGGGATTAAGGAATGTGCCACCATTTCTGGCTCAGCTAACCCGCTTTTAAACACAGTAAGGCATTTCTGATACGTGGTGATGATGGTGAAGAAAATAAGCAACCTGCACTACACTAACCACAGTAGGATTATACTTCCTAAAGACAGTGTGAAAACTACACACGCATGCGTATGCACATGCCTGTTCTTATAGGAGTGCGCCTGTGCTTGTACACACACAGCTTTCACAAAAAGACCCAACATTTACAAAGGGGAGGCAGAGGCGGGTCAGTGGTTACAAGGATTTGCTGCTGCTCTAGGGGACCAGGGCTCTCAGTTCACAGCCCCATGCGGAATGGCTCACAACACCTACAATACCATCTTCAAGGAGACCCACTACACCATGCCTTAAATCCCAGCACTGCGGAGACAGAGGCAGGTTGATCTTTGTGAGTCTGAGGCAAGCCTGGTCTATGAACGAGTTCCAGGACAACCAGGGCTGTTACACTGAAAACTGACCTTGAAAAACAAACAAACAAACAAACAAAAAAACTGTTCAAAGAATATATAACTTATGTTTATATTATTGTTTATATTATGTTCTTGCTTACAAGTCTATAAAAATTAGGTATAAAGGCATCAAAGGGCATGAATTTACTTTCTGTGTAAAAACAAATAAACAATTAGATTATCACTTGCTCCAACATTATATTCAAGTAATCATGGTAGCAAATGCCTGTCACCATAGCCCTTGGGAGTAGAGGTAGGACGATCAGGGGCTCAAGGTCAATTTCACAGCTATCCAGTGAGCCTGAAGGCAGTTGGATGAGACTCTGTCTCAAAAACCTTCCTTATTTCCACTGTTTATTATATATCATAGAAACTTTTAAGACTGTCATCTAATAATTGCACACTCAACTAACAGAAATCCCACAAGACAAAAGATTCCAACTAAAGCAAAGCCTTCAGAAGAAAGAACCAGTACACAGAAGGACAGATATCAAGATTCTTCACAGAGGTCAGACATGGTGACTCCAACACATGGAAGGTGAGGCAGGAGAATCATCTTCAGTTTAACAAACACAGTGAGTTCTAAGCCATCCTGGAGTGCAGTGTTACAACATACACCCACACACAAACTAATACCACCCCACACAGAACACACATACACATAAACACACACACACACACACACACACACACACACACACACACACACCAGAATCAGAGAGAGACAGAGAAAGACACAGAGAGTGGGGGATAGATCCAGTACCACTGTTTGTCCTACAGTGGAAAGACTAACCAACTCAGGTCAGGACTACGTGGACAAAGTAAAATCAAAAAGACAACTGCACCTTGTGGAAGGAAGGCTAACCATAGACTCGGGACCTGAACTCATGACCTCGGTAGGGTACTGCTTCTTGGACTATAACTTCATGTGAGTGAAACAATCTCCTAGACCCTACTGAACACTGTAGACTAAAGTCATTTCCAGAACTAGTAGGTAAGACCAGTCACAGGCAAGTTACCCCTCTTGGGTTGCCTTCTCCACACACCCAACATTATCAGAACAGCTACGGAAGGACAGCAGCAGGAATACAAGAAGAAGGTAGGACAGCTGCAGGAACACAGAAAGAAGGCAGGACAGCTGCAGGAACACAGAAAGAAGGCAGGACAGCTGCAGGATCACAGGAAGAAGGTAGGACAGCTGCAGAATCAAAGGAAGAAGGCAGGACAGCTGCAGGAACACAA
>NC_034591.1:129292193-129294250 GCF_900095145.1 Mus pahari | reverse complement strand
AGGACAGCTGCAGGATCACAGGAAGAAGGCAGGACAGCTGCAGGAACACAGGAAGAAGGCAGGACAGCACAGTAGCCAATGCAAAGCACAAGAGCATTACCTTATGTCCAGCCGCTGACTCAATGCGTTCAATTGCCTAGGAAAACAAGGGCCACAATGTGATAACACATCAGTGGAGCACGAGTCACCTGCTTCATTCCACACGTCCTGCTCACTGGCCCAGCACGATCACTTACACTTGAGTGACAATCTCACCTCACACATCTGCCACTGACTGACACTCATGAACCACCTTGACAATCAAAGTTACAAGAAATTACTCACCTTAAACCAGGCTTCTGAAATAGTTTTCTCATATCTAATGGCAGACTTTATTACATCAAAGACAAGAACAATACAGTCTTTATCACTGTTCTCTTGATTTCCTGAAGAGCTACAAACAGCAAAGCAGGAAACATTATTTTTGCTACTTACCAGAAAAAGATCCAAGTTTCTGGTTAATAACCAGAGGTTCTGGAAAATGTTCCAACTTATTATGCAAAATATTGAAAAACTTGCACTATAGACTGTGT
The DNA here is from genome assembly GCF_900095145.1 of Mus pahari. Classification (NCBI taxonomy): domain Eukaryota; kingdom Metazoa; phylum Chordata; class Mammalia; order Rodentia; family Muridae; genus Mus; species Mus pahari. Next base: position 129,293,678 of record NC_034591.1, on the reverse strand, counting down.
GAATTTGAATGGCTAAGAAAATGTTTACATTACAATACACAGCCAAACCTCAACACACACACACACACACACACACACACACACACACACACACACACTTGAAAACCCCTGTTGCTCTGGCTGTGAAGTCACCTTGTTACCAGCAGTGTGGTTTACAATGCTCTCACAACTATCCTGCCTTCAGGATGAAAGTAGACTATGATTATGCAAAGAAAGAAATGGCAATTGCAAACAGCTCCATACCTTGCTAGTCCTTTACTTTTCAATTTGCTTTGGGAAGCCTGAACTCGTGACGGCAAAATAAAATGCTGGACGTTCAAGTTCTCCCGAAGCTCAGAAATCACCTATGGTAAATCACCATACATAACAATACACAGCTAAATTATTTACACAGTTATTATAAGTTAACCAGACTGAGCTGTGTTCTCTCCCAACAGCTATCTAGAATAGTCAGTCAGCACTATCAATTCATCTAGGGAGAAAACAGCAACTTGAAGTACTTATTTAAACCATTTACCCACGTATCTTAATGTAAGTAGGCTTGGTAGGAAATAATAGCATACCTCAAGAGAAGTGGTGTCTGTGACAGAATGAAGAAGGAACTTTACAACCACAGGTAAATCCTCTAGACGGACAGATGACAGCTTGCCCATCACCAACTGGCGGATCTAAATATAAAAAGCACAAAGTTCTTCACTACTCAAACCCAATATAGACCTACCAGCAAAATTAGAAATTCATTTTGTTCATTCGATTTTCCTAACGGCAGTTTAGGGAAAAATTTCTTTTCCCCCAAATTATAAGCTTTTACAATTATAAATGTCAAAGACAAATGATGAATGTCAAACATCTTTAGTCTTACATTTCATTCAGGGCCTGAGTTCATAACCAACAACAGGAGCGCTCCCTCCTGCTTCCCTCACCGCTGACCCCAGGGAACTTATTTTGAATTATCAATGACCACTGGGTTTATGAACATCTTTGGATGTTATTCAGAATAAAAGTATGTTATTTAGAAGAGAACCAAAGCCAAGTGAAGTTACTGCCAAATAAAAACCAGCTAAATTCCAGACATTTATATTTTAAAAGTTACAAAAGAAGTAAAAACATATTGCTGTTTTCCTTGAGGGTTTAGCATCCCAGGCTCCCTATGTGGCTTAAGATGGCCTTGAACTTCTGTTCCTCCAGCTGCTACCACTTGATTATGTGTATGCAATGATATAAAACTTATATGATGCTGGGTATCAAAGCCTTATACACCTTAGGCAAGCACTCTATCAAAAACTATATTCCCAGTCATCACATGAGACCTGAGCTTGATCTCCAAGCTCACATAAAACGCCAGGCATGGCTATAAGGGCTTGTAATCCCACCATGGGTCCTTTGGAGACAAACACATCTCTGAAGGTGCTCTGGAGTAAGCTCCAAGCAGTGAGACACCCTATATAAAAAATAAATAAATAAATAAATAAATAAAAATAAAAT
>NC_034591.1:129281006-129290973 GCF_900095145.1 Mus pahari | reverse complement strand
GACACCCCAGAAGAGGGAGTCAGATCTTGTTACGGATGGTTATGAGCCACCATGTGGTTGCTGGGATTTGAACTCAGGACCTTCGGAAGAGCAGTCAGGTGCTTACTAAGCTCTTTTTACATTGCAATGAACAGGTTCCCCTGGTGGAGGCTCCATGAGACAGTCCAGCAGGGTTACCCACCTGAGTTCTTTCCCCACATTAGCATGCTGGGAATCCCCTAGGATTTCAGGAAGGCTCGTGATGAAGTCATGCTGTAAGTTCACGGGAGCAACACTGATCAACTGCATCATCTGGGCCGTGAGGTCCTGCAGGTAGAACTTTATTAGAACTGTAGCACATTACTCAAATACTACTTATTCATGAAAATACAGACCTGAAATTATCATAACCATAACAGACTCAACCTCAAAATTTAAAGTAAGAGGCAAAAGGGAGCTGGGGAGAGAGCACACTCAAAAATAAAGTGCTTTCCTTATAAGCATGAGGACCTGAGTTCAATTTCCACAACCTAGGTAAAGAAGCCAGGCACACTGGCACGCACTTGTGACCCCAGGTCTGAGGAAGCAAAGCCAGGCAGACTCCAGGAAAGCACTAACAGCCAGTCTCTATTAGGTTACTTGGCAAGTCCCAGGACACTGAAAGACTGTTTCAAAACAAAAGGAGTCACAACCAAGGTTGTTCTCTGATCTCCAGATACCAGCACACACGTACTCATGTGAGTGTGAGTTCAGGGGCGTGCACACGTGCACACACACACACACACACACACACACCCGTACCTACCCATAAACATAGTCCCATAAAAGAGGCAAATACCTCTCCTCTACATTCATATAACATAGCAGACTGAATACTTTAAAACACCTGTTTTTCTAAAAAAGATGTAGTTTGAAATGTCTGTCAAAACCTAAAAGAATGGTTGTAAGAACCTCTGAAGTGAAGACAGGCATGGCATGTACACTGACAATCTGAGAACTTGAGAGGCAGAGGCAGGAGGATCAAGCAAGGTTCTAGGCAGCCTGAACTACAGAGCAAGTTCCAGGCCTGCTAGAGCTAGATAGTAAGGCCCTGTAAAAACAAAAACAAAACACAAACAAACAGGCAAGGCTTCTTCAAGACTGCAGGCAGTGCCTGAAGTGGACTATTCAGCCCTGAAACAGGGTCTTGGCTAACGGATTATGAGAACAGCTTTCCTGTTATCATAACAAGAAATGCTCATTCCTTGTATTTCTAAAAGTCAGTGAGGTACAACATATTCAATTTCTTGCCCAATAACCAACCCCAAGAAAGACTTGAACTTCTATTTATTTAAGTGTCCAACTTTTCCAATGCACTTACATAAATTACATACTTGCAAAAACTACAAATTGAATCAGTTATAGTGAAGTAAGATGGCCTGGAATCTTACCACCTTTCAGAAATACAAAGTAATCTAGAGATTGTGAAAGACAAACACCCTAACCTTCTATTTTTGTTCTCATTTTGTTGCTGTTAGAGATAGGGTTTCTGGCTGTCCTGGAACTCACTCTGTAGACCAGGGAGTCCTCAGAGGTCTCAAAGGTCCAAACGAGAGACCCACCTGCCTCTTCCTCTCAAGTGCTGAGAATAAAAGCCTGGGCCACCATGCCCAGCTCTTACCAATGTTTTAAAAAAGATTTTTTTATTTTACACTTTGTGGGGTATGTTCTCTCCCCCCCACCCCCTCTCTGTGTGTACATCATGTTTATGTTTGCTGGATCCCCTGTAATTCAGGTTACAGATAGTTGTGAACCACCATGTAGATGCTGGGAACTAAACCGGGGTCTTCTACAAGAGCAACAAATGCTCATAACTTCTTTTTTTTTGTTTTTGTTTTTGTAGACAGGGTTTCTCTGTGTAGCCCTGGCTGTCCTAGAACTCACTTTATAGATCAGGATGGCCTCGAACGCAGAAATCCACCTCCCTCTGCCTCCCAAGTGCTGGGATTAAAGGCGTGCGCCACCACCGCCCAGCTTGCTCATGACTTCTGAGCCATGTCTCTAGGCCAGTGGTTCACCCTTTAATACAGTTCTTCATGTTGTGGTGACCCTCAACCATAAATTATTTTCATTGCTACTTCATAACTTCCTACTTGTAATTTTCCTACTGTTATGAACTGTAAATATCTGGTATTTCCAATGGTCTTAGGTGACAACTGAGAAAGGGTCATTCAACTCCCAAAAGGTTCGAAGCCACAAGTTAAAAATGACTGCTCTAGTGCCTTCCCAAATATTTAACATATAGTAAACTATACTTAATTTTTCAACTTAAGGAAGATTCCGTCTTTTAATGCATGTATTCTGCATTCTGTGCATGCTAGAGGTCAGCTATGGAGTGAGGTCTTCGCTTTGACTTTTATGTGGGTTCCAGGGGTCAAATCAGGCCTTCAGGCTTGCACAGCAAGCACTTAACACTGAGCTAATTCATTGTACTTTTACAAATCAGAGGAGGTCCTGTCTGTATATCCCCTCTTCAGGCTTCAGACCTTACATTTTCGTGTCTCATGCCCAAGTGCTGGAATTACAGGCACATACCACTTCACACACCCCGAGCTTCTTTGTAAATAAACTTTTTATTTATTTTTTAATTATTATTATTTTTTTTTTAAAGATTTATTTATTTATTATATGTAAGTACACTGTAGCTGCCTTCAAACACTCCAGAAGAGGGCGCCAGATCTCATTATGGATGGTTGTGAGCCACCATGTGGTCGCTGGGATTTGAACTCAGGACATTTGGAAGAGCAGTCAGTGCTCTTACCTGCTGAGCCATCTCACCAGCCCGTAAATAAACTTTTTAAAGAGACAAATACTCAGGATTCTCAGGTAAAGAAGGTTTGGTCAGTGTAGCCCAGGCTGACTCGTGTTGACCTCCATCTTCCTGTTTCTGTCCTCTAAATGCTCAGATTCCTGGCATGTACCACCATCACTAAGTAGAAATTTCTGTTTATTTTCGAGACAGGGTCTCACTATGTAGTCCTAGCTGGCCTGGAACTCACTCTGTAGACCAGGCTGTCCTCGAACTCTCAGAGATCAGCCTGCCTCTGCCTCCCAAGAGCTGGGATTATAGGCATGCACAACTCTGTGCAGCTGTAAAACACTCTGTAAATGGATAAAGCCCCCACCTACCTTGCCATCCACAATTCTATCCAGCCATTTTAGTTGATTGATAATGAGTCTGGCCATGTTGATTCCATCTCTGCTCTCGCTGAAATGTCAGAACGAGAAGGGGTTGATTTGTTTGTCCTCCCCTCTCTCTGTTCCTCTCGCCCATGTCATTTTTTTTCTTTTTTGTTCTAGAGCACTCACACAATGAACAGGTACTCTACTATAAGCTGTATCACCAACTCCTGACTACAAGACAGAAAGTTTTACTGTATAGAATACTTCAGGCTGTCATGTTGCTAAAAATCTGTAAAGATGTTACTATTAAAACAAGAACTAAGATACTTTAAAGTTTAAGCATACTGACTTAAGAGGGCATACGCTACAATCTCAAAGGGGCCAACAAGTCTACATGGACTAATCCTTGCCTCTGAAAAGCAGGGGTCTGAACACGTGACCCTTCAGGCAGCACTACTACAGCACACGTAAGTCACCAGCTCAAGTCTATTTAAAAAAAAAAGGAATGTTATTCAAAGTTTAAGGACTAGTCAGTTGTCAGGGTTTTTTTTAACCTCTGTTGTAATTATAAAAATACTGGAGATCTTTTTTGCTAGTTAGATGATTGGTTTCATGTACACATCTAAAAGCTACTATATAGTACATTTACTCAATGCATTTATTAATCTTGTTGCCAGCGAGTCTGACAGCTTGGAATCAAGGGGTGTTTGTTTGTTTGTTTTGTTTTTCAAGACAGGGTTTCACTGTGTAGCCCTGGGTGTCCTGGAACTCACTCTGTAGAACAGGCTGGCCTTGAACTCAGAGATCCACATGCTTTTGCCTCCCTAGTGCTGGGATTAAAAGCAAGTACTACCACGCCCAGACCTATATTTTTTATTTTAAGTTTCTGCCTTTGCTAATGAAATTGAACACTTAAATATTTGATGTTTCTATACTTGAGGTTTTATATGTCTTTTTTCATCAGGCAGGTCTTTTTCCTTTCTGACACTGTTTGTTTTTTTTTTATATTTATTATTTTATGTGTATGGGTGTTTTATCTGCATTGGTGTTTGAGAATTCAACTCTAGTATTCTGCAGGAGCAGCCTGTGCTCTTTACCACAGAGACATCTCTCCAGCCCCTGACACAGTAATTTTAAAATAAAAGCAGTGGAAACATACTTCAAAATAAAAGGCAAAGACTGACAACTGCCTCTGTCCTAGGAAACAGGCCACTAGTGCCAGAGTGTTATCTACTCTTCTAGAATAACCATCCTACATACAAGCACGTGTGAGAGTTATTTTAACAATGATTTAGTTTTTATAACGCATCAGAAGAAATGTTATCCCTCACTCAGGACCCTGACCATAGGCCATCGCAGGAGACGTTCCAGAGTCCAAAAGCACTGAAACTCAAGGTTTCAGAGCAATTCCACTTACCTTTCAAAAAGAAACTGAGGCACTTTTTCAAATAACATTTTGATAATGGCAGGCTAAAAGAGAAAACACGCACAGTCAGGAGATGGTATCGAAATACACAACAGAGTTCCATTAGTTACCAGGCTGAAATGACCAGCAGGCCAGCTGCTGCGACATCAGGCCAGGGGCTGTGTGGTATTCTAAAAAGGGACTACAGTGCTGAAGAGCTCAGTACACTCGGTTTAACGGAGATGATTTCGCAGAAGGCTTCCAAAGAGGTTTATAACAACAGTTGCCTCTAAGTAAGACAGCACTGCATCTAACCACGAAGCATTAGACTGTGCCTGGGAGGGCTGAAAAACAATACAAAGTGGGCAAATTATACTGTCAATCACTTCTGGGGAAAAAAAGCAGGGAGCAAAAAGGTAATCATGGAGTTGTGATTATTGTATATACCTCTTCTCAATGTATTTTTATGAAACTAGTTAAACCTGAGAGTTATTTGATCTGTAGATGGCTTACTTTAACATCTATAATAAGAATCACTAAATGAAGATGTACAATCAGTCATAAATCAGTCATAAGTTTCTTCCACCAGAGCTCTTGAGGAAATATCTTTTTTTTTTTTTTTTTTTGGTTTTACGAGACAGGGTTTTCTCTGTATAGCCCTGGCTGTCCTGGAACTCACTCTGTAGACCAGGCTGGCCTCGAACTCAGAAATCCGCCTGCCTCTGCCTCCCGAGTGCTGGGATTAAAGGTGTGCGCCACCACACCTGGCTTGAGGAAATATAACTGACATCCTCTAAGAATGTTCACATGGATACTGTCTGTATTTTAATATAAATGCTTGAATATAAAATACATCGATAATTTGCATTCCCAAACATTAAGGAAGATTAATCAGGTACTAAAAATACTATTAAACATGATAACTTAGTCTATAAAATGCATATTTTAAAAGATTGTTTTCAAAAGAAGTCTACTCTTCAGATAAAAATGCAGCTCTCTGATATGAGTTACCTAAATTATAGTCAAGATTTCCAAAGAAAAATAAGAGATTAAAAATTATATGAAGAAGCTAAGGAAGAAGAAAAAGGAGGATGGGTGGGAAAGACATTTTTCACTCTACAGCTTTGTTCAATTTGACACATGAAAACATGTCAATATCCTGGCCGGAGAGAAGGCTCAGTGGTCATGATCCCATCCTGATTTCCAGAGGACTGAAGTCTGAGTCCCAGAAGCCACGTCCTCCAGTTTACAACTGCCTTTAGCTTCAGATCCAGCGCTCCAAGGCCTCTGCCTCCCCAGGTACCTTCACCACAGGCGCTCACACACCCCATTCCTGCCACAGGCGCTCACACACCCCACTCCTGCCACACATACACCTTTTTTTTTTCTTTTTTAAGTGAGATAGAAGAGAATGAAGTAAAGAGCAAACTCAAGTTACTAAGTGACGGTGCAAGTGAAAACTCAGCAGTAAGTACAAAATTCACACAGCACGGAGTTGTAAGGAAGAGGAATCGGGACTGGCAGGATGGCTCGGCTGTTGGGAATGTGTACTGTTCTTACAGAGAACCCAAGTCTGGTTTCCAGAACTCCTAACCGGTTAGTTGAAAACCCTGACTCCAGCACTAGGGAAACTAAGGCCTCTGGCCTGTGCAGACCAGAATACTCGCACCGATTCACAGGGTTTTTAAATAACCCAGAATCCTATGGACTGCCAGATCAAACCTCCTAAGAACAAGTCAAAGACAGACGGGGCTTAGAGACTAATCTCAAGTGCTGTGCAGAGCTGCTGCCAGCGAAGATTCCCCCACTCAGCTACTTACCCCACTTCACATCCATCACACTCTGAGGAGAGTGCTGCGGTCTCACCTGTAAAATGTCAATCCCCAGAAGTAGCTTGATCAGACTCTTGGAGTAGAATGTGCCCATGCTGTAAAACAGAGAGGCATTTGGATCTTATTTTGTTCATTTTGTTTTAATGCTTGACTAGCTTTTCTACATGAAGCTGATTAAATGCACAATCCTTAAAGATCATCTCAAAGCCAAGCTAGAAAACAAAGGCCTTTAGTCTCTGCATTCAGAGGAGAAAAAAGCAAGCAGCCCTCTATGAGTTTAAGGATAGCCTGGTCTGCATAGGGAGTTGTAGTATAGGCAGGGCTGCATAATTGAGACCATGATCCTAAATAGACAGACAGACAGACAAAAGTATAGTCTTATTAGAAAAAAACATACAAACATAAGAAGATAGCTCTTGGTAAGGGAGACACAGAGATGTCAATTCTTATTACTACAGGTAAGACATGTTTCATAAAACACGTTCCAGTTCTTTGCAATCTAGCCTCAAATTAAATTAAATAATTCTAAACTTGTACTTAAATTCTGAGTAAGAAAAAAAAGTTATAAATCAAAAGCAAAACTGTAAAACAAAGACAACTGCATTTCCTGTGTCCAGTCCAGTTACTGCCGGACTGAACTTCTGGAAGCAGCTTCTTCTCCATACCCGGCTTCCTCATCCTGCAGGCGCTCACAAGATAGCAGGCAGTTCCTGAGACTCTCACTGTCCTCAGTGTAGGACTCCAGGCCATTAACAAACTCTTCTATTACCTAAATAATAGAACCAAGCGGGGAGAAGGGAAGCTCTGTGGCTGAACGTTTGTTACCAGCCACTCAGCTGTGTGCCAGGGACTCAGGGACTCAGTCCTCATTCTCTGCACTTGTGGCAGGAGCAGAAGCACCAGAGAGAAATGGGGGGGGGGGGGGGGGAGAGAACTTACTTTGGGATAAGCAGGATGTTTCCTCAGGGCCTGAAAGAGCTTCCTTTGGAAGATTACCTGATCCACACCTATGAGGACGGAAGAACAGCCTCTCAACATGATGTGTAATGTCTACTACAGTCTCCTTCCTTAAATACAGGCTTCACATCTGATGATGCCACTAAGAATATTTTCTTTCTTCTTCTTTTCTTAAAAGTCTATTTGTTTGTTTATATAGACTATTTTCATGTGAAAGTCTGTGCAGAGGCTCTGGCCAGGAACTAGAGTTACAGACACCTAGTGTGGCTGCTGGGAATCAAACTCTGGTCCTCTGAAGGAACAGTATATACTCTTAACCACTGAGCCATCTCTACATCCCTATTAAAAATATTTTCAGCCAAAACTTCCAAATCTAGAGTAAAACACTTAAACTGGTAGATGTTGACACCAATTGTTATACAAATCACCCATCTTACTTGTAGATATAAAGATAACCTATCTCACTTAGTAAAACAAAATAGTATCTATGCTCTAGAAACATGTCTCTAGCCTTATATGGCTTGCCATATTTCCTTCTGATACATATCTACTTGTTTCCTGGGTATCTACACACACACACACACACACACACACACACACACACACACACACACACGCACACGCACACGCACACAGACACACACACAGTTGTGTGTGTCAGTCACAAAAACAACTAGTAGTATACTACTTTTTCTAGAAAAAGAATTAGAGGTATCTAACATGAGATGTTATTTATCAAGCCTTAAAACAGTAAGATTATGATCATAAGCAGTTTCTACAGAGCAGTCTCACTCTTCTCTGGGGACAGAGGCCTTCCTTCGCTACTCTCCCTCAGCCCCCCAATTCTGGACCCGCAGTCTGGTCCCGAGCACTTTCACTGAACTCAGAAACATGATTTGAGTTTTACCTAGCTGATTTTGGTTCTCTCCAGTTTTAAGAGTGAGTCCTGAAGTCTTAAGAAGCCTTACAAAGACACTGCCATTTTCTTCAACTTCATGAGAATCATGAGACTTCTTTGCCAGCTTGGAAAGGGGCATGGTTTCTAGAAAAACAAAAAAATAAACATAAAACCTTCAAGAAAATGATCATAAAAACAAGAAGAAGAGTACAACGGTTAAAACAAAAACCCAGGTCTAAATGTTCTGAGAGGCAATCTGATGTGTTCCTGAAGAATCACACCGACTCTGTAGTCAAACTGTCTACAGAGGTGGTAAGCAACAGTGGCTTCCCCAAATCAGCCACCAAATAAAATAACATTCATTAAGTGAAGTTTCAGTGGAGAATATAAAATGTGCCACCTGAGCAAAGTAACCATGGAAACATTTCCACCTAGAGTCTACAGTCCCCGCCTCTCAGGTCCTCAGTGCAGTCCTGAGAAGGTTATCACAAAGCACAATCTGGACTGCACCCCAAAGCCACAGGCAACAGCCTGAGAGCGCCGCCGAGGCTCGCAAGTCTTAACAAACTCTCCTGCTAATAATCCTGATTCATGCCAAACTTGAGAACTGACGATCTGTCCACAGAACCAGACAGAGCAGGCTCTGCACCACATCCTTCGGGATAAAGCTCAGGAACAGAACACGCTCCTCTGTACCACGTCTTTCAGGCTGGTTTCATCAACGCACAATGAACAACAACAAAACAAACAAGACAGGGACCTGAATCTGAAGAATAAGCCTACTTCTCTCCCTTCATGATATAATTCTCTTTTTCTCTTAATCAAAATCAGAGTGAGAAACTCAGTTTGCTCACTATTCATTAAGAGCACAAAGCCCAAGCCCCTTCTCATAAACTTTTCTCTCCACTTTCCTGGTACTGTAGTTTGCCCTAAGTATGCCAGGCAAGCCTCTACCACCTGAGACAGATCTCCAGCCCCTCATCATACACCTGAAGTTGTTTCTCTTTTGGTGATGGTATTTCCAAAGGGTGAACCTTCTAGTACCCGCTTTCTGCTGTTCTTGCTTTTGTTTTAGACAAGGTTTCACTATGCAGCCCTGCTAACCAGGAACTCACTACCCAGGCCACACTGGCCTGGAATGCAGAGATAGGCCTCCTTTGCTTCTTGTAGGTTAAAAGTCTGTGCCTGACTTGTTTGCCCATTTGCTAAATTACTTTTTTCAATTTTCAAAATTTTCTACCTATTTTTGGTATTCCTCAGTGACTTTACTAAGAGATTTTAGAAACTTAGATTTCTTCTTCTAAGTTTTTATTTATTTAATGTATATGAACACTGTATCTGCACATACACCTGCATGCCAGGAGAGGGCATCAGATCCCACTACAGATGGTTGTAAGCCACTATGTGGTAGCAGGGAATTGAACTCAAGACCTCTGGAAGAGCAACCAGTGCCCTTAACTGCTGAGCCATCTCTCCAGGCCCCAGATTTCTTCTTCTAAATCATGCTTTTCCTGCTTGGTTTCCCATGTAGGCCTATAATCCTAGCTACTCTGGAGGATAACGCAAGGATAGGAATTTCATTTGGGCTATAAGATTCAGTTCAAGGTCAGAGTAGGCCACTCTGTGGCAAAACTATGAAGCAAAGCGGGTAGGGAGCAGGACTAGGACAGTAGCTCTGTGGCAGAGCGCTTACCACTTAGGGTAGGGAGCAGGACTAGGACAGTAGCTCTGTGG
>NC_034591.1:129265161-129280711 GCF_900095145.1 Mus pahari | reverse complement strand
CAGGACTAGGACAGTAGCTCTGTGGCAGAGCGCTTACCACTTAGGGTAGGGAGCAGGACTAGGACAGTAGCTCTGTGGTAGAGCGCTTACCACTTGGGTCTTAGGTTCAAGCTCTAGTATTGAAGAAGGAAAAGGAGGCAGTGTCAACACTGGGTGTGAGTGTGAGTGAATATTGCTCAGCAGGCTCTTGAGATGGAAGTTAGCAGCCAGGAAAGTAAAGGTCAGGTGTGGTGGCCTGTAACCCAGCACTCAGGAGCTAAGTGTGAGGCCACTGGCTACAAGAGGTGCTTTTTGAAAAGCAAAAGCTCCCAAAGAGTCCCAAGAAGGCTCCCAAACAAATGCAAAATGCAATTTAGAACGCTTAGGTATGCATGTGTGCATGTGGGTGTGCATATGTGGATATGCATGTACACGTGTGTAGACCAGAGGTCAACATCAAGTGTTCTTCTGAAGGCATCCAACGTGCTTTTTTTAAAAACTTGTATTCTTTACTTAGCTTTCTATGTGTTTCTAAAACATGTGTAGACACGCACACTACAGCGTGAGAATGAGGTCGGAGGGCAGCTGTGGAGGACTTCTTTCTTTCCTACCTGAACTCAGGCTGCCAAGCCTGCCCAGCAAGTTACCAGGTTAGCAACTGCAACTGCCTCACCTTGATTTCTGAAACAAAGTCTCTCACTGGGGCTCAGAGTACACTAGGCTGACTGACCAGCAAGCCACAGAAGTCCTTCTGACTCCACCTCCTCGCCACTGGAACTCAAAATCACCATTTTTGCAGCAGTTCTGGGGATGACACTCAAATCCTCACACGTCCCTGGCTGAGCCATCCCACAGCCCCCTTTTCAGAACTCTTAGGAACTTTGTTAACTGAGTTCTCACCATTTCTTTGCATGTGGCTTACTTGCTTTGATATAACTTTTCTTTATTTATCACTACCATTTACCCGTTACTTTTTTAGGAATAAAAGGAGACAAGTTACTTTTTATTGTTTTTCTTTTCTGTTTTTTTGTTTTTGAGACAGGGTCTCTCTATGTAGTTCTGACTGTCCCGGAGCTCACTGTATAGACCAGGCTGGCCTCAAACCCACAGCAATCCTCCTCTTTCTGCTTCCCAAGTGCTGGGATTAAATTATGTCTCACCACGCCCAGACCACTTGCTGTTCAAAAGGGTGAATATTTCTTATTTTTGTGTTTTAGGATCTAGATAATATTGATAATGTGTAATAATATTTATAAAGATTTATTTCTGGGCTGGAGAGATGGCTTAGCGGTTAAGAGCACTGACTGCTCTTCCAGAGGTCCTGAGTTCAATTCCTAGCAACCACATGGTGGCTCACATCCATTTGTAATGGGATCCAATGCCCTCTTTTGGTTTGTGTCTGAAGACAGCTAAAGGGTACTCATATAAATCTTTTTTTAAAAAGATGTATTTCTATTTTATATGAATAGCTATTTGCCTGCCTGAACCCAAATATACCACATGAATGTACAGTGTCCTCTGAAGCCAGAAGAGGACACTGAATTCCCTGGAACTGAAGTTACAGATGATTGTGGGGTGCCATGTGGGAGCTGGAAATGAAACCTGGGTCCCCTGCAAGAGCAGCAAGTACTCTTTAAGCACTACATCATCCACCCAGCTTCTATAGTAATTATTTTTATGAAGGTGGAGAGTGAAGTTCAGAAGTTGTCCAAAAGCCCTAAGTGGCATTTGAGGTAGACACTCAATCCTTAAGCTCCTGGGATCTCTGTGTTCTCTCCAATAATCCATAACAGATGTCAGCTCTTGAGAAGCCGGAGTTCTGCGTCTTTTCCCATCTCACGCATCTGTGATTCACTTATAACAACAAAAGGTTACTTACTGGAGGCATCTTCTGTCAGGGTTTCTTTATCCTCAGAATCTCGCCGACTCCTTTTGGAAACCATTTTGACCAACGTCTTCTGCCACTTATATTTCTTCCTAAAAAAAAAAAAAAAACCATCCAGGAGTTGGAAATTTAGCTCAGTGATATACTGTTTACCTCCAACACCAAAAGAACTAGCATAATTGGAGACCAGGAGTCATTCTAAAACTGTTCTCTCTACAAACAGAGGGTTTGAGTCTTCACATTAACACTGCCCAAACCCAAAGGCTGAGCATATTTCAACTCCTACAACTGGCCAAGTTGCTTCTTTCACTAGGCTACTTCTCTGTTGCTAAAGGAGAAACCCCATAGCTCATCATCTGAGACTCAAGACCGTCACCTAAGCTCATCCACCTGCTCTCTAACCTGTTACTTCAGTCCTGTGTCAGGGTGATGCTAAGGACTGCAGTTATAAGACAAACATCAAACACTGCAAACAAGAAAGACATCAATCATTCCAGCTCACAGAGAGCTTACAGCATTACAAGGTCTTAATATATTGAACTACATTTGCGTGACTACAATCTAAGAGAAGCCAGGGAATCCAGTGAGAGCTTATGAAAACCATTAATCTACCCTAGGTGGAGCAGTGACGAAAAGCAAGGACAATTTCCCTGAACACGTCATAGCTTTGTGTGTGCTAGGCAAGAGTTCTCCTGCCAGAGACAGTCATTTTTATTTTTAAAATATCTAAATCTTAGGTGTATGAGTATTTGCCTGTGCGTACGATTGTGGACCATGTACACACCGGATGCCTGCATAGGCCAGAAGAGAGTATTAGACCCCCCCAGAAGTGAAGCTACAAATGGTTACGAGCCACTATGTGGGTGCTGGGAAACAAGTCAAGATTCTCTGCAGAGCAACAAGTGTTCTTAACCACTGAGCTATTTTTCTAGTATGTATTTATTTTTAAGACAGGGTTTCACCATGTAAATTGGACTGGCTGGTCTACATAGTTACCAGTTACATTCCAGGCCAGCTACGGATATACAGTGAGACCCTATCTCAATAACCAACAAACAACCCTGTCTTATATGCTCTAATTATAATCCACCTATTTCTCACACGCTAACTTAAGAAAGATAACATTATTATTCTCCTAATCAGGGGAAGGGCTGAGGTTCTAACTCTAAGTCTGGTTCCAGAATCTACACTCCTTGTTTTGTTCATTTATTTTTGGTTCTTGGACAGGGCCTCATATAGGCCAGAATCTGGGGGGTTTGTCTTATTTTCAACTTCTAGGGTCTTGTGTAGCCGTTTGGTCTTGAACTCATACATAGCCAACAGCAACTCCTCCTGCCTCCACCTCCTAAAAGCCAAGACTATGGGCGATTATTATTATTACTGGGTTTTGTTTGGTTGGTTTTGGTTTTTTGTTTTGTTTTCTTTTGTTTGAGACAGGGTTTCTCTCACTCTGAAGACCTGGCTGACCTCAAACTCAGAGATCCATCTGCCGCTGCCTCTCAAGTGCTGGGACTAAAGACATTGACACCACCACCCAGTTTCTCTCTCTCTCTCTCTCTCTCTCTCTCTCTCTCTCTACTTTACTATGTATACAATGTTCTGTCTGCACACGAGAAGAGGGCATCAGATCTCATTATACATGGTTATGAGCCACCATGTGGTTAAGGGGAATTGAACTCGGACCTTTGGAAAAGCAGCTAGTGCTCTTAACCTCCGAACCATCTCTCCAGATTAGGGCAATGATTTCTATTAAGGGTTTACGTTCCTGGGCTGGAGAGACCGCTCTGGGATTAAGAGCGCTTACTGGTCTTGCAGAGCACCCAAGCTCAGTTCCTATTCAAACAAGCGGCTCAAAACTGCCTGTAACTCCAGTTCTAGGGGATCCTGCGCCCCTTGGGGTTCCTATATGCATGTGGTGCACATAAACACAGAAGGTCAAATCATACATACACGTTAAATAAATCTTACCAAAATAAAAGCCTCAAAATCTAAAAACAGGTTCAAATTAAGTCTTATTATACGAGATTTCTTATTATACGTTACCTACAATAATATGTAATCATTAACCGCCACTGTTCAGAGGGAAACACGAGATCAAGTCAGGGCCGTTTGACTTCGGAGAGATACCATCTCGCTCCCAGGAAAGCCTAAAAAAGCCACTGGGGACCCGCCAGTTGCTTCCCTTCGTTTTCGACTTTCCCGCTAGAAGAACGACGCTCTGACGCCATCAAAGCCGCGCCGTGGCGTGACGTCACCTGTCCGCGCCGGAAGTTGACGGCCTGGCGGCCCAGCTGGAAACAGTACGCGCAGAAAGCTCGGCTGCCCCAGATTCCACGCCAGCCAGCCTGAGGGGCGGGCGAAGGCCCGGAGCCGAAAGCCGGGAGGAACCCAACGCCTCCCGACCCGCAGCCAACTCTCAGCAAAGATGGCGGGGCCCGAGCTGCTGCTTGACTCCAACATCCGCCTCTGGGTGGTCCTGCCCATCGTTATCATCACTTTCTTCGTGGGCATGATCCGCCACTACGTGTCAATCCTACTGCAGAGCGACAAGAAGCTCACCCAGGAACAAGTGTCTGACAGGTCAGAACCCTCACCCTAGCCTGCTGACCTCACTCCCGGTGACCTTGGTCAAGAAAGTGCAGGGATTGATTATATCGCTTTAACTGAGTTTGCATCGCGCTCCTACGGGTTGACCTTGGCGCTTAGCTGCGTTTCATTTTTGTCTGTAAAATGGGAATAATCTCAGTACGTACCTAACAGAGAGAGCAGGCATGTAGATGTTAGATTAGATGATACCTAAAAACCTTTAGCCCAGGGTCTGGCATAGTCTGTTTAAGAAAACGTTCTTAATATTGTTAAGCTAGTGGCCAACCGTCAGTGAGGTTATCTATGATCCAGCCTGCTCCGTTCCGTTATTAAGAGTACCCACTGAGAGCCAGATGCATCATTACCTTTAGTCCTGCCAACATCCAGTCAAGTGAACTTCATAATCTATATTCTACCAAAGAACTGTACTGATCTGCTGAGATGCTAAGGCATAAAGTGCCTTCAAAGCTTCGAGACGACCACAGAGACTTGCGAGGAGTTGTGATGGATCATTTCACCTGCCTCCTCTCCTCGCTTGCCTTCCTACAGTGTTTTTCTGTGGGAGATAGAACTTTGACATAACTTCAGCCAATACAAACACATGCCACTTCATATTAAAATCAGTAACAGTTTTCAGTCACTTATTCTAGTCATTTTCAGAGACTATCTGAAGAAAGTGCTGCTGGTTCCTTGACATGTCCAGATCACATAGGAATCACTTACTTTAAGGAAATGTTTCAAACGTTTCTGCAGAGAACAGAAAAGCAAAACAAACAAACAAAACACCTCATTTTATCGTATTTAAAAGTTACTTTCTTTTTACTGGGCTTCCATTTGCTGGTGATTTAAAGATTGCCTTAAGCTGGGCATGGTGGCACACGCCTTTAATCCCAGCATTTGGGAGGCAGAGGCAGGCAGATTTCTGAGTTCGAGGCCAGCCTGGTCTACAGAGTGAGTTCCAGGACAACCAGGGCTGCACAGAGAAACCCTGTCTCGAAAAACCGGAAAGAAAAAAAAAAAAAAAGATTGCCTCAAATTAAAAATACTTTTTTAAAAAAAAAAAGATTTATCTTATGTATGTGAGTACACTGTTACTGTCTTCAGGCACTCCAGAAGAGGGAGTCAGATCTCATTAAGGATGGTTTGAGCCACCATGTGGTTGCTGGGAATTGAACTCAGAACCTCTGGAAGAGCAGTCAGTGCTCTTAACTACTGAGCCATCTCTCCAGCCCTTAAAACACTTCTTCAGCAATAAGACTGTGATGTAATTCAGTTGTGTACAGTTGCTTGAACAACTGGCTTTGAAGGCCTGGGTTCCTTACCCCAGTATAAGCCAGCTATGGCAGTGCAAGCCTGTAATCTCAGGACTCAGAGCTGGAGGTAGGAAGATCAGAAGCTGAGGCAGGCTACCTGTGGTCTGGAGGTCAGGCTGGTGCGCATGAGAACCTGTCCCCCAAAATGTACACCTTTGGCATTTTCAATTATCTTTCCTTATTTTTTTCTTTCCTCATTATGCTGCTGCTTTAATAATAATAATAATAATAATAATAAGCCAGCTTTATGAAACATTCTAAGTGCACTGTTAAGGACTTACATTCATTAATTTATTTAAAACCCCAAAGCAACTCGATGTGCTTGATACTGTCCTCATTTTGTAGAAACTGAGACTTTAACAGAGTTCCATAATAGTAATAGATGATGACAATTCAGGACTTTAAGCTAAATCTTGGTTCTGAGCCTAGGTTCTTTCTATTCCCCAACAGTGCCCACTATGACTGTTTTTGTGTGGTGTTTGTTTCAGAGCTGACTAGAGATAGCCCCCTGAAGCAAGCCTAGAATGTTAGCTTAGTATAGACTTGAAAACTACAAGAAGATGGGGAGTGGAGAAAACTTAGTACTTAAAATTTTATTTAGCTTTTTAAAATATCTACTTTTGCTAGCATGGTAGTGCATGCCTTTCATCCCAGTAGTCAGGAAGCAGAAGCAGGTAGATGTGTGAGAATTCCAGGGCAACCTGGTCTCCTTAGAATGTTCAAAGAGCTGGGTGGTGGTGGTGCACACCTTTAATCCCAGCACTAGGGAGGCAGAGGCAGGTGAATTTCTGAGTTCAAGGCCAGACTGGTCTACAGAGTGAGTTCCAGGACAGCCAGGGCCACACAGAAAAACCCTGTCTCGAAAAACCAAAAAAAAAAAAAAAAAAGAAAGAAAGAAAGAAAGAAAGAAAGAAAGAAAGAAAGAAAAGAACGTTCCAGGACAGCCAGAGCTACATAACAGAGAGACTCTGTTTCAAAAAAAAAAAAAATGTATTTTTGTTTTGTTCTTTGTGATTGAGCATTTGCCTGCACGTATGTACTATGTATGTACTGTATGTGTAGTGCCTGTGGAGGCCAGAAGAGGGTGATAGATCCACTGGAGTTGGAGTTACAGATAACTAGTTGTGAGGTGCCATGTGGGAGCTAGGAACTGAACCAGGCTCCTCTACAAGAGCAGCAAGTGGGTTGCCATTGCTCCAGCCTCATTCAACAGTTTCTGATTCCTGTAAAATAATTGTTATTTTATCCTCACAACGAAGCATGCTATCCTAACCCCACTTTTATAATTAAAAGGAAAATCAGAGAAATCAAACAGCCTCCCCAAAGTAATCAGGGTAATAGAACATTGTATATGTACGCTAACCCAGACTGATCATAACTATATGATGCCGTCTTCTGCCCTGGGTCGCCTCACAGTTTTAGAGGAATGGTTCTAAATGACATCAGACCCTCAGCTCTTAGTATTCTACAGATGAGTTCACACTTGGTGCAGTGAGAAGCCCAGCCAGAACCTACCCAACACAGTTCAGTACCTACAGCCTGTGTGGTAAAATGAGAAGACCAACTTCTGCAGGCTATCCTCTGACCTCCAAATGTACCCCATGATGTGTGCAACACCTTATCCCAAATAAATGTATATATGTTTTTTTTTTAAAATTAAAGTTTTGCTACATATAATGGTATGTGCTTTAATCCCAGTATTCAGAAGACTAAGGCATAAAGATCATAAATTCAAGAGCGGTGTGGTAGTTTGAATAGGCGTGGCCCCAGTAGACTCATGTGTGAATGCTTGGCCAATAGAGAGTAGTGCTGTTAAGGAGGCGTACCCTTGTTGGTGTAGGTATGGGCTTTTGAAGAGGTTTCCTAATTTCAAGCTACACCTAGTGTGGCACAGTTTCCTTCTGCTACCTTTGGATCAAAATGTAGAACCGTTTGCTCCTCCAGCACCATGCCTGCCTGGACGCCTCCATGATTATGATGATAGTGGACTAAACCACAGGAACTCTAAGCTAGCCCTCAGTAAATATTTTCCTTTATAAGAGTTGCCTCACCGGGCAGTGGTGGTGCACACCTTTAATCCCAGCACTTGGGCAGCAGAAGCAGGCGGGTTTCTGAGTTCGAGACCAGCCAGATCTACAGAGTGAGTTCCAGGACAGTCAGGGCTATACAGAGAAACCCTGCCTCGGAAAAAACAAACAAACAAACAAACAAATAGTTGCCTCAGTCATAGTACCTCTTCATAGTGATAAAACCCTAAGACAAGCAGCCTATGAAATTTAAAAACAAACAAAAACAAAAAACAAAACAGCACTACTACACAGTGGGGGTTTTTTCCTATCCTAAAGTAATGTCTTTTAATTTCAAATTACCAAGGCTACCCAGTACATGACTTACTCTTAGATATTTATAAAAATTAAAATGCAAAACTAGTGTTTTCATGTGGCATTTTTACACTCAGGAGAGTATAGTCTTGGTCCAGAGTCCATTCATGGAGTATCTGTAGCCGGCTCCCAGGGAGCAGAACATATCACACATCTCTCCTGTACGCCTGTGTAAGCTGTGGACAGTCACAAGGCTGAGAGGAGTGGAGTTCTTGGGAAGAGTCTGTGTGGAAGATATCTCAAGGAAGGAAGTGAGGTGGGTGGGGTGGAACTGGCAGGAAAGAAAGGCTGGCAGCTGGGCATGTGGAGGTGCCAACTGACCCCACTGGCTCTGACTACTTGGAGCATGTGCCTTGTGCTGAGCAGGAGTGAGAAAGCCAAGCGTGGCTTTCTTGTATGCATTTCTGCCTACAGTTTTCTCACTTTCCAAGATTTTCCCTCCATTAAACAACTTTTGAAAACCCAGGGAAAAGTATGGTATTTTTATTTCTGTTGCATATTATTTGCTCTAAAAATCACTAATAATGTATTCAGTAAGTGTTGAAGAGTGAGAAGGAAGTTGGTCTGGGCCCTGGGTGGAATTTCTCTCTGCTATCTGTCAGGTGACAGCCATCTTGAAGACTGTCCTCATTTCTCTGAGTGGCCGAGGAAGTTCCTCTTTTGCCCTCACCTTCCTCCTAACCCTACCTCCAAGTCTCAGAGCACTGTCCAGCTACTCTTTCCTTGCAAGGAGAATTCCTTTGTATCTCAGGTGGAATCCAGAAAGGCCAAGTGCAATGTCCCCAATTGCCTTCCTCAGAAACCTTTATTTGTTCAGAGCCCAGTCACTCTGGAAGACTACTTTTGTGTGAAAACCTGTGTGGCAAGTTGAATATGTTTCATTGATTTTTAGGGTTTTTGGAAAGTTTCCACACCCAGCTTTTGCCAACCAGGTCCTCCCTTATGTCTGAGTGGGCCTTCTACTTTACGCTTGCTTTCTTCGTGTTTCACATTTTAACATCTCTTTGTCTTGTGTTTTTCAGTCAGGTCCTAATTCGAAGCAGAGTCCTCAGGGAAAACGGAAAATACATTCCCAAGCAGGTACTCACTGATCTTTTATTTAGAGGCTTCACCATTCACCTGTAAGGGCAGTGAAAACCTAAATGTTTTTATAAGAGGATACCAGAGGAAACTGGAGGTGGCGATCCAGTTATTAAGCTGCAGCCTGGTGGTGTTTGCTGTCACTTGCCCTCACCCTTCTTAGGAAATTGTTTTTAAATGTGACTCAGCTAAAGTGTCAGATTGGCTGCCAAGGAGCCTGACAGCTCAGAGTATAGAAGTGTATTCCAAGGGCCTTTAGTCAGTTCCCTGGGGAATAATTTGGCAATTTACTATGTCACAACTCTCATATTTAAAAAAGGTTTTCTTTTTTTCTATTAGTCTTTCTTAACACGAAAATATTACTTCAACAACCCAGAGGATGGATTTTTCAAAAAAACAAAAAGGAAGGTTGTGCCACCTTCCCCTATGACAGGTATGTTTATTCAACATGGGTGGTTAAGTATGAAGTCCCAGGAGATAGTCATGTGAAGGACTTAGGAACCATCTAATGATCTCTGGGCGGTGAGGGAGCGCTGCTCTTTTGAGGCTTTGTGCAGTGTCCAGGTTGGAAAACAAGGCCCCATGTGTGCTGGGCGAGCACTCTCCCGCATAGGTGCATCCCAGCCCCTAATACAGGAGGCCTTGAGAGTGGGGCCCGCTTTTTCCAATCAATCCATGAATCCTAGTTTATCGAACTCTTTGTTCTGTGCTGTAGGAACTTGGGAGCAGTTCCTACCCAGTGTTTAGATCATTGCTAGAAGATAGTACCTTGCATCTTGTACCCGAATGAAGAGCAGTTGCCCCCTGATTGCCCACACCAACATACAGTTGGTGACCTAGCTGATGTGTGATTCCTGCCAGCCCCATTTTGTGAAAAGTGACTAATAGACGAAAGCAGTGTGTTCTGTTCTGTATTGACCTCTGTATTGACCTTCTCTCTTTCCAGTCTCTTTCTTCTAGGTGAGATAATTAACACTTCTGATCCATACAGAAGATACTAGCGTTAGCACTTAGGGGCAACAGAATGTCAGTGTACATAAGAAAAAGAGAGTCACCTCACTAGTCCAGGGGATGCAAATCAAAGCAAGATGTCCTTTTAGTCTGTTAAACCAAAGATTAAAGGTGTTCAAAACCATGATTTTTAAGGCCTTGTTATGACTCGAAACTGTACCCCCACTCCACCCCCCAAATAGAATTACTCTTTAGGAACACATAAATAAGGGATTGGTACTCCCTGGTAGAAATGGCTGAGAATGAAAATATTGAGAGAGCTGGGGCTGGAGGGTAACTCGCACTTAAAAAGCACTTGCTGTTCTTGCAGAGGACCCAGGTTCAGTCCCAAGCTCCCACATGACAGCTCACAACTGTCTATAACTCCAGTCCCAGGGAATCTGATGCCTTTTCTGGCCTTTGCAAGAGGCCACAATGCACAGATAGATATATGTAGGCAAAACAACCACGTGAATTTTTTTAATCTTTAAAAAATACGTATATGTATATTGAGAGATTGGTACCATGACAATGTGAAAATGTCATCAAAAATTAATTTTTCTTCTTTGGTATTGAGAACTGCTCTGCACACTCCTGTATGGTCAGCAGTGCTCTGCCCCTGAGCTACATTGTCAGCCTTTCTTCATAAAATTAATTTTCAAAGGCAGATTGAAAGGTAGAAAGTTATGCAACAGGGCTGGAGAGATGGAGAGAGCAGTTAAGAGCACTGACTACTCTTCTGAAGGTCCTGGGTTCAAATCCCAGCAACCACATGATGGTTTACAATCATCTGTAATGAGATTGGATGCCCTCTTGTGTGTCTGAAGATAGCTACAGTGTACTCATATGCATAAAATAAATAAACCCTTTTTTAAAAAAAGAAAGAGAGATATGCAACAGAGAACTCAGAGGATTACAGGAGAAGGTGAAGAGGAATTGTCTGCATCTTACGTTCTGAGGTCATTTGAACTTGTACAGTAACCTGACGGCTGGCTCGCTATGCTGGCACATGCCTTTCACCCTGCAGTCAGAAAGCAGTGACAGGCAGACCTCTGTTAGTCAAGACCACCTGGGCTGCACAGTAAGATCCTATCTTAAAAACAGCTGTCTGACTTAGATTTGTGAAGAGTCTCTGCCAACAAAGGGAAAGCTGGTGTTTTCTTCTGTGTTTGTCTCAGACCCCACCATGCTCACAGACATGATGAAAGGGAACGTCACGAATGTCCTCCCAATGATTCTTATCGGTGGATGGATCAACATGACATTCTCAGGCTTTGTCACAAGTAAGTCTCAGGTCTAAGAGACCTCCTGCTTCCTTCACCCAGGTCCCTATCTCAGTGCCACTGAGAACCTCACGTCACCTCATGGGTAGTATGTTTTCCTGTGAAAATAACATCTTTTTTGAACAAAAATCTTGAGTTCTAACCTGATTCAGAGTTCCCAGTGTGGATGCTTTGTAATAAGGTGACACAGGAGTAGCTGAGGCTTTAGTGCACACTTCTCCCAAATGTCAGGTCATGGTTCATCCAGAGTACCTGCTTGCTCCACGGTCTAGAAACTGTCATCCCTCAGGGAAATCAGAGCAGAGTGACATTTTAGCTGTTCTGGTCTCCAGAGGCTGCCACCAGTTTCCTTGTGAAAATCATTTTCCAGAAGCCAATGATACAGAGTTCCCACCTCCTCTAGGAAAGAATGTGTGTTCACACTTCAGCTGGCTCGTGTGCATGGTTTGAGGCAAACACATGGTGTTTTTCTCTTTGCCTACAGCTAAGGTCCCATTTCCACTGACGCTTCGCTTCAAGCCTATGCTTCAGCAAGGAATAGAGCTGCTCACACTAGACGCATCCTGGTAAGCGTGGTGTCTAAAGAGGCCGCTGGCCCCACGGAGTTCTAGTTTTCATCCACTAGAATAACGTTTTTTCCCTTTGAGAAAGTTTGCTTCTCTCTCTCTGTCTCTCTGTCTCTCTCTCTGTCTCTCTCTCTGTCTCTCTCTCTCTCTCTTCTTTCTTAAATGAAAGCTCTATTTGAAATGCCATTGCTAGACTAAAACAGTTTTACAGGCGTCTTGCCAAAGGAAGGTTTGTCAGCCTCTCTTCTTAGATCTTAGGAATGAAGCAGTGAAGGTATTGAGGACGCCCCCCCCCCCCCAACCCCATGCCCCAGGAAAATGGAAAGGTTGAGAAGTCTGGCCAAGCAGAGCTTCTTAACAATGCCTTAAAGCTTATGAGAATGCAGCCTGTGTTTGTCAGCTCTCTGTCATTGAAACACTGAGAGCATCACCTTGTGAAGAAGAGAGGTGTATTTTGGCTCACCGTATTGGGGACTCATGTCATGAGCCTGTAGCCTCAGTGCTTTGGATCTGTGATGCAGCAGAGTGTGGCAGTGCCATATAGTGAAGGTGAATGCTCACCTTAGGAACAGAACAAAAGAGAAAGATGAAGTGTCCAGACTCCTACAATCTCCTCCAAGAACACCCCCCACCCCACCCCGTGACCTAAAACTGCCCAATAGGCGTCTATCTCCTAAAGGCTCCCCCACTTTCCATTAGTTCCACAGACTGAGGCCCAAGCCTTTAATACATGAGCTTGTTTGTTTGTTTGCTTGTTTTGCTTTTTGTGAGACAGGCTCTACATAGTCCTGGCTGTCGTGGAACTCATTATGTGGACCAGGCTGGTCTGGAAATCACAGCAGTCTATCTGCCTCTGCTCTGCCTCCCGAGTGATGGAATTAAAGGCATGTGCCATCATAGCAGGCTAACACATGGACTTTTTAAAAGAACATTCTAGATCCAAATTATAGAAATGCTTGGACTGTCGTTTTCCTTAGTTCCAATTAGCCTCACAGCAACGCTGTGAGGTCTGCAAATATAATGGTGGTCCACACACAACTTTTCCATAACCAGTACTTACACCTCTCTCCACTCCAGTGACTTATAGCAGAATACCAAGCTGGAATCTAAAAGCTCTCTTGAGAAACACTGGTCTGATACCCAAAGTACAGTAACACTGACTCCTATGGTCCTTCCAGACTGTTCTGTCTGTGGCTTCTCAAGGACTGGCCTGAAACAAACTCAGGAGGGTCTGGTGGCAATTTGGACTCCTCTAGTTTGAGTAGAACCATCTCTGCTTGTGTGAACCCGGGGCAAAGAAAATGTGCCCCCCCCCCCTGCTCTGTGTGAGAAGGAAAGCTACCCGTGAAACTATTCCCTGGCAGGCTCACTGGCTGAGCATAAATGCCAGGGCTGGAGAAAAGCGTATATTTTTTCAGCATTTGCACAGGTATGCATCCCACGCTGTGGGCAGACGGGAGCCAGGCAACATTCCAGTGGGACTCAGTGCTTGCTTCAACAGACACGCACTAGAGTGACTGTTGTGGGTACATCACCGGCATTGCAGGACTGACACACACTTACAGTCTACAACAGTAGCCAAAGCAGACGCATTCAAGCGTAGCTCTTCCCATGTGGGTAGCACTCTTCATTCGCTCTTTGGTTTCTATTACATGTAAAAGCACATTTACGGCTTCCCAAGTCCAGTGGTGAGATAAAGGGTGGGCAATCAAGTTCCAAATTTGTTCAGGTAGCCTTCACCCTCAGCATTGCAAATGCTTCCCCGAGGTCACGTTTGATCCTGTCCACTAAGTGGGGAGCACACAAACACACCAACACTCCTAGAGAATGAGGTTCAGAGTGGATGGTCTCTCCATGTCACCCACTGTGCCATGTGTCAGATGATAGCTACTATGCTACTGTGTTCATTTCCTCTGTGGGTGTGCCTTGGCTCTCTAGAGTGTGTCTTGATTCTCACTTCAGTGAGCAGCTGTGGGTGGTGCAGATGTGAACGCCGTTCACCTCCCTAATAACCCACCCCACTCTCCCTGTTGCTTTGCTAGGGTGAGTTCTGCATCCTGGTACTTCCTCAATGTGTTTGGGCTCCGGAGCATTTACTCTCTAATCCTGGGCCAAGATAATGGTAAGAAGCAGAGTGGGTTAGTGAGCAGCTGCTGCCTGTTGGGTGGGGTAGTCCCCTGCTTCCTGCTGTTGGTTAGCATGGCCCCACATAGTGCTTTGGTCCATGAGTTTCTGAGGACGGTCTTCACAGATGCAAAGCTCAGACTGAACATGAGCATTTCTCCCAGCAATCGCTGAGCAGTACTTGGTTGCTCAGAGTCTGACACCTTTCTGTAAAAACCCAGCTCTCCATTAAGCCTGTGAACCTGAAGCCTAAGGAAGGACCTGGCTAGATCAGTTCCTGTATTGAGCAGATTGCTCAGCAGTGCTAAATTTGGCTCTTGTTCAGTGATGAGGACCTTGGGCACTGTTAACTACTGACTGTTTTTCTATACAGTAGGGTCTTAATAGCTACCTTATGGGGTTAAGAGCAGAAAGAGGATACAACAGTGAGATACCTGGGCACATAGCCGGCTCAGTAGTTAGTGTCTAGTGTCATATTGACATTTGGTACACTGTCTGTGTTCCACTTATAATCACCCTCATTTTCCTGGACTTTCTCAGAATCACATACCAGGGTGACCAGGCCAATCATGTGTCCAATTCTCAAACCCACCACCAAGCAGCTATAAGTCATGCCTGTTCTCCCATAAGGGTGCTGGGTGGTTACGGAGCCTTGGTACTCACTGGGCCTATCTTATGCTGCAGCCGCCGACCAGTCACGAATGATGCAGGAGCAGATGACAGGAGCAGCGATGGCCATGCCTGCGGACACCAACAAAGCTTTCAAGGTACACGCCAGAGACTGTTCAGAACTACAGGGGTATCTCAGACTTACACCAGTCCTCCTCAACCACAGTTCACAGTTGCTCATGTTCAAGTGCAATCCAAGTGAGCAGTATGATGAAATGCTCTGTCCTGCCCCACCCTATCCAGGACATAAATGGTCACTTTGTCCAGTATATCCACACTGGATGTGCTGGACGCCTCATGACAGCTGAGAGAGAGAAACCATATTCCCATTACTTTCATTTCAGCTTACTCTTGTTCTAGTTTTGAAAGTTTTTTTTTTAATCTCCATGTTTGTATACCTAAGGTTATGTATATATGTGGACCACATGCATTCAGGTGCTTATAGAGGTCAGAAGAGGCATTACATACTCTGGAACTTGAGTTGTAGGTGGTTATGAGCTGCTGTGTAGGTGCGAGGAACTGAACCCAGGTCCTCTACAAAAGATCTTAACTGCAGAGCCACCCATCCAGCCCCTCTGTATAATGTTTATACAGCAAAATCTCACTTGATTAAAAGGTAAAAATAAAAGGAAAGTTCTGGTTCATAGGAATATAGAAAAATCTCTTAGAAGTTAGCCAGAGCTGGGCGTGGTGG
>NC_034591.1:129262566-129265015 GCF_900095145.1 Mus pahari | reverse complement strand
ATGGAGGCCTTTAATCCCAGCACTCAGGAGGCAGAAACAGGCAGATGTGTGTGCATCTAAGGCCAGCCTAGTATCTAGTATACATAGCAGGTTCCAGACCAGCCAGACCTACATAGTAAGGCCCTGTCTCAAAATAATAATAATAATAGTAATAATAATAATAATGTTGATGGGCCAGGTATGATGGTACGTGCCTGTAGTCAGTTCCTACCCTTAGAAGCTGAGGCTCAAGGACTCTGGGTTTGAGGCTAGCCTTACTACATGAGACCTTATCTCAAAAAACAGAGCAAAACAACAAAATTCTAAAACATGGACATCAAATTAGAACATGTCTTTGTGAGCTTGTATAGGATAGTTTTGTTTTAGTTTGAGGGTTGTTGTTTTTTTAATTTATATATGTATGTATTTTGCATGTTTTAACTGCCGAGCCCTCTCTCCATGGTTTTTGACTTTTTGAGACAGTCTCCTAGCTTTGTTTCTCAAGTGCTGAAATTGTAGACATGTTCCACCATGCCTGGCCTTAGTGAGCTTTTAAAGATTGCTTTATAGCCGGGCGTGGTGGCGCATGCCTTTAATCCCAACACTTGGGGGGCAGAGGCAGGCAGATTTCTGAGTTCGAGGCCAGCCTGGTCTACAGAGTGAGTTCCAGGACAGCCAGGGCTATACAGAGAATCCCTGTCTCGAAAAACAAAAAACAAACAAACAAACAAAAAAAGATTGCTTTATGAGTATTTGTATATCTGGGAGGCGTGTGGACATCTCTCTGCCTCACATGATCCAGTGAGCTCATCTGCAGAACAGCCGTGCTTAGCTGCTGGTCAGAGAGGTGGTCACCCCGTGCTGTCCCCGCCTCAGCTCAGTGGCAAGTGTCCCTCTTAGCGTGTGCTCTCTTCCTGTGCAGACAGAGTGGGAAGCTTTGGAACTGACAGATCACCAGTGGGCGCTCGAGGACGTGGAAGAGGAGCTCATGGCCGCAGACCTCCACTTTGAAGGCATGTTCAAAAAGGAACTACAGACGTCCATATTCTAACCACATGCGGGGTCAGCTGTGTCCGGAACTTGCAGTAGCACTTAACCTTGTAACTTCCGTGGAGCTGGAGCCTCTGAGAATAAAAAGGAGGGTGCAGGGGCTGGCGGGTGCAGCAAGGCTCATTCTTGTCTGAGCTGGGTTCCCCTTTATGTTGGAAACTAGAGGAAAAGGAGTTGTGGGTGTCTGCTGTCTTAAAGTTCGTGATTGTTCCTTCAGGTGACTCTAGTAAGGGCGTCAGAGAAAGGGGAGACCCCATGCTACTGAGAATAGCTCCACCCTTAGCAAAAACTCCGTGCTTGGAAAGAGCGTTGTCAGTTGTAGCAGGTACTACGTTCGGTCAGCCTGACTTCCAGCCACAGTAAACTCCTGTTTTCTTAGGATCCAAACACCCTGCATTTTACCTTGAATTTCTCGTTTGTATTTTTTAACTTTCTTTACACACGTAATATACTTTTCTCTACCACAATTTAGAAACTATGGCTGAGCAGCACAGAGCTCCCCACACTGTTCACTTGAGCCTACAAAGGACGCAGAGAGCTGGTGTGGCCCACCAGTTTATTGCTGAAATAAACTCTTTGTAGCGTGGATCCCCAGGGCCGAGGCCGACTCAGCAAACTTTTCATATCTCTTCATATTTAGTCCAGTGAAAACAGGTGACCCTGAGGCACAGCCAGACTCTCAAGTGCCTTTGGGCTCATCAGAGACAGGTTACATATACAAGTTCTTGATTGGAACTTGAGGAAATATCAACTCTATCGGCCAGTCAATGGTGCTGAGCTGTAAATGGCTACTCATTTGAANGAATGACCTCATCCCAGTTCCTCTGGGCAGGAGAGAACTTACCACTGTTGGGGCGAGAGGGCAGTTTCTGGTGGATATATAGATCAAGGTGCCCAGGAGTCCTCTGACCAGGGAAGTGTTAGGGTGCCATTTCTGTACCAAAAGCTGGGTGTGTTGCATGTTAAGCACTGTAGCCAAGAACAAGCGACTCTTGACTCTTAATTAAACAGCCCTGTTTTCTCTTTGCCTGTGAAAGTGTTGCCTCTGTGGGTTCTGAGGGCTTCCTGCCGATGGGAGTGCCTGTCTTAGAGCAGGGCTGGAGGGCTCAAGGGGACCTCAACGAACTCATAGGGGAGTCTGTGGGTGTAGCCTAGTGGTGTAAGTCAGTTAGTGTCCATTCTCCCCAGAACACACACAAAAGACCTCATCTGAGAGAACTGCTTATTTTCTGTTATCTGTATGAGTGTTTGGCTTGTATCAGGTCTGTGCCCCACATGTGTGCAGCGCCTGCAGAGGCTAGAGAGGGTAGTGAGTCCCCTGGAACTGGAGTTATCATGGGTTGTAAGCTACCGTGAGGGTGCTGGGAATCAAACCCTGGTCCTCCACAAGAGCAACCAGTGCTCTTTTTTTTTTTTTTTT
>NC_034591.1:129255549-129262471 GCF_900095145.1 Mus pahari | reverse complement strand
TACCCACTGAGCCATCTCACCAGCTCCCGCAACCAGTGCCCTTAAGCACGTCTCTGCGTCCCCAAGAGAGGTCATAGAACCTCTGAATCTGAGGGCCCAAAGGCAGGGTGACTTGTGAGTCATCTCAGAAGCAAACTTGATCCTGATAGTGGGAGGAAGGGACTAAGGGCAGGGCTTGCAGCTGGGTGGGAGCTGGGTTAGTAACTGCTGTGTTGAATGCTAGGTGAGGGTGGGGGGGGTGGCATCGAGGAGTTCATGGTCATAATCTGTTCCTGTCCTGTGTCTTCGTGCCTGCCTCTGAAAATGGCATTTCCCCTTCCTGGGCCTCTGAAAAGTCTTCAGTCCTCAGTAGGTTAAGTGCTTTTGCAGAATGGCAGAGAAAGAGGTAACAGCCCATTAGAGAATTGGGAAAGAAAACTGACACATGCAGAACTTAGACACAGTCACAGCAGCAGCATTTAGTCACAGTGGGAGGCCACACGGTTGTCCATCAACAGCAGGCTGAGTCACTCATACTCATGTGAAAGACTACAAAGCAATAAAATGATCGATGTTCCTGCCACTACAGCAGAGCTGGTCTCTCAGACAAAGAACCCAGTGTCAGTGAATCGGAACCCAGGACCTTTGTACACTCATCGAGTGTTCTACAATAGAACTGCATAGCCAGCCCTTCCAGGGTCTTTTTCCCTCCTTATTTTGGGGCCTTATTATGTAGCCCTACCTGGCTTAGAACTTACTATGTAATCCAATCTGGCCTTGGATTCAGAGATCGGCCTCTGCCTCCTCAGTGCCAGGATTAAAGATGGCACCACCACAGTCAACTCCCATCCCATCCCATGTTTTAATGCAACCTCCAGAATTAACAAATCCATAGACATAAAGGTAGATTAGTGGTTGCCAGGGCTTGGGGGAAGAGAATGGGAAATGACTCCTTAATGGTCCGGTTTTGTTCACAGGGTAATGTGATAGATGACAGGTCATCACTGTGATAAAATACCTAACAATAATCAATGAAACAGAAAATCTGGGCTCACAGTTTCAGATGTTTCACTCCATGATTCATTGCCTCTGGTTTCTAGACCTGTGAGGAAGAGCCTGGAAGCACAGCGTATATGACGGGGTCTTGACATGTTGAGGGGCATGGCCTGCCAACCTAGTTCTCTGCAATGAGCCTTTTATCTAAAAAGTTACATCACTTCACAATATTTGCACAAACTGGAGACCAAGCCTTCCACATGTGAACCTTTAGGGAAGTTCCAGATCCAAACTAGAGAGTGATGTTCTAAAGCTGGATGTGACAGGAGCTAGGAGTACCCCCTTGGACTTGTCTAGGAAGTGTGCGACTTTATCCCATTCAGGAAGAGGGTCTTCCTATGGCAGGGATGGTCTGAAAATGGGTTAGGCACAGCATGCTTTCAGGGTTCCCTATGACACACTTAGGTAACTTAGGGCTACATACGTAGCTCAGTGTATAAAGTGCTTGCTCAGCATACAGGAGGGCCTTGGGTTCAATGCTAGCACTCCCTAAACCCAGCATGATGGTGTTCTCCTGTAATAGCATTCAAGGGGAACAAAAAGTGATCCGAAGTTCAAGTTCATCCTTAGCTACATACTGTGTTCAAAGCCAGCCTGGCTTAATTTAGTAAGACCCTCTCTTCTATAAGTTGAGTAAATGATTTGTATGGATTAGATCTCAACCCTGCTATGCTGACTAGTTTTATGGCAACTTGACACAAGCGGCATCCTTGTGTCAAGAAGGGACCCTCACTGAGAAAATGCCTCTATGTAAGTCAGGCT
Organism: Mus pahari; assembly: GCF_900095145.1. Classification (NCBI taxonomy): domain Eukaryota; kingdom Metazoa; phylum Chordata; class Mammalia; order Rodentia; family Muridae; genus Mus; species Mus pahari. The sequence goes on along the minus strand of NC_034591.1, from coordinate 129,260,674 downwards.
GCAGGCAAGTCTGCAGAGCATTTTTAAAAATATTTTTAAATTTAACTTATGTATATGAGTAGCTGTCTTCAGACATACTAGAAGAGGGCATCAGATCTCATTACAGATGGTTGTGAGCCACCATGTGGTTGCTGGGATTTGAACTCAGAACCTCTGGAAGAGCAGTCAGTGCTCTTAACCGCTGAGCCATCTCTCCAGCCCATTGTAGATGGGGCCACTCCTGGGCTGGTAGAGCCGGAATTGACTGAGCTGGGTAGGTTCTGTGAGCAGGCCAAGCAAGCCAGTAAGTAGCATTCCTATATTTCCTCTGCATCAGCTCCTGCTTCCAGCTTCCTGCCCAATTTGAGTTCCTGCCTTGGCTTTCTTCAGTGGACTGATTCTGGGTATTTAAGACAAATAAACCCTTTTCTCCCCCAGGTGCTTTTGGTCATGGGGTGGGACCACAGCAATAGTCACCCTAACTAAAACACCTGTCAAAAATACAGGAAGAGCCAGGCGGTGGTGGCGCACGGCTTTAATCCCAGCACTCAGGAGGCAGAGGCAGGTGGATTTTTGAGTTCGAGGCCAGCCTGACCTACAAACTGAGTTCCAGGACAGCCAGGGCTATACAGAGAAACCCTGTCTCAAAAAAAACAAACAAAACAAAAACAAACAAACAGACAAAAACACAGGAAGAAGGGAGAAAAGGATGTTCCTCTAGAGAATCCTGATTAATTCAAGGAGGGAAGGGATTATTTGGTACAAGGATACATCATAGGGGAAAGCTAAGACAGGAACGGGAGCAGAGATCATGAAGGGATGCTGCTTACTGGCTTGCTCCTACCAGATTGCTTTCTTATAGAACTCAGGCCCTGCTGCCCAGAGACTGCACTGCCCACAGTGGGCTGGGCCCTTCCACATCAAACAGCACTCAAACGGTCCCCACAGCCCACAATGACAGAGGCAACTTCTCAACTGAACTTCTCTCTTCTAAGGTATGCCTAGGTTTGTGTCAGATTGACAAAAACTATGACTAGTCCTTAATGAAATGTTTCATGGTTTCATTCTGTGTGCATACACATACATGCTGTGAGCTGAATCTAAGGCCTTGAACACACTAAGCACATTGTACATATATCTCCAACACACACACACACACACCATTTTTTGAGGGAGTCGGAACTGGACTGTTTTAAAAGTAAATCCCATCAGAAAGATGGGTAAAGCTGGAGCAAGTTAGTAAGACTGTCTCACAAATAAAAATACAAAAAGAGGCATGTGGGGTGGGGGGGACAGCTGGCTGGGGGACAAGCACCTGTTAATCCAGCACTTGGAAAGCTGAAGCAGGAGGACTGGAATGTCAAAGCCAGCGTCTGCCATGAAGTGAGGTTGAGCCCAGCCAAAGCTACATGAGAACCTGTCTTTAAAAGGGCGGCAGGAGTGCTGCCGAAGACATGAGGAATAGCTCAATTGTGGAACACTGGTCTGTGTGCAAGGCTCTAGATTCGATCTGTAGTACCAAGTGAGTAGATCCTGGTGGATCATTTCACACACATTCTTGTGAGCATCTCTAGCAGGTAAAGTTTCATTTGTGGTGTTTGAGATAGGTCTCCATAGCCAAGACATCCCTGGAACAGTCCATCTTTCTCCCTCTATTCCCAGTGCTAGGGTTGCCTATCCATGAACATGTTCAGATGTTCCCTCTCCAGCTTCCTTCCAAGATTGCCGGATGTATATGTTTGCCTGAACATATGTATGTGTGCGACACATGGATCTGGTGCCTGCAGAGGCCAGAACAGGGTGTCAGATCCCCTTGTGTGACAGCTTTCTCTCCCCTGCACCCTCTAGGCTGTTTGCATGTTAGTCACTTGGTAAATGAACCATGATGTTTGTACTCTTCAGAATCACAGCTATAGTCCACACCCCTTCTTCTCTCTTTTGGTTTTTGGGGTGGTGTTTTAGTTTCTAGGAACAATGAAAGTCTCACTCTACAGCCCAGGCTGGCCCTCACAACTCTCCTGCCTTAGCCTCCTGAATTATAGAGCCGGGCTTATAGATGTGAGCCACTAAGACCAGTAGGAAATACATCTTGAGATTGCTTTTTACTGGAATGAGGTGGTGAGAGCTACAGAGATTATTAAACAAAGGGAAAAAAAACCTAAGTCATGATTCCCCAGGAGAGCCCAAATGTTCAGGGAAGAGATTGTAATCACTGGTCACTTCTGACTCAGTGTGGAGACCTATAACCACTGCAAAACCAGGACAGGAAAATGTGGCAACAATGGAAAAGCTACATTCTACAAGGTTCCCGACACAATCAATGGGTAATGCCCAGTGAGTGTTTGTAATTCCAACACTCGAGCAGTGGAGGCAGGAGGATGTGCTACGAGGCAAGTTCAAGGCCAGCCTAAGTTGTATGAGACCCCAACTCAAAGAATAATATGAATATACAAAGTCAGTAATAGTGCAGTGTGGTGGGACACACCTACAATAGCAACCATAGAGGCATGGAGACAAGGTCAAAACCAGCCTGGGCCTTGTAAGACTGTTTCCACAGAAGAGAATTAAATCAAAGTTTAAAAATGAGTAACAGGCTGCGTGGTAGTGGTGCATGCCTTTAGTGCCAAGCACTCGGGAGGCAGAGGCTGGTGAATCTCTGAGTCTGAGGCCAGCCTGNTTTACAGAGTGAGTCCAGGACAGCCAGGGCTACACAGAGAAACCCTCTCGAAAAGCCAACCAAACCACAACAAAAATGAGTAATATCTAAAACTGAAACAACTCACATAAGCAACCAAAGTCTAATACTTGTGAGATATAAATGCCCAAAGGAAGAGTCAGAGAGAGCAAACGGTTGGGAAAGGTTGGGTCTGAGAAATGGGAATTGGAGAGAGAAAGGAGCAGGGCTGAGGAACTTCGGGTTTTAAAAGCGGGACTTAGCAACAGCTAACTGGCTGTCTTACAGAATCAGGGTAGTTTGGTTGGTACCGAGGAGGTTGAAACCTGAGTAGGAGTTCAGGCTGTAACCAGGTTGGTGGGTGAGCAGTGTGCCCTCAGAGCTGAGGACAGCTGGCAGAGCACGGAGCAGCCTCTCCAGCCCGCCCCAGCTCCCACCTGCTCTGCCTTTCATTTGTGTTGTCTTGCCAAAGCAGCCAGCCAGAGTCAAGATGTCAGCCCATGGCTCCCGGCATTGTCTACTCTGGGAAGCTTCATCCCTGCCAGCCACACCTCCTGTGCCTTCTCCTTCTCTCTCTGGAAGTTTCCAGTGCTCAGCTCCCATAGGTAACAGTCTGCAGCCCTCTCCACAGTTGGAGGGACTAACTCCTCTCAGCAGAGCCCACATGGGAGCCTGTGGGGTTCTTCTCCCCTCCCCCCCACCCCCCATGGAAGGCAGGACTTTGTTATCACCACTCAGAGCCTGGCTCTGAACTCAGTCTTGTGACTTGGGAGTTGCTGTGTGACCTTTAACAAGTTCCTTTGCCTTTCTGAGCCACAGCAATACAAAGAGCTGCTGTGAGACTCAGAAAGAATGGTGCAGGCAAGTGTGTGGCAGACACACTTGTCACAAACCAAGTGCAGGGCGACAGCAGAGTCCCCTACCCCAAGATCGCCAGGATGATGAGGACAGATTCTGGACTGAGACTATTCCAGTGTGCGCTTGGCAGCCAGTCTTCCCTACTGACAGCTCTTCTGTGCCCTGGTCTCCTCTTTCCCTCCCGTGGTCAGCTTTCATCCTGGCTTGGGGCCAAAGGGATCAAAACGTCCTGTCTTTGTCTGGAGTCTCAAGCTTAGAAACCTCATGGGACCAAACTCCCCACTCCAAAGAGGGCAGCCAGTAAACAGTGCTGTGTAGGGGGCAGGGTGAACTCGCCCTGAGGAGGGGAGGCCAGCCAGGCCAGCGCAAAGTACTCTGTCTGCTCAACGGGTGCTGACATTTTAACGGGTCCACTGGAGAGTTGGGGAGATAGTTCAGTCTGTAAAGTGCACTCCACAAAAGCACAAGGACCCGAGTTGCATCTGTAGAGGACATGTTAAAAATTAAGGCATGGTAGCACCTTGTCTATGATTGATACCAGCCCTGCGGAGGCAGAGACAGGTAGATTCCTGGGGTTCGTGGTCTACCCAGTCCTGTTTTTGTCAGTAGGTCTCAGAGCACTAAGAAATTCTGTCTCAAATAAGGGAGACATTGGGACTAGAGAGATGGCTCAGCAGTTAAAGCATTGGCTGCCCCTAAAGAGAACCTGGGTTCAGTTCCCAGGACTCACGTGGCAGCACCCAGTCATCTGTAACTCCAGTTCCAGGGGATCTGATGCCCTCTTCCGGCCTCAGAGGGCATGCATATGGTGCACAAACACACACAGGCAAAACACTCATACACATAAATTAAATAAAAACAAAGAGGGTAGGGCAGTGGTGGTGCATGCCTTTAATCCCATAACTAACTGGGGAAGCAGAGGCAAAAGCAGTCAGATCTCTGAGTTTGAGGCCAGCCTAGTGTACAGAGCAAGTGAATACCTGAGATTGACCTCTAGCATTTATGTGTACATGTGTATGCACATGCACACACAACACACTGCCCATCAGAATTTCACTGGGCAGTGAGAGAAGAACCAGGAGCCCTCAGTTACACTGACACCCTTAGGACGGCCTGCCTTCCCACACTCACTGTCCATAGGGTTCCCTCAAAGGAAACCAGCAGGAGGCAAGAAACAGGGGTAGATTCTGGATGGTCCCCCAAATACCAATTACCTGCTATATAGAGAGCCAAGATCTACATAGTGTCCTGCAAGATTAGAGTCTCCATCTGACAGAAAACTGGCAGGATGGCATGGGGTGTGTGTGTGTGGGGGGGGGTCTGGGTCTTGTGTGCATAAGTCCTGTGGAAAACCTAGAAGATCCATACTGGTTGTCAGGGGGTCATAATTCAGCTCAATGTGAAGCCAAAGTGACTCAACTTTTAGCCATCAAGACAAAGAATCACAAGATTTAAATCACATTGTAGGGTTGGAGAGATGGCTCAGTTGTTAAGAGCACTGACTGCTCTTCCAGAGGTCCTGAGTTCAATTCCCAGCAACCACATGGTGGCTCACAACCATCTGTAATGGGATCTGATGCCCTCTTCTGGTGTGTCTGAAGACAGCTACAGTGT
>NC_034591.1:129214308-129255460 GCF_900095145.1 Mus pahari | reverse complement strand
TTCCAGAGGTCCTGAGTTCAATTCCCAGCAACCACATGGTGGCTCACAACCATCTGTAATGGGATCTGATGCCCTCTTCTGGTGTGTCTGAAGACAGTGACAGTGTTCTCATCATTTATATAAAATAAATAAAATCTTAAAAAATAAAATAAACACATTATAAAGAAGAAAGGTTTAGTTGGGATCACGTCTCAGAGTTATACTCCAGGACCACTTAGCCCAATGCTTTGGGTCTGTGGCAGTGCATACATCATGGTAGCCACGCCTGGCAGAGGAGGCCTGGTCACCTTAGAGTGGCCAGGAAGCAAAGAGAAAGAGAAGTAGTAGATGGGGCCTTAATATCCCCTTCAAGGACACCACCTCAGTGACACTCCTTCCTTCAATTGGGCCCCACTTCTAAAAGGTTTGGCCACCTCCCCCACAGCGCCCCAGGCTGATGAACAGGCCTCTAGCACGGCTTTTGAAACTCTTCAGCTCTGACTCATGAGAGGCCATATTCACAGAGAGTTAGAGCCTAGGAAATGGAAGGCGGAACTCAGCTTTCTACTCAACCCGGCTCATTTCCAAGAGTCCTCCTGCAAAGGACACCTTGTCAGCCATAAGATGGTAACAGAAGAGAGCCATCACCATAACGGAAGCCCCGAATCCTCTTCTCTAGGAAATGGTGGAAAGAAATGGAGAGAGAGGACTCCAGAGGAAAGAGGGCCATCTGTCCATCCATCTCTGAAAGGCCTCACACAGCAAGGGCAGGAGAGCAGCTCAGAGCCTGAGGTACAAGTGGGACACTGTCCTTCAGATCCCAAAGATCAGCCTGGAGCCCCAGATGCTCAGGAGGCAGCCCTGGTAAAGAGAGAGAGAGAGAGAGAGAGAGAGAGACCCTCTCAACAAGACATGTGCCACACACTATATGCAAGGGTATTAACCAGCTATCGGTATCCGCACTCCGCACTCAATGTTTTAAAAGCTATGTCAGGCATGACAAGGGGCTATCCTCTGTCACAGCCAGAGGTCAGAGAGCATAAGATGAGCTCAACACATGGAAGAACTGTTCTCTCCCTCTCCCTCTCCCTCTCCCTCTCCCTCTCCCTCTCCCTCTCCCTCTCCCTCTCTCCTGGCCTCTCTCCCAGTATGGATCCCCCATGCTGAGATTGGAGAAGCTGCTGGGCTTGAACTTGGAGCCCAGGGCTGTGGCTTCTTGCAGCAGCTGCTCCACTGCTAAGCTACACACCCCCTCTGCTGTCCCCCCAGGTGCCTCACCATCCGAGCCTTTTGTTGATGTTGTCTTGGGTTTTGGTGATTTGAAGCAAGGTCTATATAACGCTGACCGACCTGACACTTGTGATGTAGGCCAGTCTGGCCTTGAACTCATGAAGATCTTCCTACCTCTGCCTCCCTAACTCTTGTGCTTAAGTTCTATTTTTTGCAACTATATAAAAATGTCTACTATTTTATTTATTTACTGGGGGCATGCTCGTGTGGCAACCAGAGGACAACTTCTGGGAACTGGTTCATATCTTCTACGATGTGGGTTCCCAAGGTCAAACTAAGGACAGCAGGCTGGGTGGCAAACACCTTGATGTGCTGAGCCATCTGCTTGGCCCTTTTTCCTTTTTTAAAGTGATACCCATTATTTTTCTGATTGAAAACAAAACAAAACAAAATAACAACAACAAAAAAAGAGTACATGGTGTGTGGAATACTGGTAAAAAGAAAAGTAAAATTGAAGGAAGAGTCATACCCACTGCTGCTCAGCATCTTCAGGACTGAAGGATGGATCCTGACCCAAGGTGGATCATTCAGGATCTATCTTTGAGGACCCAGAGCCTCTATGAGTTGGAATGTTCATTGCCGTACTGTTTCCAGAAAGGGAAATGGCTATTAAGCCACATGATTACCCATCAGTCAGCAGGGGACTATGGAGAATGACTGAATGCATAAATATCAGTGTGCCCAGACCCTGCAACGCTGATCAGTGAGTGGGAAGTGGAGGACCGAGTACATGGGGATTATGTTGAAAATGTCTGCGCAGCCACTGCAAGACAAACAGTACTGCAGAACAGTGTACATGCAACCTTAGATAGATGATAGGTAGATAGATAGATGATAGGTAGATAGATAGATTGATAATAGATAGATAGATAGATAGATAGATAGATAGATAGATAGATAGATAGATAGATAGATAGACAGACTGATAGACTGATAGACTGATAGATTTTGTTTGCTTGCTTGAGACAGGATCTTGCTGTGTAGCCTTAGAGTGCTGGGATTAAAGTTGATCACCACCACAACTGTCCTTTAAAAACTCGAGAAAGGGTTTCTTTGTATCCCGGACTGGCCTTGAACGTGCTATATAGCCCAGGCTACCTAAAACTGATTATGTTCCTACTTCCTTTTTCTAAGTTCTGAGATTACAAACGTACACCATCACTCCTGACCATATATGAGCTCTCTGTCTCTCGGTCTCCCTCGAACCCTCCCCCACACACAATGCGTGTGCATGCATGTGTGTATAGAGTGGCTCAGGCTGGCCCTGAACAGGCAATGTAGCAAGACTGAAGTTGAATTCCTGATCCTCCTGCCTCAATCTCCTAAGTGCTGGGAACTTAAGCCTTTACGTGCAAAGAAAGCAGTATGGTAATGACTGTGAATGACTCCGGGGAGAGAACTCACAGGTAAGATGACCAGTTTTGGAATGTTTCTTTGTTTGAATGCAGACAATCAGTCCATACTGTTTTTACAGTTCATATGACCAACATCTTAGTGAATACCAATCCACAGGCAATGTCTCCACCATTTCTGATGGGTACAGGCATTCTTTGTGTGGCATTCCCTGGGGGATTCAGTGTAATGATGGCCATTTGAAGGACTGGGACAGAGGTCAATGGTACAGTGCTTGACTCCTGTGCGAGGCCCTGAGTCCAATTCCTAGCACTGAGGGAGGAAAAAAAGAAAATATACATGAGTATTAGGAACTGTGCACAGAGGCCTCTGGAGTACTTAATAGTGTCTCTGTGCAGAACCCCTGCTAACCATACCTCTGCTAGATTATCACATCAGTTCCATGTTGGGTATAGTAAGAATTCTGGAATTTTGGTTTCTTAAAAAAAAAAAATCGACAAATATTATAAGAATGTGCTTTTGATTTAATCCCAGGTGTAGGGAGGTGGGGCTGCTGAAGCTGATCGTGATTTGCCTAGTGCTCTAGCAGAGATGTTGTTTTGCCAGCTCCACATAGTTTCTGTGATTGTGTGAACATTGGAATTCTGGGAACTTTTCAGAGGGTATATAAATGCTATAGAGAGGCAGGGGCGGGTGGTTGTTGGTTGGAGGGGGTTGTGGTTTATTAGTAGCTGTGCTCAAGGAACAAACAAAAGGGAAGAAATTAGATTTAAGGATCTCTCTCTCTCTCTCTCTCTTTCTCTCTCTTTCTCTCTTTTCTCTATCCTTCTTTCTGTGTCTAGTGATAGGGGATGAAACTGGGGGTGGAAGGATAAAGGGTGGGGAAAAGAAGAACCCAGAAAGTAGCTAAGGTCAGCTACAGTTCAGCCTTCTCCATTTCTCCTGCTAGTCTTAGAGGCTGAAGATAAAGAAGCTATCTGTGGTGATTTGAATAACAATAGCTCCCATAGGCTCATATAGTTGAATACTTAGCCATCAGGGAGTGGCCCTACTTGAAAAGATTAGAAGGATTAGAAAGTGTGGCCTTAACCGAAGCTGTGTGTCAATTGGGGTGGGCTTTGAGGTTTCAAAAGCCCATGACTGGCCTAGTCTGTCTGCCTCTCTCTCTCTCTCTCTCTCTCTCTCTCTCTCTCTCTCTCTCTCTCTCTCTCTGTGTGTGTGTGTGTGTGTGTGTGTGTGTTTCTATTGATCAGTTTGTAGCTCTCAGCTACTGTTCCAGTGCCTGCCAACATGATGATAAGGGACTAAACCACTGAAATTTTAAGCAAGCACCCAATTAAATGCTTTCTCTTATAATAGTTGCCTTGGTCACGGTGTCTCTTCATAGCAATAGAACAGTGACTCAGGCAGTATTGTATCCAATCACAAAGGCCAGAAGAAATTACATGATCGGCTGACCACATGCTGGAAATCACCACAGTGGAGACCAGAAAGAAGTAGATCTAGGGCTGGCAAGCTGCTCCAGCAGGTAAAGAAGATCTGAGTCTGATCCCCAGGATACACACAGCAGAAGGAGAAAACTGACTCCACAGACATGATGTGGTATGCCACAGGCCACACGAATACAAACATACACGCACACCTCAAAATAACAACAACAACAACAATAGAAGAGAAGGAGGGGGAGGAGAAAGAAGAAGAAAAGAAGAAAAAAGGAAGAAAGAAGTAGATCTTCGAAAATGTGTCAGAATATATTGTAAAATGATGAGGAGAAAGGCAAGTTACAAAAGCAATTAAGAAAGCGTGGGCTCATTTTTATTTAATATGCTCTGGGAAAAGCCTGGAAGATATGCCAGGCTGTAAGTATGATCTACCTATGCCTGTATGAATCCAGAGAAAGTGAACTCCCAGTCCCCGCAGGTATGCAAATAAGGCGGACTGTAGCTGGAAGGGACACTGCAGACCCCATAGGGCTCCATACCATCTGGGCTGTGCTGAGTGTGAGAGAGGGGCTCTGAGGAGAAGCGAACAGAATCCGTTCCCAAAGGAAAGGGTTAAGTATCCCGCGCTCCTGTGGGCGGGCTTGACGAGGAGATCGGCTGAGCCGGGCTCTGCTGGCCAAGCCTGAGCATCTCCGAGGATGCGCCTCCGGGAGCGGCTGCAGGGACGCGCGCAAGGTGAACGCATGGCTGCGGATGCAGCGCGCAGGTGAGGAGTTGGCGGAGGGAAGGGGAGATGGCGGGACCCAAGAAAGCAAGGAGCAAGGCTTACAGCCCCTTCACGGGCATGGGCGGCCAGATCTGCACGGCGCCAAACCCCACCGGGGACACTGCGGGAAGGCATGGAGCCAGGGAGAGAGAAGCTGGAGAAGGAGGAAGAGAGGTAACCCGAGATGGACCAGCTTCTGCAGGCTGTCCTGCGGAGGCCCTCATCCTGCTTCCCTTCCCTCCTCCCCCCCCCCACCCACAACAGACCTTCCCCCCTTCCTTCCTTCCTTCCTCCCCCCCCCCCCCCCCGCCTTTCTCACCTAGTCTCTGCGGCTGATTGATCTCAGCTCCCCTCAGAACTGTCCAGCCCTGGGGACCCCAACGCTAGGCAAGCTCCTGCCTGGACTGCGGGTGCCCACATCTCTTGCATCGGGGGTGGTAGGCAGATGGCATGTTATTCACCGAAGGGCCCAGCTCAGCCATCTCCTCCTCTGCAAAGCTTACAGAGCTGTACAAGATAAATCCCATGGGCTTCAGTGGCTCTAGTGTTCTCAGCAGGCTGTGCGACCTTGGACAAGTTGCTCAACCTCCCTGACTCTTGGTTGCCCGCTCCCCTTTCCTGTGTGATGGGTACTTGCACCTGCTGTATGGGAAGGTTTGGAACAGAGGCCTAAGCAAAGAGCTCAACAGGGTATATTACAACCTATATCCATATCAGGGGCCTCAAGTCCGTCCTTCACACATCTCATCCCCAGCCTCAGAACTGAGGACTTTATGGGTCCCCAGACCCCAGCCTGGCCTATGAGCAGAACCTGGGGCTTAGTAGATGTTTGAGAGAGGGCTTACCAAGACTTAAAGGCAGTCTGAATGAATGCTGTGACTGGACCCAAGAGGTCTTTGAATCCCCTGAAACTTCCCACAACCTCTGATGAGCCTAGGGGTCCTCCTCGGAAGGGTCTCTGGGGTTACCTCTAGCTTCTCCTAGTGTCTGAGCCACCAAAGGTGGCTGGGTCCAAGAGGAAAAGGACACAGCACCTGCCCCTAACACAGCTGGCCCTCAGCTGGCTGGCCACTGCTGGTCCTTCCTACCTCCCTGGCCTACTTAAGGATGGACGTAGGAGTAGGGACCTCATGGGAATATCCACCTGGGCCCGGATTGTACAGGGGCTGGAGGTGTAAAGGAAAGAGACAGGAGCCCCAGGCCAGCGGCAGACAGGAGTTGGTATACAAGGGGGCTTTGCTCAGGGTAGGGAGAGCCAGAAACAGAAGGCGTCCTTGGAGAGGAGTGTCTAGGCCAATACAAGCTACCCTCCAGTCGTTCTTGGACACGATGCTGACCTCTTTCCCTTTAAAAAACACTGCTTCTCAGACCACCTCCCGTCCGAGCTCGCCAATCCATGTGATGGTTCACAGGAGCCCTTGCTGTCAAGCCTCTGCCTGCAGACCACCAGCCACCCCAGAGGAGATGCTCTGAACTCACTTGAGTTCACGCCTGCTCCCGAGTTTTTGCATATGCTGTTGCCTCTGCCAAATGCTTTCCCCTCAGAGCGTCAGATGCTTGGCTCTCTCTCACCATTCTTGCCTTTGCTTCAGTGTTTCCTCATAGAGTCTCTCCTGGCTCCCCTGTGGAGATTCTCCTCTGTTATCATCTAACCACATCGTATTTTCTTCAAAACTAAACTTTATTATTTTAGGGAGTCTCACTTCATAGTTCTCAGGCAGGCCTGCAACTTGCTAGGTAGATCAGTCTGACTTTGAACTCACAGAGATTCTCCTGACTCTGCTAAGGATCTGAACTTTAACGTTTTAAAAAATTATAAGTGTCATGTATCTGTATGTGTGTGTGTGTGTGTGTGTGTGTGTGTGTGTGTGTGTGTGTACATGCATGCCTATGTGGAGATCAGAAAACAACCCAAGGGAATCAGTTTTCTCTTTCCACCATGTGGGTCCTGATCAAGGATTGAACTCTCCGGTCATCAGGCTTGGCAGCAAGCCCCTTTATCCACTGAGCCATCTCACTGGCCCTTAGGCTAAAATCATTTATTGTCCATCTTATTTAGAATGGTCTCTCCACAGTGGGGAGGGGGAGTCTTCTCAGTCTGGTTCACTGCCAAGGTCTGTTTAGTTTATGTGTTGCACTAGAGAAGGGGTTATGGGGGAAGAAAGCTTTCCAGACAAAGGCTAAGGAGATAGAGCCTGGCTATCAAGTTCCTCCTGTGGGTCTGACCTTCGTGTGTCTTATTAGTGATGCGTCATATGAATCCCCTTGAGGTAGACACTCTTGTTAGCTTCATTTTAGAGATAAAAGCTAAAACTGAGAAGCAAAGTAACTCACCCAGGAGACAAGATGTCAGGAATCTAACTCAGGGCCCTCCTCAAATGCAGGGGCATATTCCTCCTTCTCTTTTATCAGAGCCTGATGTTGATAAATCTAATTTGAAGGCAGGCAAGAAGGCTTAGCAGCTAAAGAGGTTTGCCACAAAGCCCAATGACCTGAGTTTGATCCCTGGGAACCACATGGAAGGAGAGAACTTACTCCCCCAGGTTGTCCTGCCCTCCAAGTAGATATCCCCCTGTGGCAGATATCCCCCCTTAATTAAACACCTAAATGTGATTTTAAAAATGTAAAATCTGTTTTCAGGGACTGGAGAGATGGCTTACCAGAGCAAGTAGCACTTCCTCCTTTTGTAGAGTATCCAGCACTAGGGTTGGGTGGCTCCCAGATGCCAATAATTCAGCCCCTGGGCAATCCAACACTCTCCCCTGGCAATGGCAGGCACTGCACTTAATGATACAACTACTACTGTCATATATGTGTATATGTGTATACACACATGTGCATAGGTACATAATATGCATATCATATATAAGATGCATTTAATATATACAATTATTCCTGTCATATGTGTGTGTATATCATGTATAAGATGCATTTAATATATACAACTAAAAGTCTGGGCCTGGTAGCACACACCCCTTTAGTCACAGCACTCAGAAGGCAGAGACAAGTAGATCTCTGTTAGTTCTGTGCCAGCTTGGTCTACATAGTGAGTTCCAGGTCAGCCAGGGCTACATAGACCCTGTCTCAAAAAATAAAATCTTAGGACTGGAGAGATTGCTCAGTGATTACAAGCACTGACTGCCCTTCCAGAGGACCCAGGTTCAATTCCCAGCACCTACATGGCAACTGACAACTGTCTGTAACTCCATTTCCAGGGGATCTGATACCCTCACACCAATCAGTGCATATAAGATAAGATAAGCTAGGCAGTGGTGGCGCATGCCTTTAATCCTAGCACTAGAGAGGCAGAGGCAGGTGGATTTCTGAATTCGAAGCCAGCCTGTTCTACAGAGTGAGTTCCAGGACAGCCAAGGCTATACAGAGAAACCCTGTCTTGAAAATAACCAAACTAAAAACAAAAACAAAAACAAGATAAGCTAAATAAGTTATTTAATAAATAAAGTCGTCAGGTAAAGAAGGCATTCCAGGCTGACAGAGGCTGAGTCAGCTGGCCTGGCCGTAGCCGTGGAAAGCCAGGAATAGAACTTACATTCTCTCCCAAGAGCAGTGGGGAGTCAGAAAGTTTTGAAAGCAAAGGAAGTGATGTGAGCAGAGACCCAGTTTTTAAAAACTTTGAAAGCAGGGCTGACACTGTTGTTTGATGCTTCTCTTCTTTGCCTCCAGCCCCTGGAGGAAATCACGGGACCCTTCAACCCTCATGCCATCTCCCTCTGGTTTATCTTTCCTTTCTCCGCTTTTGTAGACAGGTCCAGTGAAGCCTAGAAGTCAAGGACTCTACACTCAGGCATTGAACTAGACCATGGCCCCCAGCCCACAGGCCTGCACATCTCCTCTTCTGCTGTTGTTGCTGCCGTGCCTGGGGGCTGGCCCTGCCTTGGGCAGAGGCCTTCCCAGGCCACTGGAGAACTCAGAACCTCACGTGATCCCATCAGAGCCACAGACCTTTGACCTCTTCTGGGAGAAGCTGAGAAATGAGAGTTCCTGGCACAGTGGTGCCCCCCAGGCCCATGCTGAGGGGCCCAAGAGGCCTGCAGACCCTTCCCTAGGACCAGCCCTGCATGGGCCCAAGGCAGCCCCTGGGGTCCGAGGTGAAAGACTAAGAGCTGATAACCTCCAGCTGGCCCAAGCACTCACCTCCCAAGGCTGGACAGGACCTCCTGATTCACAGGAGCTTCTGGAGCCTGAAGCACCAGAACCCCACCCTGTGCAAGCACCCCATCTCACTCTTGTCACTACAACTCCCAGCTCTCTACTCTCGGCAGCCACACTCGCCACCGCCTCCCAGAAGCCTGGAGGCCCAACAGGCCAGCAGCCAGCTAGGGATGAGGGGCTAATGGCCAAAGCCGAGACCCACATCACACAGGCTTCCCCCTGGGACTACCAGGGCTCTCCCCACACTCCAGTACCTGAGACACATGCTGTGAGGACGCTGGTGTTGGGGGAGCAGGGGGGACATGAACAGGGCTTCCAGGAGGCTGTCCAGGGTCCCCTACTCACCCAGCAGGATCCAGTAGCCCCTGGGGTCGGCTCAATACCCCCAGTTAAAGTGGAATCCACCCCAGAGCCTGGAGCCCAGCTCGACCTGGCATTGGCCAGAAGCCTTCCTCTTCCTGAGGGGCTGCCAGCTGAACCCCCCAAAAAAGCTGGAGCTGGGGATACCTGGGAAGTAAGCTCTCTGGGACCCCAACCTGAACAGACTGATCTCCTTGGAGGACAAGATTCCCCAGCACCCCAGCCTATACCACCTTCAGCCTCAGACACTTCTGATGGGCACCTAAGACCAGGTAGGGATCAGTATGAGGGGGCCGAGTGGGGTTGTGAGGACCAGTGGTCCAAGGCAGACAGATGTGATTCTGAATGTCATTTCCCTCCTTTGGACAAATTGGGGTGCTGGTGCCTCCCGCCTGAGGGGCAGGGTTTGAGGGAGTACTGGAAGGTCACACAAGGACTGTTCTTGCCATTTCAGCAGTAGCCTCGATGAATGGAGCTGACCCCATCTCCCCACAACGCGTGAGAGGAGCGATGGAGGCCCCAGGGACCCCCAAGTCCTTCATCCCTGACCTTCCAAACTCTGCTCAAGCTGCAAATGGAACAGAGAGCCCTGTGAGGGCCCTGCAGCCAGGTGAGGCCACGGCTAGGGGTGGGGGGAGAGAAACCAAGAACCTGTGCTTAGTGATGGGGCAGGGGGCAGGGGGCAGGGGCCAGGGCTAAATAGAGAAAAGCACCCGCTAAAAGGAATAGGCTAGGACCTCCGAGTCACTGAGAAAAGCAAAGCAGTGCTCCCTGGAAACTCTAGGACAAGACATTGGCTCTTTCGAGCTCGAATGTTCTTCTGTGCAACGTAGACCCGTCTTGTGCAGTCATTCCCCATCCCACCCGGAACCCCAGCACCAGGACCCTGGATACTGAGACAAGAGGATCACCAGTTTGAGGCCTGCCTGAACTACATTCTGAGTTCAAGGCTGGGTGTGAGCAGCTCATTAAGACCCTGTTTCAAAATCAAAAATACAAAGGGCTGGAGACACAACTTAGTGGTAGAGTTATTTCCTGGCATATGAAAGATCCTGGGTTCAGTCCCCAGTACCATCACCTCCACCTCCACCACCCCCCCCCCAAAAAAAAGGAAGGAAAGAAAGAAAGGAAATTTACATCTGTCTTGTCTTTGATGGGAACCAAGATAGACATGTGCCCTCACCATGACCCAGTGACTGTGGTGGGTGTTATTATCTCCATTTGACAGACAACCTTGGAAAATTAATTTACCAACTAATACTTTTAAATATGGAAAAATCAAAAACACTTTTGTGTTTGTCTGGGGTTCTGTTGTGTTGTTTCTTGCTTGTTTGAGATGGGGGTCTCTGGTAGCCTAGACTGACGTTATGGTCACTGGAGATGGCTTTGAAGTTCTGATCCTCCTGCCCTGCCTCCTATTATAAGCATGTACCCTCCTCCCCCACTCTCAACAGCACTTCCCGAGGGACCCTTTTAATGTTGTTATTATTTCAGATGAAGCCGAGGAATGGCCGGGTCGCCCACAAAGCCACCCTCCAGCACCCCCTGTCCAGGCCCCCTCGACATCTCGGCGTGGTCTCATTAGAGTCACCACACAGAGAGCTCTGGGCCAGCCACTCCCTCCGGAGCCCTCAGCCAGCTCCATGGTCCCCATCCCAGCTTCTAGCCCCCCAGCCAATGCCACCGCACCTCCCCTGCGTTGGGGACCGCTAAGGCGGGTGCTGAGTTTTTCCTGGGAGCTTCATGTGTATGGGGTGGGGGTGCTTTTCCTGCTTCCAGCATTGTTGGCATTGGTCACACTGGCAGCCGCCCTAGCGGGACCTCGATTGGCACTAGTGGCTGCCGCGCTGGTATTGGTGGCTTCAGGGCTGCGATCTGCCTACATGCTCACGGATCCTTACGGCTCTCAGGCACGCCTGGGAGTACGTGCAGGTCTGGTGCTATACAACTTGCCCTTCCCCTTGCTACTCACTGCACTGGCAGCACTCACCCTGCTGGGCTTGGGTGCTGGTCTGCCACAGCTTCTGCAGAAGCCGCTCCTGCTGGGAATCGTGGCACCGGTGCATGGCACATGTTTGCTGGCTACAGACCTGTTCTCCACCAGCCCTGTGCTCAACCTTCTAACACAAGGCTTATCTTGCGCCTGGGGCGCGTCAGTGGCTCTGGGCACACTCTGCCTGTGCCGTCGCCGCCTGCTGGAAGGCCCTCGGGGCTGGGATGCCAGTCCAGGCCCCCGGTTGTTGGCTGTGGCGGGCTCACTGGGGCTGTTGGCCAGTGGTCTGCAGTTGGCGGCCTCGCTCTGGCTATACCCAGGGCCTGGCCGGGAGGGTCGCTTCTCCTGGGCTTGGTGGGGCGTGCACTTCTGGCTGCGCCTGCTGGAGTTGACCTGGGCACTGGCCCTGGCGCTAGCTGCCCTGGCCGCAACTCGTCCTAGGCCGCCCACGGAGCACGCTTGCTGGGCTAAGCTGCTGCGCCTGGCGTGCCCTGCGCCTACGGGCAAGAGCGAAGTTCCTGAGAGACCCAATAACTGCTATGCGGGGCCCAGTGGCCTGGGCACAGGCGGCCTGGACATCAGCAAAAGTCTCATCCGCAACGCCGCTGGGGAAGCTGGGCTTCCTGCCACGCCCGGTTCTGGACCCTGGGGTTCCGCTGCATCGCTGGGTCGTGGTCGTCCAGGTGGCCCGGGGATGTCCCGCGGCAGTGTGGGGCCCGCACCGTCACTGAGCGAGCTGGATCTGAGGCCGCCGTCACCTATCAATTTGAGCCGCAGCATCGACGCCGCGCTCTTCCGGGAGCACTTGGTTCGAGACAGTGTGTTTCATCGCTGCGGTCTCCGTGGCTTGGCCTCCTCACCGCCAGGGGGCGCCCTGCGGCCTCGCCGCGGCAGCCAGCCCGACGCCGAGCTCGACGGCGCGGGCACATCATTGCTCCGAGGCCGCTGTCGCTCGCTCAGCGAGGTGTGCTTGCGCACGTCGCTCCCGCAGCACGTGATGGAGCCGCCCGTCGGAGCGGCGGCCGCGGGGACTTCGGGCAGCTCCCTGGACAGCTTCTCCAAGGGCTCGCTGAAGATCAGCTGGAATCCGTGGCGTCACGGGCTGTCATCCGTGGACAGCTTGCCCCTAGATGAACTGCCCAGCACCGTGCAGCTGCTGCCACCACCTACCCCAGCCCCTGCTCCTGCCCGGGCCGGGGAGCCTCAGGGTGAGGGCCAGTCGCGTTGCAAGTCTAGCGAGTCTCACAGCGCCTCCAGTGACACTATAGAGCTCTAAGCAGCTACGGAGAGAACCTGTACCCTCTCCTCAATGTCCACAAGAAGTGGCTGAGCCAAGACAGTTGAGCATTTGAAAAATTGGCCCGGGGCCTCCACATGACGACAGCTCCCGGTTACAGCCGGGCTTGAATTTACCCAACTCGTTTTGAATTTTTTTTTAATATCTCTATTTTTTTCAGCAGATATTTTGCACAGAGGCCGTGAGTTACATGGAACACAGGGTGGACATGCATGGATTTGATCATGGGGGCCAGGTACCCCTGACCCTCAAGAGATGCACCTCACTTGTCCAGACTGACCGTCCTCTTTGTGCCAAAGAAATAAACCCTTCCAATTGGGCTCATGCCTCACTCTGGTCAAGCCAGGGTCTCTCCTCACAGGAGAGCCAGGAGACCACTGTTACCTCTGGCTTTGGTAGGAACAGCCACCTCCCATCTCACTGCAAAATCCACCCGTTGTGGAATCCCCACCTCCTGTAATCCCCCTCAGGCCTATTCAGAAAGCATCCTGCCCACTTCCGGAAATGAGAGCAGCTGGGGTTCAACCCAGGAAGAGCGAAGCTGGTTCCTCTGTCATCTTTCCCCATACTCCATTTCTTCCTGGTTTTTATTTAAAAACATTGTTTTTGTAGATTTATTTTATGCGTATGAATGTTTTGCCTGCATGTCTATGTGCACCATGTGTGTGCCTGGTACCCAAGGTCAGAGAATAAGTCCATTCCCTTGGGACTGGAGGCTGGATGGCTGTGAGGCACTGCATGGGTGCAGGGAATTGAACCTGGAGTCTCTGCAAGGGCAGCAACTGCTCCTAACTGCCGCCCTGTCTCTCCAGCCCCTTCCCAGGACTTCTCTAATATGGCAGCCCATGATTCCCCAGGGCAGGAGAAAACTTCACTTTAGTGGCAGTGGTGGGTTGTTAAGACTGAAGCTTTCCTGTTTCCAAGACCGTCCTTTATTTCCTGAGATGAATAAATAAGTCGATGGCTGGGGCGTGGGCGGCGAATACACAGGAGCTGGCAGCATGCACCTGGCAAGGGGCCTATGGGGGCCCACCCCTGAGGGGACACCTCTCATCCTGGGCAGGGGTCAAAGCCCACCTGCAACCTCCCTGGGGAGAAACTGTCTTGGGATTCACACACAGTGGGGCCTGCCAGTCTCCTCAGCAAGGATCTCTTGGCATCAGCTTCATTTTCAACCCTCCCGGGGCCACTGGGATCCTGGGCTTCTCAGTAAGGCAGGTAAAAGGGTGTTTACCCCGGTCTCAAAGAGAAACCATGCTGCCCCAGGTGTCCAGCGGGAGAGAGAAATAACCTCTAGGAGCAGCCTGGGTGGGAGGAGATCCTGTGAGTGGCAGCGGGGATTATCTACCCTTGATGAAGCCCTCCAGCACACGGTCACTTCGCTCTGACAGCCAGTACCCAGTCATGGCTGCCACAGCTCCAATGAAGATGGCAGTGAACACCAAGTCACCCTTGGCAGCAAGTGTGGCCAGCGCACAGATGATCACGCCAAAGAACATCTGCTGCAGAACCACCATTTCATCCTCCGTCATCTCCGCGAAGAAGCCCGCCGACTCTGCAGAGGAGGTGCGCCCGTCACTACCTCGTTCCTGGCAGTTCCTGGAGCTGCCCACACCTCCCACACGCTGCCAGGCCCACCTCGCTCACCAAGCACAAGTTCACCTAGCTCAGCACTCACTACTGAGAAAGCCCTCGGTAGGGGCTACCTCGCTGCTAAGCTCGCTAGCTAAGCTAATCGAAGGAAGCTGAGAGGTGAAGGGACTGCTCTTTGAAGGTCGGTCCCAGGGAACATCAGAAAACTTGGATAGGTGGAGTTTGCTGCCAAATCTAATTCTCTTTCTACGCGCAGGTGAGACTACCAAAAGTCAACCTTGAGAAAGCACAGGGACTGGGTCTCAAGACAGCCTCTCTGGGGGTCCGGGTAGCAGTGGGGTGGGGCCCGGAGGAGGAGCTTGTCTGCTCTCCCTCAGGAGCAGTCCAGCCTCCCACCCTGCTTACCTGGGACCTGCTCCTTCACGCAGATGCCGTCCTCCTGTCTGTAGCCCTCAGCACAGACACAGCGGTAGCTTCCCTCTGTGTTTTCACACTGCTCATTCTCTCCTGGACACACCACGGTCTCACACTCATCCACATCTGGGGGTGGGGAAGGGGAACAGGTGAGGGTGCTGACTGCCACGGATCCCCGCACAGTACCCCACGGTCTCAATGTGCATCCTTCCTTCCCCTGCCTCGCCCATACTCCATCCCCTTTTGGCAGAAGACTCACCTAGGCACTTGGAGCCCACCTGCTGGTAGCCACGGCTGCACTTTTTGCAGCGCCCTGGCCCTGCTCCCATACAGCCCAGGCAGGCCTTTGCACAATCTGAAGAAGAGAAGGCAGAAGTGAGGGGTGTCCCTCGCCCCAATCTCAGGCTCTGGAGCCTGAATAGACAGAAGTTCGGAGGGAAAGGCCCGAAGCACCATCTCCCGGCCCCCTCTTTCATTCCAGCCTCTCCCTTGGACAGCCAACACTGACCTCGGCACTCGTAGGATCCTTCCGTGTTCACACAGAACTGGTCAGCTCCACAGGTAGCTTGCTCTGTACCACACTCATCGATGTCTGTGGAGAGGGCAAAGGTTGGGAGTGTCCCTTTGCAGGACTAGCAGAGGAACTAAGTCAGGACTGTCAGGAGTGGACTTGTCTATGATCGCAAATGTGGTAGATGCTGCAGGCTATCTACCACAGTAATCGAAGTAGAAGTAATAGGGCAGCTGGATTAGCACTACCCAGCCAAACACTGGAGCCCTGCAGCTAGGTACAGCCCTCTGCCAGGGATGGAGATGTTACTTAAAAACAATCAGCCCCTTCTCACTTCCTGAGTGCTGAGATCGGAAGCAGGAGGTGGCCATGACTCAGCATCAGCCATACAACTTCTATCCAAGGGGACACCATAGGCAGAGGGGACCTGGATCTCCGAGGGCCTGACAAGACAGCTTCATTGCTAAGCTGGACCACTCACATCAGAAGAAAAGGGGGGAGGGGGACACGTGGTATTTGTTTGTTTGTTTGAAACAGTGTTTCACTTTGCAACCCTGGCTGTCCTAGAACTCACTCTGCAGACCAGGCTGGCCTCAAACTCCTGAGATCTGCCTGCCTCTGCCTCCCAAATGCTGGGATTAAAGGCGTGTGCCACCACTTACCCTGCTGGGTGTGTGTATATTAAAAACATTTTTTTTTTTTTAATTTATGAGACAGGGTCTCATGCAGTCCTGAAACTACTGTCCCCAAGGGTGACCTTGATTCCTCATCTTCCTGCTGCCACCACCCCAGAGCGAAATCCCAGGCAGGCATTACCATACCTGGCTTTAAGTTCTTGTCATTCTTTAAGAAAAAAAAGAAAAGATGGACTTCTCATTTGCATGCATGTATGTGTATGAGTGTGGGTACACTCATGCCACAGCGCACACGTGGAAATCAGAGGACAACTTGCTGCGGTTGGTTTTCTCCTTTCAGCATGTGTGTCTCGGGGACTGAACTCCGGGCTTCAGCCTTGGCAGCAAGCACCTTTAACTGCTGGGTCATCTCACTATTAGACTTTAAATCCCACTCTAGATTTTTGTTGTTGTTGCTTTGTTTTTGTAAGATTTGTTTTGCTCCACATGGTGGCACCCCCCTTTAATCCCAGCACTCGGGTGTCAGAGGTAGCTGGATCCCTGAGTTGGAGGCCAGCCTGATCTACACAGCAAGTTCCAGGACAGCCAGGGCTACACAGAGAAATCAAAACAAAAGATCTGGCCAAAGAAGCTCCTCTTTTTGTTGTTGTTGTTGTTGTTGTTGTTGTTGTTGTTGTTTGTTTTGTTTGTGTTTGTTTTAGTTTTTTCGAGACAGGGTTTCTCTGTAGACCAGGCTGGCCTCGAACTCAGAAATCCACCTGCCTCTGCCTCCCCAGTGCTGGGGTTAAAGGTGCTGTACCACCACTGCCCAGCAGAAGCGCCTTTTCTAAGGTACTCCTGATCCATCGGTGTCCTGCACTGAGCTGGGTGTGGACACGAGTCTTCCACAGCATGCAGGTCTTTCTGCTCTATAAACACCTAGCTTGCTGCCTGCCAGCCAGGCTGAGGGTCCCATGTGAATGGGCCTGTGCTGGTGTAGGCAGGCATATGTGTACACAGGGAATAAAACCTGCCCTTCCGCCATGTTCCCCCACTTACCTACACACTTGAGGTGATGCAGGGCCCAGCCTTTCTTGCACTGCAGACAGTGGGATTCCTCAGGTCCCGTGCAGCGGGCACAAGGACCAAAGCACGCTGGGTAAAAAGCAGACAGTGTGAAGATGGGCAGGCAGGTATCCCGGCTCTTCCCACCCTACCCCACAGCTTCTGGCTACCTACCCGAACATACCAGATGGCTGCTGTTGCGCTCCGCCTCAAAGTAGCCAAGGCCACACTGGCCGCAGGCCTCGCCCCCATAGCCGGCTTGGCAGTCACAGTGCCCGCTGCCCCCTCGAGTCCCTTCCCCTTCACACTGCCCGTAGCCACCGCAGGGCCTCTCTGTGCCCCCAGGACATGCTGTGGGCAGACATCAGTTGGGTAAGATCTTATACACAACTTTGTCATCCAAGAGACTATTTTCTATGTTGGTCCTAAATATTTTTAAAAAGAAAAATTAAATTTATTATTCACACAGAAGCTATATGCAATAGCCTACTGTCAAACAATTGGGTAAACTTTATTCTTATTTGCTTCCTTTTTTTTTTTTTTTTTTTTTTTTGGTTCTTTTTTGAGAGAGGGTCTCATATACGTAGCTCCAGCTGGCCTGGAACTCGGTATACAGACCCAGGCTGGTCTCAATCTCAGTTATTTTTCATGCACACACACAGACACACACATACACGAGTGTTTGTTTGTGCTTGAGACACAATCTTTAGGAAGACAGAGAATTTATCTGAATAGACTGAAAATCCTCCTGCCTCAGTCTCCTAAATACTAGCATTACAGGCCTATACTTCCACATCTTTTCTAAAGACTAAATCCATCATTCCAGAAACTAACCCTTTACCTTGTTTACAGGAGAAATAGCTCTAATGCAGGCTAGGAGCTTGGCATGGTAGCGCCCAGAATGCTAATTCAGGATGATTACAAGTTCAAAGCCTGGGCATAAATTAATTAGGACAGGACTGTACCAAGTTCAGCTCTTGACTGGGTATTGTGGAGGTGGAGAGAGAGAGAGAGAGAATGAATGGGGGCTTTGGGGCATGTGCATGCCCCTTCCCAGTCTGACCAGACATGTGAATGAAGGAGGCAGAGGTGAGGGCAACAGTTATTTAATAATAATTACAGCCACGCTGCACCTGTCTCAGGCTAGCCCTGTCTCAGGCTAGTCTGGTAGGACACACCAGAGCAGGGGTCTGGAGATGTTAAGGGAGCAAGCTGGACTCATGCAGCCAGGCCTAGCTTCCCGGCCTCTGCAAGCCCCTCCCACTCCCAAAGAGGATCAAGAAAGACTCACGCAGGCAGGAGGGCCCAAAGGTGCCAGAGGGGCAGCAGAGCTTCAGGGAATCAGAACAGAGCCACTGGAAGAGGTCGGGGGCTTCCTGCTGCCTGTGAGAAAGGGGCAGAAAGGCTGAAAGATGAGGGTACTGACTGTGGGAGTGGCTGCCTGCTCCTGCTCTCCCTGAAGCTGGAATTCAGCTCAACTTGGGCATGTGTCCCGGGAGCCCCTTAATTAAGGAAGGCCCTTTGGGTAGAGGGGTAAAGAGGTCCAGTGTGTGGGCCTGGGACCCAGGGGCAAGTCCTCAGATTTGGATTGGGAAGGCTCCAAACCAAGCTGCCATGCAACTGTTTCTTGGCCAAGTCAAAGCCACATCATTGGGGCCTGTCTGTAACCCCCTCCCATCCCTCACCTGTGAAACCACCAGGTTTCCACCAGCTCCTCGCTCAGCTCTAGCAGGCGGTGGCACTGGAAGTCTGACCTGCTGCACACGCCCTCCAGCACCTCCACCAGGCGGGTCTCACTGAGCACACAGGACAGGGGTGGTAAGAACATGGTCCACCCACCAGCTCCTCAGGTCGCTCTCCACCCCCCAGCCCCTCATACGTGACACTACCAAGGAAGGGCCAGGGAGCATTAGTGATAGCCAGGCTATTGGCTCTGGGAATCAGACAGACCTAGGTCCGACGCTATCTGTGTGATTTGGGCACATCATGAAGCCCTGTTTTCGTTTCTCACCTCTGACCCCTCAGTTGTAATCACTACTAATCTCACCCAGGATGGCCTGGAACTCTCCTACTGCTACATCTCACTGTGCACCACCATGTTGGGCACACTTCTGTGTTTTCTCTCTGTCAAGTAGAAACAGTTAACACTTCTGCAGGTGAATCCTGAGTCCTGAGTTCCTGCATCTGACCTGAGCTAGCAGCGATGGCTGCACTGGGAAGACAGGACTGAAATCACACCACGGGGCTGGGAGGGGTAGCTCCGAAGATCCCCACACCTCCTGCAAATATATGATCTATCAAGCGCTGGCAAGGATGTAGAAAAACCGGAATCCCGTCTGCACTGCATGCGAGATGGCACAATCAGCTCCAAGGAGCCACCATGACTCAGCAATTCCTCTCCTGGGCACAGACGCCAAACAAATGGGAAACAGGTGTTCAAACCTTGTACACAAATGCTCACAGTAGCAAAGTTCATAACAAGCAAGGGCAGACAACAACTCAACTGTCCATTAACCAACAAAAGAAAAAGTAGCAGGCCCATTCAAAGGGAAATTATTCAGCCATAAAAGGAAAGAAGTAATGCCCGGCACATACCACACAATGGGGATGAGCTCTGGAAACATTTCGCTAAGCGAACAAAGCCAGACATAAAAGGCTGCGTGCCACAGAATGTCAAAGCAATCAGATAAGCCACACAGGTTTCTGCCTGATGAGAGCATATTAAAGTTGCAAGAAGGGCTGGTGAGATGGCTCAGTGGGTAAGAGCACCTGACTGCTCTTCCAAAGGTCCAGAGTTCAAATCCCAGCAACCACATGGTGGCTCATAACCATCCATAACAAGATCTGACTCCCTCTTCTGGAGTGTCTGAAGACAGCTANAGTGTACTTACATATAATAAATAAATAAATCTTTAAAAAAAAAAATAAAGTTGCAAGAAGCTTGTAGGAAGGAATGATGAGGATGAGCTGCTTAATGTGAATAAGATTTCCTGCTGGGTGATAAATATGTTTTAAAGTCAAAAGTGATGGCATATATCTGTAATCCCAGCATTCTGGAGGCTGAGGCAGGAGGATCACTGAGTTAGAAGCCAGTACTATGTAGCTGTGTACAACTTTAACCTCCTGCTTCTGCCTCCCAAGTATTAGACTCCCAGGTGTGCACCACTGTGCCTGGTTGTATTAGGTGCTGGGGAAGGAGCTCAGGGTACTGTGCACGTGAGAAAAACCCTCTGGCAACTCAGCTACATTCCCAGCCTGTTGTTCTTTTAGGTGTATTTTACAATTTAAGAAATTAATACGTAAACAAGATGTCGCTCACACCTGTGAGCTCATCACTTGGGAAGTATAGGGTGGAAGATCAGGAGTTCAAGGTCAACCTCAACATAGCAAGCTGGATGGCTGCCTGGTTCATATGAGGTCATATCTCAAAACCAGAATTTTCTTATTACATAAAATATGATGTGGGGGCTGGGCTGGGGAGACTCCCAAACAGGCACAAAGGCCTGAGCTCAGACTCCCAGCGTCCATGTAAAAGCCAAGTGTGCCATGGTGTCTGTAACTCTAGCCCTGGAGAGGTGTGGGGGATGCAAGGAGTATCAGAGACAGGCAGATCCCTGTCTCCAGTCCAGCAGAATAACCGAGCTAGTGAGCTCCAGTTTCAGGGAGAGAACTAGGATGGGACAGCCAGGCGTGGTGGTACACACATTTAGTTCCAGCATGCAGGAGCCAGAGGCAGGCGGATCTCTGAGCTCCAGGCCAGTCTGGTGTACAGAGTGAGCTCCAGGACAGGTCTACACAGGGAAACCCTGCCTTGAAAATAAAATAATGGGTAGAGACTTGTGAGTATATATATGCACATGCACCTGCACACACACACACAAACATGCATACACACACGAATATATAACATTAAAAACTAGTTTAATTATACTATATTCTCAAAAAATAAAATTAAAAATATTAAAAATAAACATGTTGTACCATATCATGTATTTAAAACGGTCTGACACAGTGGAGTACTAGAGGAGCTAATTTAGCAAAACAAACCAAGAAAGAGGAGAAAGGAAAGAAGAAATTGGGGATCACTAAAATGGCTCAAGAGGTCCAGGCACTCACACCAAGACCGAGCCTGAGAACCAGAGTTCAATCCCTAAGATCAAGCAGCAGGAGGAAGTGACTCCTGAGAGCTGTGCACAAATGTCCATAGTCACACACACACAGAAGAAACAAAGGACAAAACATCGGGAAGAAGCCAAGTGTGGTGGTACTGTAGTCCTAGCACTGTGGAGGCAAAGAGAAGCAGACCTCTGTGAGTTCAAGGCCAACCATGACATAATAGTAAGACCTAGTATCAGAAGTGGAAAAAATACGTAATAGAATAAAACTTTTAAAGGAAAAGACAGAAGAACCTGGAAGCCATTATACAGCAGAAGCACTCTTGGTACTACTGCCTTCCTAAGTGAGGAAATAGAGGGAAAGAAAGGGCCAGAGTTACAGAAAAATAAGCTTTCCTCCCTAGTGGGAGCCATCATCCAACCCTCTACCACAGTAGCAAGGATCAGGTGAGGGGACTGTAGCGTGGAGATTAGAGCAACCCTAGCATTCGTGCAAACAGCAAGACCCCACCAGCGGCCTAACTCAGATTCTTCACGACCCCTCCCTCCTTCTGTGTCACCTTGACAATCTAGAGGGCCTCTTCAGTTCCCGTCTCTAGGCCTACCTGTCCCTCGAGCTCTGGAAAGAGCTGGGAGCTACCTGGGTGTCCACGGCACATCTCACTCCACCATGTTCAGAGGCCTGGCCTGACCCCACCCCTGCCCACGGTCTCTCTGCAGTCAGAAAATACCTGCACGCCTCACCGAGTCTGTAGTACTCTCTCTCATGCCCCATAAGGAATCTATCATGTCAACTGATGATCTCCAAAGGATGCTCAGATTTCAACTAGTTCTCACTGTGTGGACCACTGGGTGTCTTGCTAGTCCATGCTGCCTTTATACCTAGACTAAAGAAGCCCCCCTCCCCCCACCCCCTAGCTGCTCTCCCCACTCCCTCCAAGCTGTCCTGGCTTCCTGTACTTTGTGAGTGTGAGTGATCTTTTCACTTAAGACCAGAGGCTGGAAAGATGGCTCAGCAATTATTCAGTTCCCACCATGGACATAGTGGCTCCCAATTCCTCTAACTCCAGTTCCAGGAAATCCAGTGCCCTCTCTGGCCTCCCATTCAGGACATCTAAACTCCTCTCTAGAGCCTTCGGCTCACTCTGCTCCAGCCACCTTTGGGAGAAACAGAAGGTTGGCCCTGTTACTGTTCAAACGGACCACCCTGAACACATCCCACCCACCTGTGGTCTACCCATATTCTTGTTCTTCACCTAACAGGGAGTGTGTACTGTTTGTGTCTACTAAAAAGCAAGTTTCAGAAGATGGGGCAAGTTTCCTTATCTGTTGTACCGTTCAGGATCTGGGGAGCGAAATGCTTCCGGAGAATCTATTCAACATCATCAGCAGAAACCCAGGGTTGGGGTATATACCTGCCCCCATCTTCTTACCTGTCTTTGTATTTGGACAACTTCTCTTCCTCCCAGGCTGTGTTTCCACCCCCGAAGTTGTCCCGGATGGTTCTCTCCAGGCCCTGCGTATGGAAGAAATTAGGAATATCTAAGTACAGAGCTGGACACATTCATTTGGATTTTTTTTGTGTTTATTTGTTTGTTTTGTTGTTTCTGAAATAAGGTTTCTCTGCATAGTCCTGGCTGTCCTGGAACTTGGTCTGTAGACCAGGCTGGCCTGGAACTCAGAGATCCACCTGCCTCTGCCTCTCCAGAGCTGGGACTAAAGGAATGTGCCACCACACCCGGCCTAACATTCTAACATTTCATTATTTTGTTATTAACCAGGAAACTGAGGGACTGGGACGTACCTTACCCAAAGGCCGTACAGTTAAAGCCAGCAACCCACACTGGGACTAGACACCATGCGGGTTTGCAGAGAGCGCTCCCTGCTCTCCAATAAGGGGCCCCTCCCTCGAGGCTATTAGTGCACCCACCTTGTTGAAGTTGTCCACCAGTGCCCGGCAGGTATGACATGGATGGGGTTCAGCTCGGGGAGAAGAATGGGGAGGAGGAGAGGGTTGGAGCCAGACAGGTCCTGGGAGGCTCAGAAACAGGCTCAAGCACCAGAGCAGAGATGGGACCAGGCCCCTTGGGGGCAGTGGAGCCATCTTTTCCCAGGCTGGGGACGTGCAGATAGAGGGCAGGGGGAGGGGTCACTGGAGAAGCCAGGCTTTAGGGAGGAAAGCTAGGACTCGGTTCTGAGGCGCCTTGGGGCTCAGAGTCCCAGACCTACGTAACTACAAAACGAGGATAAATTGGGGTACTGGAAGCAGAGGCGCTGGAAGTGGGAAAAGAGCCTAATCTACAATTCCAGCAGAGAAATTATTTCTCCGTTACCGTAGGGGAAGGTGGCCGGGATCGCTGGCAGAAGAATAGGCGTCAGCCCATTGTTTTAGGGTCTTAGTGAGTTATTAGGGGCCAGAATTAGAGAGAGGGTTAGATCCCAGAATATTCCGAGAGAAAGGCGGATGGGCGGTCCTGGAGGAGGAGCCCGGATCCGGATATGAAGAGAAGGGGTCAAGTTCAGAGCCTCTTTGGGAGATGGAGGCACAGCCTGAAACAAGACTGGGAGGATCCAAACCCTGCTAGACCTTAGAGGAGGAGGAGGGAGAAAAAAAAAAAAAAAAAGTCCCCGCCCCCGCCCCGGGCGCTGTGGGCTGAGTCTCCTCAACGCCGCTGCCTCTGTAAAAAGTACACCCTTCTTCAACACCGCAGTCCGGAGGGCGGGGTCTTCTCCCAACCAATGATGGAAAGCCATGTGCCATGGCGTCACCCGGCACTAGCCAACCAGAAGCGGCTCCGGGCTGCACCTGTTCCGGCTTTAAAGGGCAGCGGGGTTAAATTAGGCTGTGCTAGCGGATTCTCGGAACAGATTCACGCGGGCTACTCGGTTAGGAATACTGCATCGGCCTTTATTCAAGTGCAGGGCAGGGTCCCAGTTCCCATTCCTCGCAGCAGCCTGAGGCTTCCGAGCGAGAAGTACAGCTGTCCAGGGCGGATCGCAGCGCCTGGGCCACTCGTTCCACCCGGTCCGCCGGTCGCCCCGG
Source organism: Mus pahari (assembly GCF_900095145.1). NCBI lineage: Eukaryota > Metazoa > Chordata > Mammalia > Rodentia > Muridae > Mus > Mus pahari. The sequence continues at coordinate 129,231,452 of NC_034591.1, read as the reverse complement.
GGACGGGGAGCAGCCTCCCTGCAGTGCATCCAGGAAGGCCGGCAGCTGCGAGGGCAGGGAGAAGAGCGGGGCGACGCGGAACGGGGCGGGCACAGAGCCTGGGTGCAGCAGCCCGTCGAAGTAGACCCCGACGTAGCGGCCGGTCGCCCGGCCTTGCAGGAAATCGGGTAGCACGCAACTGAGCCAGGCGGCGAGGGCATCATGCGGCCCGGGCTCCACCGTCTGAAGCTGCAGCCACTGCTGACACTGCGCCACGGCCGCGGGCGAGAAGAGAAGGATTACCACGCCATCCTCCTGCAGGGTCCGGCGCCGCTGGTGGTGGAACCAGGCTAGGGCTCCGTGCGCGCTCAGCTCGCGGCGACTCCACAAGTCCACGGCCACGCGCAGTGGCATCTGGCTCAACGCAGATGCCAGTGCGCCAACCAAACGCTCGTAGTCGGCTCCGTCGGCCGAGTGGAGGAGCAAGGCGGTGCGGGCGCCAGGGGCCGCTACAGGGATAGTGGAACCTGTGAGGGTGAGCCCGGACCTGCCTTCCCTCCACCCAATTGAACCCAGCGCTACTGTTTGAGGCTGTCCCTGGGAAGCCGGGCCAGAGAAGCACTCACCTTTCCTGCGGTCCTTTTTTAGAAGGAGGAAGAAGAAAAGCGCCGCAGCCAAAAGTAGGCAGGCCAGCCACACTAGGACCCAGCGCCTGTGGATGTCTGGAATTAGACAGGGGAAAATAATGGGCTGGTTAGAAACCTTATATCTTTCACTCCACCTTACCAGAGGAGAAAAAAATGAGTCTATGTACATGAAGTGATCTGCCCCAAAGTCACATGTGTCAGAGCCCACGCACTGAAAAAGCTCCACGTGTCTGTGTGACCTGCCTCAGTTTCCATGCCTGTAAATATGGACAACAGCATCAAGTGCATTCAGATGGCAGCTGATATTGCCCCTGAAGCCTAGGGTTGCAGGCCCTTAATTTTGCTGCCTTGCATGATTGCAATAGCCCCCATCTTTCTGCTTTCAGTCCATTCACTCTATGGGGAGCCACCAAGATCTGTTTAAAATAGGTTTATTCTAGCCCTTGAGGGAGTTGGTGTTGCTGGGGACATAAAATCCTACAGCCTATTGGGCCTCCCATCTTCCCAAGACCCTCTAACCACACTGACAGCTTTGGAAACTCAAAAATGTACTCCAGTCTTAAAACTGCAGCTTGACTCCTTTCAACTAGCACAGGCTTCCCGGTGTGTCTAGGACCTTTCCCCTGAGCCCTTCATCCCACCTAGACCAGGTCCTGGCTGCGCTGGTTCACCGCACTGACCCCCCTTATGACGACTCAGTGCTTCCATAGAGCCCATAACTATTACCATAAGATCGCACTTGCAAACATTCAACAGCTCATACTGGCTCTGTCATTTTAGATTTCTGTTGGGGTGGGCAGGTTATATCTTTTTAGTGATGCTGGGATCCCTGAAAGTGTGTTTTTATCCCTGTCCCTCCCCCCACCCCACCCTTGACAGGGCACACATGCTATAGAGCTTGTGTGGAGGTCAGAGGACAACTCAAGAGAGTCCATTCATGTGGGTCCCAGGGAACTCAGGTTTTTCAGATTTGGTGGCAAATGCCTTTACCAGCTGAGCCATCTTTCTCCCTCTCTGTGGTTTTTGACTGGTTAAAGGAATGCTGCTGAGACTTTTTTGAGCCTGGCAAAGCATCACATGTTGCCTCCATACTGTGGTCCCTGTCAGTCAGCTGCTGGCACACAAAAGAAGAGCAGTTCCCCTCATACTCACACTTGTCCATGGGGCAGGCCCATAGCGATCCCAGGTTGTCATCATTCCACAGCTGTAAGACACAATCACAGGCTTGGTGTTCAACATCTAATCATTTCTGGTCAGCTAATTCAAATTCCTAGCTTCAGCGATGCATACTTCCTTGCCCAGAGCAAGGCTCCAGCGGATACCTCTGCTTTTGCTCAAACTGTGCCCAAGCTGACCTCTGTGCCAAATGGAGCCTTGCCAGATTCTTCCCCAAAGCTCTTTCTAGAACCTAGCACTGACTGAAGGTGTGTATCGTTTAACTGGGCTCTAGTCAAAATGAGCACCTGTGGGACAGGAATGATATAGCCTACCTTTTACCTACCCAGGCTCGACAGAGAGCAAGCAGACACACGCAGGCACCAGGGCAAGTTCTGTCACCAACTCACCTGCATACACTGGTGTGACTGGAAGTCTTGCAGCAACTGCTCTCCCAGGCGAGCAGCTCTCTGCCAAGGCAAAGGAGGGGGAGGGGCTGTCACCCCGGGGCAGCATATAAGGTGCTGCAGTAGAGCAGAGCTGTTTGTCAAGAGGAGCTAAGAGACTTATGAAGCCACTGAGAAGGAATGTGTGTGTGTGTGTGTACACAAGCAACTGCACATGAATGCGACACACACACACACACACACACACACACACACTGTATTTCCAGAGAGCAGTACTGGCCCTGGCAGAGAATGACAGAGTAAAGTAAGGTGTGATACAGCGACTGAGAAGGGAAGTAAGAATATGAGGCCGTGCTTGAGATGAGGCTGGAAGCATCTGGCGACGGCTCCTTGGTCCTCACCGTGGAGGCCGCGCTGGGCAGTGGTGTACAGCCACTGGGTTCCAAGGCACAGACTGATGTGTTGTTGAGGCCGGTTTTCATCTCCACTAACAGCATATCATCCTTGAAGGGCCCCAAGGAGTCTGGGAGGAGGGAGAGACCACTCTAGTAAGGCCCACTTGGGCTTTGCCTTCCTCCCATCCCCTGACCTTTACCCCCAGGAGCCAGCTCCTCCGAGGTGTCCCCCATGGCAGTGGCCCTGCCCCACTCACCGGCCCACAAGCATGCTTGCAGCTGAACCTTCTCCCAGGCGCTCACCTGCTCAGAAGGAGCCAGAGTTAGGAACGCTAGGAAAAGCAAGAGCCAGGGCCAGGAAGTCCAAGAAGGAGGCAAGAGGGAGACCATCAGGCCGGCTCTGCACTCTGGACCTGAAGTTAGGCAGAGCTGAGTTCAGGCTGCAGGATTAGGAGTCACCCATTTCTCAGACCAAGCTTTGGGGGGATGTCTGTGCGAACTGAACTTACAACCTTAAGCTCTGTCTTAAGCACTTAGAACATCTCCTCCACATCTGACACCTCAAACAGGAGCCTCTCTCCCTCACCCAGTCACCCACTGAGGATCACAGCCTCCGTTCCTTCGCCTCTTCCCATAGCGTGGGGTTGCATATTAACATGTGTCCTTAAAGCACACTGTTCGCTTTCCTTGATGAGACATAGGTTCTGTGAGGACAGGGACATTTGCCAGCTTTGTTCACGGACAGCTCAATCTCAAAGTGACTGGCACACAGTCGGTACTCAATATCTGTCTCGAAACAGTGTCATGCTGTAGCCTAGGCTGGCCTGGTACTCACAGAATAGCTCAGACCAGGTGGCCTCAAACTCAGGGGAGCCCACATATCCTCCTGCCTCAGCCTTCCAAGAGCTAGCAATGTAGGCAGGAGCCTCTGTGCCCAGTTAAATCTTGAACGAATGCTTTTGTTTTTTTAATTTTAAAATGTTCTAATTTTTATTATTAATGTGTCTGTGTATGGTGAGTGTGTTTGGGTGCACAGTGCCCAGGAACACGTGTGGGGACTGTAGCTTGGGGAGGAGAACCGGGGCAGGGCTCCACCCGCAGCCCGATGCTTTGTCCTTACCGTTCTGACCTGGATACAGAGATTGGGGTGGCCTCTCACGGACTGGAACTCTTGTGGCTCCTGTGGAAAGCAGGGAATGAGTGAGGTCCTGAAGGGAGACATTGGCGTCCCACACCCACTCTCCAACCTTTGACCTCGCTTACATTCACAGTGGCGTTCTTCTGGGGCACGGGCGGCACAAGTGGCTGGCAGGGACTCTGGTCTGGTGCCTGCCAGCAGAGCACTACCTTGCCCGGCAGACAGCAAGGCGCATCCAGCTGCCATACCCCTGGGGACGGTACCCGCAGCCTGGCTATGTGCCAGAGGTTCCTGTGTGCACCGGGATCTGCAGTGAAGGGCCAGGGTCACTAATCATCCACCTTCTCATACCCCCTGCCTTAGGAGATTAGCTCACCTTCCTGGAAGGGGCAGAATTTGATCCTCTCAGAGTCTGTCTCCAGCGACCACACCTGGGAATGAAAAGAGAGGGCCTACTTGGTCAACCTGACCGGGCCAGCCATCATGAGTGCGAGTCAGACCCTCTGCTGGGTACAGGACGTGTTCACTGAGGCAGGTCTCATAAGCACTCACCAGGCTTCTTACTCTTACAGGGTTCTGCAGAAGGGAATATGGATTCTCTCTGCAAACACTGAAATGCACATCTTCTCTCAACTTCTGGGGGGCTGTTTTTAGTTGTTGTTTTTGTTTTGTTTGTTTGTTTTTGAGACAGAGTCTCACCATATAGCCCTGTCTGGTTGGAACTCACAGAGATTCACCTCCTGGATGCTGGGATTAAAAGCATGCACCAAAGCCAAAGCTGGGCGTGGTGGTGCATGCCTTTAATCCCAGCACTCGGGAGGCAGAGGCAGGCGGATTTCTGAGTTCGAGGCCAGCCTGCTCTACAGAGTGAGTTCCAGGACAGCCAGGGCTACACAGAGAAACCCTGTCTTGAAAAAAACAAAACAAACAAACAAACAAAAAGCATGCACCATGACACCTGGCTTTTCACTCAACTGTCAATGAGTGCCTACTATGTGTGTTATGAGTGCCTACTATGTGTGTTAGTAGTATGGGAGTCTTAGGTTATTAATTTTGATTCATTTCAGAAACATTTTGTGACTATCTACTATGTATCAAATACTGTGCTGGATTTTTTTTTAGAGTACTTACTATGTGCTTAGACCTATGCCATGAGAAAATATATTAATTTGTTCATCAAATGTTTGAGAGTAGTGGGCATGGGACATGGTGATACAGAGAGCTGAATCTCAGCAGACAGTTCCTGAACATGTGCCATGCATCTCACCACTGTTTGGCACTGGGGATTTGTTCATTCATCTGTGCAGTCAACAATTCACACCCATTGTGTGCCAGGCTCTGTCCAGGGCTCTGGCTAAGCAACCACTGTATACCAGGCTCTCTGTTCAGGGCTCTGGCTGAGCACCACTGTATACCAGGCTCTGTCTAGGGCCCTGGCTAAGTACCCACTGTATACCAGGCTCTGTCCAGGGCTCTGGCTAAGCACCCTCTGTATACCAGGCTCTGTCCAGGGCTCTGGCTAAGCACCCACTGTATACCAGGCTCTGTCCAGGACTCTGGCTAAGCACCCACTGTATACTAGGCTGTCTAGGGCTCTGGCTAAGTTACTATATTTGAAAGAGATATGATTTGCTTTCCTTCAAAGAAGTCACAAGCTCAGTAAGGATGAAATATGTAAATGTTAGTCAGTTACCCACTTCCAAGTATTCACGGAGCATCTTATATACACAAAAAGAAATTAGACAGAGGCCAAAGGTTAGAGGCAGTGGCATGTGGAGAAGAAAAGCCAGAAAGACGGGGGCGAGGGGGATTCAGAACAAGGAAAGGCCAGGATACTGGAGAAGCTTTGGTCACAAGGTGATGTGAGCTAGGGAGATTTGATACATGGAAGAGGTGATGGGAACCAGCTGAGGAAAGGTGGGGTGGGCAGGGCCTGGAAAGCAGCTGGGCGGGGTATAGCAAGCCTCTCACAGACCAGGGCTTAGGAGACAGGAAGGCACTGGGAAGGGAGGGAGGAGGTGGAGGTTATTGACAGCCCAAAGGAGGGATTAGAGAGGCCCAAAAGGAACTGAAAATGGAGAGAAGAGACAGAATGAGGGGTTCTAATGCCAGAGGTCAAGTGATAAGGACTGGATGACTAATTCAATGTGCAATCAGAGGGAGAGGCAGCTGCCAGCGTATTAAATCTAGATGTGGCACCCGTCTTTACAACAGCCCTGTAATGGTACGGTTTATCCAGACTATAGATAAGGACTAGGCTCAGAGAGCAGAGTCTTGTCCAAGGTCATCCAGCTAGTACATGGCAAGAAGGATGAAGCTCCTCTAAGTATATAGCATGTGTCCTACCCTCCCCAGGAACACAACGAGGGAAGAGAGGAGCAGAAATGACAAGGGAGAAATGACATCTGGGTGGGCCACGAGCCATAGGGAACAGTCCTGTGGATGGAGCACCAGGAGCAGGATTCCGGACACATAACAAGCAGAAGGCGTAGGACAGCAAGAACAGTGAGACAGACAGCCACCTGGAGGGGCCATGCTCTCTACCTCAGAGTATGGAGGACAGTGGGCCCAGAGGACTGGAGGCCACCCCCACCCCACCTCCGTGCCTCCCTAGCCCATCTCCCATGTACACTTGAATTCTGCTCTTACCTGAATGCAGAGGCAGGGAACCAGGTCTGTGTGGTTTAAAGTGATGTTCTGCGGCCCAGTCTGTGGGATGAGCAGACAGAAGGGGGTGAAGAGAAGCTAAGAAAGAGGAAGTGGGGAGGCCCAAAGTCCAAGGACAGACAGACCCTTCCTCCTGCTAAGGTCCTCTGCCCTGGGTGTGTCCCCTTTGACAGTTTGCCTACATCCTTAGCATGGGCATCAGCACAGGGAAAACATGGACCTAGAGGAGAAGCCTCACCAGGTTTTTGTACCACAAGGATTTGAGAGCACCCGGGACCAGACTCAGGTACAGTAAGAAGCCGAAGTCCTGCTCCTCAGAGACGTCCAGTGTCAGAAGGACGTTGTCACCATTTGTAGACACATTGAGCCAGGGCAGGACTAGTGGGAAAAGCAAAGAGAGACGGGGAAGTTCAGACTCCCTTCACCCGCTCTGCATAGCTAAGCCTGGGCAATACTCACGAACTGCCCCATTTGAGATCCCATCAAACCCTTGGGAGGGTTTGGACTAGGAAGCCCTTGGAGAACAGACTGTACCCCCATCGCAGTCTGGGCTTTGTCCCCAGACACATGCCCAGAGCCAAGCCCATAGAGGCTCCAGCTTGCATCTTGGGGACATCTCCTCTTCTGCAGCCAGTAGAACCCTGCTACCCCCTTAATGCAATCACGGTCCCTAGACTCTGCTTATGCCCCCAGTATAAGCTAGTCTTTACAACAGCTTGCACGACCTTAACCAGGCTAGCTTCTGAGACCTCTCAAACCTAATATGTTAGTACCTCTTCGCTGCAAACACGTGAGATGCCTTCACATTCCTTAAGCACACTTGGCCTTGCTCCTGCCCTAGGGCCTTTGCACAGGCTGTTCTCTCCCTATGGAACTCTGTCTCTCAAACACAGGGCTCTTTCTTCATATCCTTCACTACAGTGAGGCTGTCTCACTACTGGAACTCCCACCCTTCCCATCCCTCTCTTGAATTTTCTCCATAACTCATCACCACCTAATATACTGTATATTCTCCTGGGGAGTATACCATATATATCCCCAGGAGTTTACTAGATCTTCCCTCAACCCTTCTCTAATCCCAACTCACATTTCCATAAAGATGGGAAGTTCTATCAGGTTTGCTTATCAATTTACTTCTAGTCTATAACTATGTCTGGTATGGAGTAATTACCCAGTAAATCGTTGTTGACTAAGGAAGGCAAGCACCACTGAGTGACAAGGTGAGATGCTTGGTGTGTGTTTTCAGAGCTCTGGTGTTCAGTGCCAAAGAGGAATGCCAAAAAAGAAAATGGAGTTGAAGAGAAGAAAGGGGACTATTTAATAGCTTATAACCTTTCGCACAATTTATACCTTCACCTTGTGCTAGCTGTAGAAGTCATTAAACACTAACATAACTGAGCCAGATGTGGCAAAGCCCGCCTGCAACCCTGGCTGCTTGGGAAGCTGAGGCAAGAAGATTGCAAGTTCAAGCCCAGCATGGACAACATAGCAAGAGCCTGACAAAACCAAAATAGCAAAACAAGGCGAAAACAACCCTAACCACACAATCACCTCACGGAACGAGACATTAAAGCCAGAGCACTCTGCTGGACACGACGGTGCCCATTCAATCTCAACCCTTGGAAGGCAGAGGGAGGTAGGTGGGTCTGTGTGAGGATAAGACCAACCTGGTCTTTATAGTGCCAGAGCTAAGCAGTGAGACCCTGTCTCAAAAAAAAAAAAAAAAAAAATCGGGGCTGGTGAGATAGCTCAGTGGGTAAGAGCACCCGACTGCTCTTCCGAAGGTCCGGAGTTCAAATCCCAGCAACCACATGGTGGCTCGTAACCATCCGTAACAAGATCTGACACCCTCTTCTGGAGTGTCTGAAGACAGCTACAGTGTACTTACATATAATAAATAAATAAATAAAAATCATTGTACTTATAACTTATTTAATATATGCTATATATGCATGAGAAATTTTCTTTAAAAGAAAACGCAAAACAAAAGTAACATCAAAATATTTTCTTTTTTGGTCCTTGTTTCAGGTTTAATAGTATATCCACTCTGGTCTATCAGGAAAGGCACCAGAATCTTAACAGTGCTTTCGGCCACTAGATGGTCCTGGAATTGATGAGCATATATATACTATACTTCCGGTACCTGGCATAGATGAAGTAATTCTGCAGTTCATGTGGAATGATCGAATGAATGAATGAATGAATAATAGAACATGTCCTGTGACTTTTGGAACCTGGCATCTCTGAGGCTGATGTCAACCCCAAGCATCCAGTTGTGTAAATTCCAGATCCTGCTCCTCCCCCCACCCAGCCCATAGTCCCTAGCCCCTACCCCAGCAGCTCTGGATGCTGTCCCGGACTTCAAGACCCCTGCAGTCTGGGGAGAGATCACAGAAAAACCTCCAGTGGGGATGGGGACCAAGGAAAAAAAGGGAAACATTGCAAACCATGGGGAGAGGCTGAGAGGGGCTGCCTGTCCCCTGAAGACCACCCACGCTTACACAGGGCACAGAGCACCTATCCCAGGGGCTAGAAGCACACAAAATTGACTGAGGAGGGTGTCAGCTCAGAACCCTGCCTGAAAATGATGGGACCAGAAAGATGTGGAGTGGCCAAAGGGACCACAGACTGGGGAAGCAGGACTTTGGGGTGACTCACCAGGCAGCTGCTGTGTGAGGTTGAGCTCTTTCTGGTACCTGGGCTTCGTGTAGGACCAGATTTGTACCTCAGCCCCAAGACCAGCCTGGAAACAGTCAAACACCGCAGAGCCCTAGGAGGAGAGGGTGCTGGATGGCTGGAGGTGGAGGGCTCAGAATCCAGGCCAAGACCTTGGGCTCATGTGAGTAGGCTACTCTGCCTACCCACTGGCCCCATTTCCAGCCAATGACTGCATCTATACTATCTAGCTTGAAATCTATCACTGTAGTCTCTTTCTTTTGAACAGGTCCCCAGTTCTAAAGCACGTATCTCCTAGAGATACTGGCAGGCCTGGGACTGACCAGGCTATCAGAGTTGCTGCCTACACCTGCTGTCGTAGACCACTTGACCAGAGGGAAGCTGATTAGATACCCCAGCGCAAGCGTGGAGCAGCCCCCGCAGGCACACATCAGTGGTGCTCATGGCTGCTCTATGACATAAACTAGGCAGGTTAAAAAAAAAAAAGTGTGTGTGTGTGTGTGTGTGTGTGTGTGTGTTTGTTGCTGGGTATCAAACCTAAGGCCTGGAGCATGTTAGCCAAGAACTCTACCACTGTGCTACATTCCCAGGTGTTTGTTCTTATTTTATTGTCATCAAAAGGGCATTTCATGAAGGAAGTTATAAATAGTCAGTAAGCACGTGTGATGATTTGTATATGCTCGGCCCATGGAGTGGCACTATTAGAAGGTGTGGCCCTGTTGGAGTAGGTGTGGCCTCATTGGAGTGGCTGTGTCACTGTGAGTGTGGGCTTTAAGAAACTCGTCCTAGCTGCCTGGAAGTCAGTCTCCTCATAGCAGCCTTCAGATGAAGATGTAGAACTCTCAGCTCCTCCTGCACCACGCCTGCCTGGATGCTGCCATGTTCCCGCCTTGATGATAATCGACTGAACCTCTGAACCTATAAACCAGCCCCAATTAAATGTTGTCCTTATAAGACCTGCCTTGGTCATGGTGTCTGTTCACAGCAGTAAAACCCTAACTAAGACAGCATGTAAAAAGTGTCTGTCAGTCACCAGGGGTATACAAATTAAAGCTATAATAAACACCAAATATAGTGGTACAGACCTGTGGTATTAGCATTCGGGAGAGTGAGACAGGACAACCTAGCAAGATTACCTAGGCCACCCAGCAAAATCCTGTCTAATAAAAACAATTAGTTGGGCAGCAAACTGTTGCTTAGCATATGAACCTGTGGTTCATCCCCAGCGTGCCCCTCCCCCACACGCACACACACAAACCAACAACAAAAACACGCACTGGGCTGCCTAGGTGCTTAGCAGGTAAAGTGTTTGTCACCAAGCCTGGCAGCCTGAGTTCAATCACAGGGACCCTTATGGTAAAAAGGGGAAAACTGACTCTGTAACTTGTCCTCTGCCCTCTATATGAACCCCTTAGTATACATGACTATACATACACGCACACACACACACACACTAAATAAATAAATAAATGTAATTTAGAAATATAAATACCACCGCCACACACATGCACACACAAATCTCCAGGTATAAACCGTGACATATATGGCAGAATGGCTAAAATTTTACATTGTAAATGCCAAGTGTTGGCAGAGATGGAAGTACCTGGAAGCCTCATGTTCCGCCGGTGAGAATATGAAATAAGACTGTCCCAGAGAACTGCTTAGTGATTTCTCACCCAGTCACACGTGAGTCAGGAGTGTCCTTACCCTCATTTTATAGACAGAAAAAACCACCACAAGAAAAGACAAGAGGCTTCACTGCTCAGATCAGACCGAGACTTAAAGAAACAATGTTTAGGGAATCTGGGATTCCGGAGGTGGCTCTTCTCCTCAGGAGGAGCCCTTCACATACCACAGACTGCCCAGGCTGCACCAGGTCAGCAGGCACCTGGACCTCCAGCAGGGCACAGCGGGTGATGGGGTAGGCCTGGAAGGAGAGCACCACTTGGGCCTGGAGAGAGGCTGAGAGCAACAAGCAGGGGTTAGGCAGGCCATGGGCCACGGGAAAGACCCTGACTAGAAGCAGTAGTCGGGCCAGCTGGCTCCTCACCGTTCCTAGACTCCTGGAGTTCTGAGTCAGACTTTCCAGCTTCTTCAGGCTCTTCCCAGTGCCCTGCAAGAAGCAGAGATGAGAGCAAAGCCCAAGTCGGGCATCTGTTCTGGGCTGGTTCAGGCTTAGATTCCCTTGCAGAGATGCCATGGTGCATAGGCAGGGGACTGGGAAAGAGCAGGCTGGCCTGGGGGTACCTGGACCAGTATCTTAGACATTGCAGATGTCCCCAGAGTCTGCAATCCTCATGCCTTCCCCAGGCAGGCTCATGTGTGCACTCAGCCACGGGCGGGCTTCCTCACTTACCATGCACAGCCAAGTGCACAACCACACGGACACAGAGGGTGCAATCTGTCTCCTGGGGACACCTCAGAACCAGCTCCGACTGCAGGCCGGTAGGCGCTAGCACGGGGCCTGGGGCAGACTCGAGGCTTCCAGGCAGGCAGAGCACGTCACCATCTGGGTGTGAAGGGGTGGGGTGGGAGCTGAAGCTGGTTTGGTTTGCGATACCTGCAGAGGGCGGGGGAGCTCGATCTCCCAGGCTGAGCGCCCGCAGTTGCTTCCCTTCAGCTCGCCTGGAAGTCATTCTTTTCAAATAGCAATACTTACCCCAGAGGTGGCAGGAGAGGCCCTGGGAAGGAAGGAAAAGACAATCCACACCCTTAAATTCGAGCGCCTTTCCTTGCTTGACAGCCCCTTAACCCCTGCCAATCTCCTTCCCGCGCTCCCCGTCCTAAGCCCTTCCCTAAAGACAAGACTAACTCTTGTCCCCTTTCCATCTTCTCTTCCCCCATCAGCACCAGACAGACCAGACAGGGCAGTTCTGATAGAGGCAGTGACAGGAGCCACACTCGGGCTGTGATGAGGCAGAGACTGAACCCTGAGCCTTTCCCAGCCTCCCATAGTCCCAGACTCACTAGAGAGCAGCGTGCAGTGTCCCGAGGCTCCATCAGTCTCTCCAGAGAGACGACCACGGGGTTTCGGCCCAGTGCCAAGGACAGCAGGAACCAGGACACAGGCATCTTCCAGGTGCCGGACGGCACCCAGGCCTGAGGTCCCGTCCTGCCCCCCCGAGGGGGGGCAGACCCCTCGTCCCTGCTGACAATCAGCCCCGTGTCCCTGGGAGAGAGCAAGGGCTAGAATTCCTCTCCAGCCATGCTTTCCCACTCCAGTGAGCCTGGACTCCAGGCCCAGTTTCAGCTGGAGTGCTTTCGATTTGGCTCCCAGCAGGCAGTGGCTGTTCCCGCCCCGCCCTGTCCCGTCCCTCCCACCAACTCCAGGCTTAGGAGCCAGCAGCTTTGAACCTGGGTGGTGGCCTCTCCTCCTCCTCCTCCTCCTTCTTGTCTGGCACCTGGCTGGGAGGAGCCCTGGGAAGGCAGCACAGCTGGAGTCACTACTGTGTAAAGGAACTCTTTCCCTGGATCTCACCAAAAACAAAGTTTCTGATGATCCGATGGGAAAGACCCCAGGCTTGTGGCATGCTGGGTGTTTCCACTTCCTGTATGATCCTGGGATCCTAAGGTCCCCTGGGTCTCCTCTTACTATGCACAGGTTCTTCCCTGGGTCTCAGTGACAGTGACCCTCGTGAAACAGGAGCTCTGAAGACAGTGGACTGCTGCCAAAGGGCACCAGAAAGTGGGCTCCCCACTGCCTGCCTGGCTCAGGTTCAGGGGAGACGGAGGGGCAGTCAGGCCCCGGAGACCCCGCACTGGGCCCAGTTCTGTCGAGCTGTTGCTGGCACTGGAGGAGTGGGATGGCCATGCTGGCTAGCTGAGAGCTTCCAGTCCTCCTTTGCTCTTGGAAGAATCATAGCGAAGAGAGGATCCAGGAGGCACTGGGTCCCCCTTGCCTTCCACAAGCAATGCTTGTGGGAATGAGGCCACAGTATGAATGAAAGGACTTGGGCTGGTGAGCTGTTGTAGAACAAGCTTAGGGCAGGCTTCCTGACAGGCCCAGCCCAGGCACACAAGAGCAGCACACTGTTCCTTAATGTGTCTACTACATTTACTTTTATTTGTCTTTCTGAACGACAGAAAACACTCTCTCTCTCTCTCTCTCTCTCTCTCTCTCTCTCTCTCTCTCTCTCTCTCTCTCTCTCTCTCCAATTGGGTGATATAGGCTTCTAATCCCAGCACTCCTGAGACAGAGGCAGGTAGATCCTCTTCGTTCCAGGCCATCAAGGGCTACACAGTGGGGTTCAGTCTCAAACAAGCAAACAAACAGACAAACCTCTGGATGGGGCCTCCCTCTGGGAAAGGTGAGGGACTCCTGGCTGACCCGGCTTTCTCTCAACTCTGCCGAGCAGAACCCCTTTCAAGACCTTGACACATAGGCCCTGCTTTCCAATCCTGGCCTAGCCCTCCAGCCTGAACTGGAGTACTCCATGCAGATGGTTGTCTTTTTTGCAATTTTGAGAAGAAATGGAAAAAAAATCGTCCCTCCTTCTCAGAAAGGGCTGAGGACCTATCAGGAAAGCCCAAGTTCCTCTCAGGGACTCTAGGAGGGAGCAAATGTGAGGGAGGTTGGTCACGTGTGGGACTTAGGGTGAGTCTTAAGGTTTGGGGGACAAGAAGCACCCCCAAAGAGTACATGTGTGAGGCCTCATTCTGGAGTTCCTGCTGAGGCTACAGACAACTGAAACCGCAGGGACTATTGGTTGAGCCTCGGTAGTCATCTTTGGCGGCCTCGAGTTCCAGCAGGTGACACAGCTCCAGACGGTTTTTCAAGCACTGCTTAGCCCCAAGGTGACTCCAGCTGGAGGCTAGGGTGGCAGGCTGAGCATCCAGCGCTCTCAGCAGGCGCGGCAGGTCACGAAGCAGGCGGTAGCGTGGCAGAGCACGCAGCGGCCCGGGGATGTCACCTTTGGCGCAGAGGCGACTGAAGTAGGCGAGCAGCAGCGGGCATGGAGCAGCGCACAGCAGGGGGCGAAGGGACGCAGCCTGCGGGTCACCGCTGCAGGCGGTGCTGGAACCCGCACAGTTCCACAGGAGCAGCACCGTGCCCTGCTCCCGTGCCACGCGCTCCCGCGCTGCCCAGAGCCACGGCATTGGTCCAATGCGTGCTACGTGTGTCCCTTCCCAGAGATCCACGATCACGTCGCGTCCACCGCCCAGCGCGGTCCGCAGCAGTTCGGCCAAAGCTCCCACCAGGCGTCGCTGTGCCTCTGAGTCCGCTGAGTGTAGGAGTAAAACTGGCCTTGTTCGACCGGAGCCTAGGGACCCGAGCAACAGTTGAGTAGGGTAAGGGGCGTCTGGGGGAGTGAGGGAGGGTAGTGAGTCAGCATAGCCCTCACCTTGGGGCCTCTGGCCTACATTCTAGGGTGTCTTGCATGCACAATGTGTCCTGTATTCGTTCTGGGGAGTCAGTCCCCCAAACTGCTAAGGAAACTGTGAAGGTTTTAATGCACAGCAGGCTGGAGAGTAAACAACTCCCTCATCCCCAACACCGCCTTTTGCAGCCGGGTGGGTGGTGGTGGTACACAGACAAACTGCACCCACAGTCCTTTGCCCTGCCTTAACCATTCCTTCCCACTAGGGGGCCTAAGAGTAGCCTAAGTCCTCTGCTTTGGCCCTCTCTTGGGCCAAAAAGTGCTGGGACCATCTGAATCTTCCGCGACCAAAGGTGATTTTACCTGGCAGTAGGCGCCGGTAGAGGAGGACCAGAAGTACACCCAGTAGAGCGGTGAGAGCCAGCAGTGCCAGGATTAAGAGCCCGAGGTGTCTATGGGAGACTGAATCAAGCAGGTGAAGGAGAGCCATCTCTCCCGTGCCCGTGCGCCCTCCCTCCTCACACCCAAGAACTCACCATCAGGACACAAGAGGTGCTTCCAGGCAAACTGGACATCAGATCTCCACACCTGAGGACACAGGGCCCCCATTCATGTGAGCTAGCATACCCTCTCCTCCCAGGGAAGGGGTCCCCGCCTGCTTGGGAATTCCTGCAGCTCTAGTTTTGTGTCTTGTACAAATGCCAGTGAAACCACAGGTGCTCCCACAGCTGGCCTGGGCTGGAGAGCTCAGACCAGCTGAAATAGTCAGCCACCAGTGAGTGCTAGGCCTTGTCACCACACCTCACTGTGGACATGCAATGCCAGGTTTCTCTCTCTTTCTCTCTCTCTCTCTCTCTCTTTATGGCAAGGCAAAATATGTGTTTTATTTGTTTGTTTTAGCATATAACTAGTGATGGCTAATTCCAGTTTAAAACACTTGGGCAAACCAAACACTTTAATGGACTCTGTGCTAGGGGGTCTGTGAGGGGTAAGGATAGGATTTCTTACCAGGATGCAATTCTCCTGCTTCAAGAAGGGAATGATGAGGTCTAGAGTCACTGGGACTGAGCCCTGGGTCTGTGGGGACAAAGAGTAGAACGGTTGTCCCCATACATGCAAATCTGATAGCGTCTCACCCACCTCCAGCCCACCTAGTTAAAGGGCCCAGTGACACCTTCAGAAAACTTCCCCAGCCACCCCAACTACCGCTGACTTTCCTCAGATAGTAGCTGCTGTGGCTGAGCTCACACACACACACACACACACTGCCACCGTGAGGAAGGAGGGAGACACAGCCATTGTCTGTATCCTGTGGCATGTGTGCATCTCTTCACCCACTACACAGCTGAAGAGGCATCTTGTCCACTGGGAAGAATAATCTGTGGAGGCTGCAGGCTGGGCAGAGGTTTGACCATTGCTTTTCTAGTTCTAGGTTTGTGTCCTTTCTGTGGACTTGGATGATATCTCCTCCCTCCCCAGCCTCAGATTCTTTACTTGCAGATGGAGGGGGGGCAATAATCTTTAGTGGGTTACTGTGAGCATCAAATGGAAATATGTATATGGATACTTTAATAAACTGATATATAATTGTTATATATATATATAATTATAACATATATAGATATACACACATATATATTAAGCTGAGATATATGTATGTTTTTATATACAAGGCTAAGAGGAGGCTGAAGCCTGTTCTGCATGTTCTTCTTATACCTCCTAGTGCATAATGCAGAGTGAGCAGAGTAGGCGACCGGGAAATGTGTATTGAACCGGAGAGATCTGATTGCTGCCTGTCCGCAGATAAGCTGTGGCTCTACTCCATTTTCCGTAAGTTAATTACAAGACTGACCAGCCAACCCCACCCTTCAGGAGCACTTCCTACCTCTGCTCTGCACCCCTTACATGCTTGAGTCCGGTCTCAAGCTGGTAGATACTCAGATCATATGGGTTTGCTACCCTCTGTCTGTTTGGGAGCCCACAGAGCTCAAAGCAATAGTCTAGCTGCAAGGGAGTCTTTGAGAGAGAACTGTATGTAGAGAGCACTGCGTGTTTGGCCAGCTTATCACTGTGGGTTTGTGAGTAAATCTGATTGTGGTTTTAAAATCAGATATACAGAACAAAATCATCTAGTCAAGCTATTCTTAGCCCACACGATGGAGCAGCACAAGTGCAGTACTGTACAGTGAGTCCTTCAGCTTCTAGAGGTCTCTAGAGAGTCAGTGAACTTCTATACTAGTGTGTGGGAGAGGCATGAGACCTGGGGGTAGGACAACTGGGGTGAGGGGTAGCATCAATATACAATGTGGGGCTGAGGAAATGACTTGGTGGTGCATTGTCTATGCAAACATGAGCACTTGAATTTAAACCCTATGCATCCAGTGTTTTTTTGTTTTTTGTTTTTTGTTTTTTTGTTTTTTAAGAACCTGGTGGTAGTGGTGGTACACCTTTAATCCCAGCACTTGGGATGCAGAGGCAGGCAGATCTCTGAGTCTACAGACTGAGTTCCAGGACACCCAGGGCTACACAGAGAAGCCCTGCCTGGGGGTGCAGGGAAGTCAAGCACAGCTATATATTCATGCAACCTCAGCACTGGGGGTCAGAGACCGGTGAATCCCGGGACTTCACTGGACTGCCATCGTAGCTGAAAATAGCAAGCTCCAAGTTCAGTGAGAGACCTGGTCTCAAAGGAAGAAGGTAGAGAGATGAATAGAAGACCTCTGGCCTCTGTATTTACACCCACAGATTTGCACACCTACACA
>NC_034591.1:129184308-129209308 GCF_900095145.1 Mus pahari | reverse complement strand
GGTAGAAATGTATTACAAATCAAGGAGAGCAATGATATTGAGCTTCTTGGTGGAAAAAATTATGATTCAGTGAAAAAGTTTTAAGGTTCAGAGAACACAGAAGAAAAGGTAGAAAGAATGTAAGAGGCAGAAGAAGAGGAGGAGTACTGTCAAGTCTTCCAGACATGCCATGAAGGTTGTGTTCACCGCTGCAGGGTGACCACCTGCACAAGATCTTCACAAGGTCAAGCCAGCAAGATCAGTCAATACCCAGCAGGCAGCCCCGCTGATTGGACTCTGTGAGTTATGAAACAACAGAGCAAGGTGTGGTTTTATGCTTGTATAGAGAGGCAGAGACAGGCAGAGCTCTTGACTTTGAGGCCAGCCTGGTCTACTTGGCAAGTTCCAGGTGAGTCAGGACTACACAGTGAGCCTCTGTCTCAAAACGTGGAGGGATATATGTGACACTTGCTGTTCTTAGAAGATCCAGAATTGGTTCCTAGCACCCACGTGGTGGCTCACAACCATCTATAACTCCAGTGCCGGGGGATCTGATGCTCCCATGGGCACTACATGGATGTAATACACACACACACACACACACACACACACACACACACATACAGGAAAACATTACTACACAAAACANAAACGCTTTTTTTTTTTAAGATATGAATGTGGGACAGGGATGTTGGGAGTTATTCCGGAGAAGTGGGAGAGGAACTGTGGTAGGTTTGATCAAGGTAGATTATATACATTATGAGATTTTAAAATAATAAATAAAAGGTATTTCTTTTCTTTATAAAATTTTAGGTTTATTTGTTTTATTTTACATGTATGGATGTTTTGCCTGCACACATGTATGTGCACCATGTGCATGCCTGGCATCTACTGAGGTCAGAGGAAGACAGTGGAGTCTCTGGAACTGTAGAGTTAGAGATTAGCCAACATGTGGGTGCTGGGAATCGAATCCAGAGCCTCTGCAAGAGCAGAAGTGTTTATAACAATTGAGCCATCTCGCCAGCCCCAATGAGACACTTTAAAATAAATAAATAAATTTTGTTTTGTTTTGTTGCTTTTGTTTTTTCAAGACAGGGTTTCTCTGTGTAGCTTTAGCTGTTCTAGAACTTACTCTATAGACCAGGTTAACATTGAACTCCGAGATCCTCCTGCCTCTGCTTCCTGAGTGCTGGCCTGTGCCACTAGTGCCTGGCTGTAGCTGTAGCATGATTGAGACAGGGTTTCTCAGTGTAACCAGCCTTGGCTGTCCTGGACTCACTTTGTAGACTAGGCCAGCCTCAAGTGAATGCAGTTTCGCTTATCTCTTTCTCATGAGTGCTGGGATTAAAGGCATGAAAGCAACATTTCTAATGATATATATATATATATATATATATATATATATATATATATATATATATATATTTTGTTGTTGNATATATATATATATATATATATATATATATATATATATATATTTTGTTGTTGTTGTTGTTTTGTTTTGTTTTTCGAGATAGGGTTTCTCTGTGTAGCCCTGGCCATCCTGGAACTCACTTTGTAGACCAGGCTGGCCTCGAACTCAGAAATTATAAAAATTTTAAACTAATGTTTTGTGATTTTATGTTTAATTATGTGCATGTGTGTGTGTGTGTGCCTGTGTATAGGTGTGTGCGAATGAGCGCAGGTGCTCAAAGGTCAGAAACATCAGGTTCCCTGGGGGTGGAGTTGTGGGCTGCCTGACATGGGTGCTGGGAATTGAACTCTTTTCTGCAGGAGCTTCGAGTGCTCTCACTCACTGAGCCACCTCAATACCCACTTATAACTGCTATTTGTTCATCGTGTATTCAGTGTGTACCAAATGAGGCAATGAAACAGCAGGGTAAATTGATCCCGCTTTACAGATGCAAAGTAACAACAGCAGGTCCATAGAACACACACGTTCAGAGATCGGTACCCTTTGTGGAGATGGCACCTCCACAATGATACGGTTGTTTCAGAAGTGATGGTTGTGATGTGCTATTTTAGGGTGCTCTAAGGCCCTGTTGAGGTTAACAAGACAAAAACCTGTTCTAATATGACACCAGATACTGTGTCAGCCCAGGTACTTACCCTTCAACTGTCCCTAACCCATACCTCCTCTGGGAATGGCTCAAAGCCGTTCTTCCTACCTGAAGAACGTGACACCAGACACAAACCAGAAACCAGACACAAGCAGCAAGACCAATGCCAAGGCTTTGTGGCTAGGGCAGTAGGGCAGGGGGTTTGAGCAGAACTTCCTGTGTCAGAGAAAGGAAAGCTGGCACAGAGACACAGAGCTGTAAGCCCGTTGCTTAGGAGGCTGAGACAGGAGGATTAAAGGATGGAGGCTTTGGTATTACATAGTGAGACCCTGTCTCAAAACATAAACAAAAAGAGAAACAGTCGGGTCTAAGAAGATCCCTCTTACCTCCTTCCAACTGAATTGAGGGCTGAGCTTGATCTTTCGAGTATGATCTTGAGAAAGTTATTAGACCCAGGTGCCAGACTGCTCATCCATTAAGAGTCTCAAGTAACATAATGCATCTGGGAAAGCTTGGAAGAGTTGAATGTATCATAAAGTATAAAAGAGTATTGTTCCTGATAGAGTGAAGGGCCAATGACAGGAAGAGCCACTTGGGTGGATGCCTGGAGATTAGCCATATTGCTCATTTTATCCTCCCCATTGGCAGGAAGCAACACAGCTTTCATCTTCTAGTCATTTCTCCTCCACTCCGGTGCTCGAAAGCCAAGGTCAGATAGAGGAGTGAAGAGCTCAGCCTAAGGATTTATAGAAGCTGAGGAATCTAGACTAATCCTGCACTTTCTTACTGAGAGCAGACTACTCCCTGGGTTGGGAACCAAAACTGCCAAGGATGGCTCACTGGGTCCTGGAACACAGGGGAACCCAGCGAAGAGGAGCAGGACAGGAAATAAGACTTACCAGCAAAACGCTTATCCTGGAGATACAGGGCCCAGAAGGGAAAAGAAAGGAGAGAGGTGTCATTAGAAGGGAGTTGCGTAAGGTGCATTCTCCCTGAACTCTGCATCAGATCATCCGGGTCTGAATTCTCAGCTCAGTCCATCCATCCAGCTGTTGTTCTCTCAGTCCCACCCTGTCAAGGACCTCTGCTCACTAGAACCTTAGCCATCCCTTCAAGACCACATAGAGGACACACTGAGGCTGCCACTAAGAGCCTGGGATTTCAGAGTTAGGAAAGGGCAGGCAGGAGAAAGAGGGGTTCTAGTCTGTGCCAAGCAAGTGCCCCCTCACTTGGCAGCAGGACCTTACCACACGGCAGGCCTTACCACACGGTGGCTGGTCCAACTTGGCAGGCAGGGGCAGGCAGCCCGAGCAGACACAGCGAGGCTGATGAGCAGTAGCAGGAGAGACAGGAGCAAGGTTGCCAGTCTGGGGCTCCCCATGAGCTTCTGTGGACGCAGAGACCATGCCTTTCCTGTCTGCAAGAGGGCAGCAGGGCCTGGCCCTGGAGCTGTGAGAAGCACACAGTACCAGCAGGCGTGCTCACCTAACCCTGCTTTAGATCCACCCTGCCCCGAAGCTCCTCCTTGATCCTAACCAGCAGGCTTGGTCACATTCCTTCTCCTGAGCCAGGGCTCTGAGGAACACTTGCTTGTTCTGTAGAAAGCCTTACCGCCCTGGAGGCTCTCGGTGTGGCAGAGAGCTAACAGGAAAGAGACCTACACCTTGTTGTGGAGGTGCACCCCTTTCTTAACCCCTCCTGCACCTCAAATTCTGCAGATCTGACACACATATTACATTAGTATACTCTGCTACGGACAGTTCCACATCCTTCACTTTGAGAAATGAATAGCTACTCTCCATTTGTCTACACTAAATGCTAAAGATAAAGAAGTGATTGGGGCATCATTTGCTGACGTCAAAAATGAGTAAACAATATAAAACACAAATAAGCCTTCTGCGTCCCCCACACGCACTTGGGTTCCCCACCCGGCTGACTTTCCACTGAGGCCAGCCTTCTCTCTGGGCCCTTTCCAGCTGTCAAAATGTCTCCATCTTTGAGGACCAACTAAATGATACAGCTTGTTCAGGAAGCCCCAGAGCTGACAGTTGAGCTCTGGAGCAGAGGGAGCAGGCCCCACGCACTGACCTGGTTTCCTGTGGTTTCCGGTGCAGGAAAAAGGCTGACACTGCTCCAGGCTTTGTGGGGACCCTCCCCATCATCTTACAACTTCCTCTCACCCATGGAGCACTTGAGCTGCAGCAGCCCTCTCCTTGGCAGTGCCCCAAGGGAAGGAAAATTCAGGGCATGTCCATGGGCCAGTCTCTCTCTCTCTCTCTCTCTCTCTCTCTCTCTCTCTCTCTCAGGGTTTCTCTGTGTAGTTCTTGCTGTTCTGGAACTCATTCTATAGACCAGACTGGCCTTGAACTCAGAAATCCACCTTTGCCTCCCAAGTGCGGTGTTGGGTCTAAAGGCACACACCACCATTGCCCTCCTTGTCTCTGTTTTAAAATTAAAATAAAAAAAAAATGTTTGGTGTGTATTTTATTCATGGGTGGGCAGGTGTGCTTGTCTATGCAGGCTCAGGCAGAGGCTGACACCAGAGCCAGTCCTAAATCTATTGGCTCATATCTGCAGCCTCCAATTTACCTATGACCCTGAAAGTCCCCTCTTGCTTTTGCATTCATGAAATGAAATGGTTCCTGATTGTTGTCCAACTTGTTTTGAGGCAGGACCTGTCACTGAACCTGGTGCTTTGCTTGCAGTTGCTGTGAGGCTGGTGGGCCAGCAAGCTCCTGGGATCTACCTGTCTCCTCTACTCAGTGCTGGAGCTACAAGTACATTCGGCCAGGGCCCGGCATTGTGGGTGCTGGGAATCAGAACTGGGGTCTTCATGCTTATGCGGCAAACACTTTACACACTGAATCTTCTCACCAGTCCCATGATCATGACAGTGTTTCATGTATCCTAGGCTGGCCTCAAATTCTCTGTGTAGCCCAAAGATGTCCTTGTATGCCATATATTCCTACCTGCACTCCCCAAGTGCTGAGATGACTGGCGAGTGCCCCCGTGTGCAGTTTCTTCAGTGCTGCAGACTGAATCCAGGACTTCATGCTGGACCAGCACTCTCCCAGCGAAGCTTCCCCCCCAGCTCCAACATCCATCGTGTCTCTGAGACGCAGGCTGGGCTACCCTTCAGTAGCATTTCCAAGGCCTTCTTTTGGCAATCCTAAATCTATTGGCTCTTATCTGCAGTCTCCACCTGTTACCCTAAAAGTTTCCTCTAGCTTTTGCATGCTAATGTAAAGCCGGTGGGGAGGGTAGGAGGATGAGAAGGCACAGAGGGTAAGACAGCAGCATCTTAGCCTGAGCTGGGTCCCCCGGACTCACATGGTAGAAGAGAACCAACTCCTGTGAGCTGTCCTCTGACCTCTACACACATGCCATGGCATACAGACAGATAAATATGATTTTTAAAATTGCATTTACTAGGGGCTGGGGCACATGCTTCAGCTAGTAGAATGCTTGGGTAGCGTGCACTGGAGTCCTTGATTTGTTCTGCAGGGAGGTGAAGTTCAAGGTCATTCTCAGCTACCCAGAGCAAAATAGTCCAGCCTTAGATACAGGAAACCCCACAAAAGGGGGGAGGTAATGACTAGCAGAGGTTTTAATTAAAAATTTTAATTTAAAAGATTACATATATGTGTATGTATATATGAACATTTTGTCTGTGTGTACTTATGGGCCCTGTGTGTGTGTGTGTGTGTGTCTGTGTGTCTGTGTGTCTGTGTGTGAGAGAGTGACAATTCAATTAAACAAAAAGAGGCCATGGTGAGTGTCTTACTCAGGGTTTCTATTCCTGCACAAACATCATGACCAAGAAGCAAGTTGGGGAGGAAAGGGTTTATTCGGCTGACATTTCCATACTGCTGTTCATCACCAAGGAAGTCAGGACTGGAACTCAAGCAGGTCAGGAAGCAGGAGCTGATGCAGAAACCATGGAGGGTATGTTCTTTACTGGCTTGCTTCCCCTGGCTTGCTCAGCCTGCTCTCTTATAGAATCAAGACTACCAGCCCAGAGATGGCACCACCCACAAGGGGACCTCCCCCCTTGATCACTAATTGAGAAAATGCCTTGCAGCTGGATCTTATAGAGGCATTTCCCCAACTGAAGCTCCTTTCTCTGTGATAACTCCAGCTTGTGTCAAGTCGACACAAAACTAGCCAGTACAGGGGGCGAGGGTGGCACCTTTAGTCCCAGCACTTGAGAGGCAAAAGCAGGCAGATCTCTAAGTTTAAGCCAGCCTGGTCTACAGAGTGAGTTTCAGGACAGCCAGGGTTACACAAAGAAATAAATAAACAAACAAACAAACAAAGAGGCCATGAGTGTGAGAAGAGGGGGTATAATGGAGGCGTTGGAGAATGGAAAGTGGAGGAGGATACTACAATGACAATTTCAAAAAATTACTATTTTGTATTTGTTTTTGTCTTTCAAGACAGGGTCTTCCTATGCAGGCTGGCTTTACTGGAACTCTATGTAGATCAGGCTGGCCTTAGACTTACAGAGATCTCCCTGCTTCTGCCTCCTGAGTGCTGGGATTAAAAGTATGAGCCATTACTCCCAACTATAAAATAATATTTTTAAAAGGAAGTAAAAAGAGGGCTGGGTATAACCGCAGTGACAGTGTACGCAAGGCCCTGGGTTCAATCATCACGCTTAAATAAGAGGAGAGAGTCTCACGTGTTCTTCCCCAGTGCCTAGCAATGACTGTCAGGAAGCAGGTGTGTCACAGCTAAATGAACATCAATTATGATACATTTCCTCTAAGTGGCTTATCTGCTTCCAGTTCACCAAGAAACAGCAGTCTCTGATTCCTCTAAACACCTGTGAGACCGGTAAGTGAGAATAATTTGTTTAATTTCATAAGGAGAGAAATAAGGAAGCAGACGGGAAAGTGACTTGGTCAAGGTCAAAGTCTGTATCCCAGGAAGCCGCACTTGTGCGGGGGGGGGGGGGGGGGGGGGGGGGGGCAACTGGCTGTCAGCCTTCAGTCTCTCAGCCTCACCTTCTGTCTGCTGACAGAGAGGCCTTATGCAGAGCCAACCTCTGCAGCCAAGCCAGCGAGGGCCAGAGAGCAGGAAAGGCGATCTCGAAAACTAAGCACAGAGTCAGGAGCTTCCCACAACTCTACCTCACACCATCTCCTGTACACAGGAGACTTTTTTTTAAAAAAAAACTTTTAAGGTTCTTTATTTTTAAAAAATTATTTTATTTTATATGCATTGGTGATTTGTCTGCATGTGTGTCTGTATGAGGGCATTGGGCATAGTGGAGTCAAAGACAGTTGTGAGCTGTCCTAGGGGTAATTCCTCAGCAAGAGTCAGTGCTCTTCACTGCTGAGCCATCTCTCCACCCACAAGGTTCTTTTTTTTCTTTCTTTTTTTCTTTTTTAATGTATGCCATGCCTACTTCAGTGGTGGCTCACAACAGGCCTGAAAACCTGAGGAAAAGTGTCTCAAGGAGACTCAGCCTCCTGGAGTCCTGGCATTTCCAATAATCTATATACAGGAACCCTATCCGCATGCTAGTATGGTGTATGCTCTCTTTCAATATTATTAATGCCTTTAAAGATTGAATTTATACCATAGGTGAAGTTTCCACTAGTGTTCCAAAGTCCTAAAAATTCCTTAAAGCCAGTGTTCCAAAGTCCTGAAAATTCCTTAAAGCCAGGAGCTCAGAATTCAGTGAAAAGGTTACTTTCATATGCAAGTATTTACCAAGACCAAGGAAATAGGGGGGTTGTGGTATTGCATTATTCATGAAAAGGTCGGCTAGTGCAGAACCCCCTGGTGATAGCTTTCATAAGGCTCAAAGGAGTAGCACAAATTGTGACTAAGGTGTGAAATCCTTACCTGTCTTTAGCTGACCCTAGGCAGAACTACTTTATCTTAACTGTAAACATTACCTGGCTCCTGAAAGTCCCTTTAAAGTCATTCCTCTGTTTTGTGTCAAGTAACTTCAATGTACTTTGCCTGCTGTGACATCCTACCCGTTTGTTCTCTGTACTTTATAACACTGGTGTTCACTTTATGAGAATACATTCAGTTCTACACCATCTCTTGTGTGGACTGTCTGTCACTCATTCGCCAAATCCTTGCTCACCTGCAACCAAGAGACCCAGTTCCATGCAGATCAGGACCCCAAGTGAGGCCAGTCTGTGGCAAATGTATATGGATGTTTTACCTACATGTATGTATGTGCTTCATGTGTGTGTTTGGTGTTCTTAGAGCAAAAGGAGGCATCAGATTGCCTGGAACATGAGTTATAGATGGCTATGAACCACCATGTGCGTGCTAAGAATCAAACCCTGGTCCTCTACAAGAGAAACAAATGTTCTTATGCACTGAGCCATCTCTCCAACCCCACCATAGGTCTCTAATGCTGTCCTGTGAGCTCTAGTCTATCTTATACACTGATCCATCTCTCCAGCCCCACCATGGGTCTCTAATGCTGTCCTGTGAGCTCTGGTCTATCTTATGCACTGAGCCATCTCTCCAGCCCCACCATGGGTCNCCATCTCTCCAGCCCCACCATGGGTCTCTAATGCTGTCCTGTGAGCTCTGGTCTATCTTATGCACTGAGCCATCTCTCCAGCCCCACCATGGGTCTCTAATGCTGTTCTGTGAGCTCTGGTCTACAGCCCTTGTCCTTCTTGGCTCCCGTAGATTCTGACCGGACTTTCTGTTTTGGTTTGAGAAGTGCATCCCTTCATTTCTTTTCTATTCTTCTCTATACATTACACCTGACCTGTTTCTGCTCCCTCTACTCCTCCCATCCATTCCTCACCTCCCCACTTTCCCAGATTAACTCCTCCTCCATTTTGCTTCAAAAACCAACATGGCATAATTTTCTATGGTGTTTTCTCTAAGGTTGTGATTTTCTTCCTGGCCCCCAAGCTCCTGGATTAAGGACTCTGAGACTTAAGTATATTTACAAATGCCTAGGCCAAAACTTTGCAAAAGTTAGCTCATAACTTAATATCCTGTCTATTCTAAGTTCTACCACGTGGATAGTTATCTCTGCTCAGCTTTCACGCACTGTCCTCTTTGGAGTCCCAAGTTGAACCTCCTGAGCCTCTCTCTCTCTCTCTCTCTCTCTCTCTCTCTCTCTCTCTCTCTCTCTCTCTCTCTCTCTCTCTCTCTCTCTCTCTCTCTCTCTCTTTCTTTTTCGAGACAGGGTTTCTCTGTATAGTCCTGGCTGTCGTGTAACTCACTTTGTAGACCAGGCTGGCCTCTGCCTCCCGAGTGCTGGGATTAAAGGCATGTGCCACCACCGCCCGACTCTGAGCCTTTCTTTATCCCAGAATTCCTCTCTCTGTACCAGAACTGCCACTTTCCTATTCCTTGCCTAAGCTAACAGCATTTTTATTGACAGGTGAAACATCCATACAGTCCACAGTATAACAAGTTATGATAACAAGACTAGGTGCAAACCCTCATATCACGCCTGGATGAGACAACCCAGCAGGAAGAAAAGGGTCCCAAGAGCAGGTTAAAGAGTCAGAGACATCCTCTACCCCCACTGTTAGGAGTCATGTAAGAACACCAAGCTACACAACCATAAGGTATATGCAGAGGACCTAACTAAGACCCACACAGAGTCCAAGACTGTCATTTCAGTCTCCGTGAACTCCTATGAGCCCTGCATAGTTGATTATGTGGGCCATATTCTTATGGTGTCCTTGACCCCTCTGGCTCCCACAATCCTTCCTCCCGTTCTTCTGTGGGGTTCCCCTAGTTCCACCTGGTGTTTGGCTGTGGCTCTCTGCATCTGCACCCATCAGTTGTTGGGTGACACGTCTCTGATGACACTTGGGCTGGACATGGATCGATGAGTGTAGCAGAAGATCATTAGGAATCATGTCACTTTTTTTTCCAGTCGTGTTTGGTTCTATCCTGGATCTCTGGGCTGCCCAGCCTCTGGCTCATAGTCATTCAGGCAGTGTCAGGTGTGGGCTTCCTCTCATGGCATAGGCCTCAAGTCGGACCAGTTATTGGACCAACTTGTTCTGTGCCACTATTACCCCAGCAGACCTGGCAGGCAGGACAGATTGTAGTTCGAGGTTTTGTGGCTGGGTTGATGTCCTTGATGTCCTAGTCCCACTATTGAAAAGCCTTGCCTGGTTAAAGAAGATGGTCAGTTCAGGACGATATTGTCAGGCTCCCAATACAGGAGTCCTTGCTAGGGTCACTCTTGTAGATTTCAGAGTTTCCACTGTGCCAGGCTTCACATCACCCCCAAAATGTACCCCAGTTCCAGTCATCTTTCCCAGTGTTCTCTCCCTCCATCCCTACCCCCTGCCTGTGGCAAAATGTATTCTATCTCCCCTCCTCAGGGAGATCTGTCACCTCCCCCCTAGAGCCTTCCTTGTTACTTAACCCTCTTGTCTATGGATTGTAGGTGTCTATAGGTTATTCTATACTTTACAGCTAATAGCCACTTATAAATAAGTCTATACAATGTTTGTCTTCCTGGGTCTGGGTTACCTCCCTCAGGACAGTCTTTTGTAGTTCCATCTAATTCCCTGCAAATTCCATGAAGTCATTGTTTTTAACATAACAGCTCAGTAATACTCCATTGTGTAAATTTACTTTTTTTTTTTTTTTTTTGGTTTTTCGAGACAGGGTTTCTCTGTGTAGCCCTGGCTGTCCTGGAACTCACTCTGTAGACCAGGCTGGACTCGAANTTGGTTTTTCGAGACAGGGTTTCTCTGTGTAGCCCTGGCTGTCCTGGAACTCACTCTGTAGACCAGGCTGGACTCGAACTCAGAAATTCACCTGTCTCTGCCTCCCAAGTGCTGGGATTAAAGGCGTGCACCACCACCACCCGGCCTCTTTATCCATTCTTAGGTTGTTTCCAGTTTCTGGTTATTATGAATAAAGCTTTATGAACATAGTTCAGCAAATGTCCTTGTAGAAGAATAGAGCATCCTTTGGGTATATGTCCAGGAGTCTGACCTGACTTTCAAGATAAAAATATTTGGTTAGTTGATTCCTGATAGTGTCTAAAGTGTGCTAGGAGAAGCAGAAAGAAGTGGAAACAATAAAGAAATCTGGACAAAAGGGAAGGGAAGACAGCGCGAGGGAGAGGGAATTAGGGAGGCCAGGAGTGGTGACACATACCTTTCATCCTAGCACTCGAGGCAGAAGCAGGTAGATCTCTGTGAGGGTGAGATTAAGGCCAGTCTGCTCTACATAGAGTCACAGGGCAGCTAGGGCTACATAGTGAGACACTGTCAAATCAATCAATCAATCAATCAATCAATCAATCAATCAATAAGTAGCAAAAAGTGGCAAAAGGAAGTCTGAAGTTTATTGTTTTGCTGGTTTGCATATTTGGGGTGGTTGGAGTCTATCTAGTCCAAAGTGGGGAAGGATGAGATCAATACCTACTGAGCTATCTGGGTTTGGAGCACACCCCTTGCTCCCTTTACCTGTGTTGCTAGCATTACAACCCTGGCAGTCAGGCCAGTGACCAGTTTTAGAAAGGGAACACTCAGGAAGATTTAGTGATGTGATAAAGTTGGTGGAATAAATAAGTAAGCAAAGAGACTAGAAAGTGGAGTGTGGTGGCGTAAGCTTGCAATCTCAGGATTTGGGAGATGGAGGCAGGAGGACCAAGAGCTTGAGTTGTCCTTGGCTACACAGTGAGTTTCAGACCAGCCTGGGTTTTTACAAGACCATGGGAAGAGAGGAGAGGAAGGCAAGCAGCCAGACCAGGAAAGAACAAAGAAACGGAAAGGAATCTTATCGTGGTGAGTGGTGGGTAGGCATAGTTCTAGGAGAGGAGATTGGCAACTGTCAACAGGGAGTTAGAATTTAGTAGCTAGAGTAGGAGGCAACGGGGTGAAGGTGGCAGGGATGTCAGCACAAAAGCCCAGTGTTCTTGGGTGTCTAAGGCAGCTGGCCAAGACTTCATGTTCTAATGATCTTTACTTGGGAACCAAGCCAGCGGTCAGAAAGTTTTGGCAAGCCCTGAAGCATGCATGTTTGGTGAGAGTATACTATTGGGGGTGGGGGGCATCTGGCAGCCATTTTTTCTTGTTAGTCTTTCCTATGCATAGACTTGGATAGGACATGAGTAGCAGCAACAAGATCTTCCTGTAATGGCCATTTCCTAAGGTCTGCTGGCTTTGTACCCGCTGTTGGGGCACCGGCCAAGATAATGTGAACCAAGAATGTGAATTATCCCTTATGTTCTTTTAGAAGGGATCAACTTCCAGCATTCTGAGAAATCATTCTTAACTGGACACCTGAACTGGACATGGTGATAAACACCTACATGGTATTTCAAAGACAGAGGCAGGAGAACTCTACAGAGACCCTGTCAGAAAGGAGGAGGGGAGAGGAGGGGAGAGGAGGAAAGAAGGAAAGAGAAATCACTCCTAAAACAGGTGGACACTCCCAATTTGAGAGGCAAGGACAGCACTGATGGAGGAAAGGCATCTTGATACATAAATCTCTATGTTCTGGGTAGTTCATTCACATTTCTTTCAGCCTCACAGCTATGGGAAAGTCCACAATGACCATGCATCTCATCAAAAACAGGCTCACCTGGGAGTGGAAACACCTATAATCCCAGCACTACAGAAGCCAGAGAATTGCTGAGTTTAAGGACAAACGAAGGATAGGATATAAGAATGTGGTTCAGTTGATAGAGCACTTACCTAATAAGTATGAAGCCCTCCTTGATTTCTAGAATGGCAATAAAATGTAATAAAACCAACAAAGATAGTAAACTCTCTGGCTAGAATCTCAGCCTACTAATCATTCCTGGCAGCACACAAGTCTTTCTTGGTTCTGGACCATCTCTCAAGAGTCTCTCCAACTCCTTCACTCTCCTGTCTTGCCTGTAAAAATCAGGCAACCACCACTTTTGACAACCATATGGTGTTACTGAGTCCATAAAAAGCCTTCACAAGGTCCGGAGGGATGCTATAGTGGTTAAGAGCTCTGGCTGCTCTTCTACAAGATTTGGGTTTAGTTCCCAGCACCCGCATGGTGGATCTCTAATGCCAGCCTCAGGAGATCCAATGCCCTCTTCTGGCTTTTTCAGGGACCAAGTACCCAAGTGGTAAACAAACATATATGCTGGCAATGTATACATTCTATACATGACCTATGTATAGAAAAATAAATTTTAAAAATTTTAAAACTTTTTAGAATGCTTTCAAACTTTGCCTATTAGCGCTTTAGAGCAACCTGTGTGACAGGTGGCTGGTCTTAGCCCTGTGGCTGATACTTTAACTCACACTTTAACCAATCTTGTTTTTTGAGATAGGTTTCGATTATGTAGCTCAGGCAAACCAAACTCACAGTATTTCTCCTGCCTTGGCCTTCCAAAGGTTAGGATAACAGACATGTCACTACACCCAAATGAATTTTCTAACCCAAACAGCTCCTTGTGATTACATCAACAGGAGGCCTCATTTGTGAACACCATAACCATGAAGCAGGACAAAGCTGATAGAAAAAAGCTAGAGAAGCATAATTCCAGGCACAAAACTAACATAAACGGATGTTTCCATGATGGCTACTTTTAAATTTTGACAAGTTTCATAATGAGTTTTCAAGGTATTCAAAGACTGTGTATAAAACACCATTTTAATGACCAAAAATAATTTTTAAGCCAGGTATGGTGGTACACGCCTTTAACCCCAGCACTCGGAAGGCAGAGACAGGCAGATTTCTGAGTTCGAGGCCAGCCTGGTCTACAAAGTGAGTTCCAGGACAGCCAGGGCTATACAGAGAAACCCTGTCTCGAAAAAACAAAACAAAAAATAGTTTTTAGTTCCTTGACTAATAATTTGCACCCCAGTTTCAGCAAATGCTTGCATCTCAGTCATTTGAGAATTAGCAGTGTGTGCCTTGGCTGAACTCATGGCAAACTTTCTTGTCCATGGCTTCCATTTGCTTCTTCCTGCTTCTGTCCAGCTGTGTTCTTTGGGACATACATACTTTGGTCCATAAGAGGACAAGTTAATTTGTTCAGTAAGCTCAGAGTGGACACTAATGTGCCGAGGACTGAGCAGGGGAATGGAAGACATACAAACAAGTAATATAAGCCAGATGTGATGCACACACCTGTAATCCCAGCACTTAGGAAGGAGACAAAAGGATCAGAGGTTCAAAGTCATCCTCAGCCGAATAGTTCAAGGCCGTCTGGGCTGTGTCCGTCCTTGTCTAATAGAGGAGGGAAGTGAAAGCAGCCGGACCAACCAAGTTCTTATTTGAACTGAGGAGAGGAAAGACTCCAGAATTTTCATGTAAATGGTATCTTAAAGATTAGTAAAGGAGTTTAAGAGTAGAGGAGGTTTGTCTTTATTTCTTGGTGCTTGGGAAATCAAACTTAGGGCCCTAGTGCATGCTAGACAAGCACTGTACCGCTGAGAAGCCTCAGCTCCAGAAACCTTGGAAAAACGTGAAGGCAATGGGAAGGACTTAAAGCTTGAGGGGTGGCTAATGACCCAGAGCTGTGTGCCTGCCAACACTAGACTTAGGGACAGCACCAGGCTGGAGAAAGAAGTTATCTTCGAAATGATCAGTACACCCCACGCATGGTGGCACATGCCTAGTCATAACACCTGAGAGGCAGAGGCAGGCGGAGTTCCAGGTCAGCCAGGGCTGCAAAGAAACCATCTTGAGGGCTGGAGAGATGGCTCAGTGGTTAAGAGCACTGACTGCTTTTCCAGAGGTCCTGAGTTCAATTCCCAGCAACCACATGGTGGTTCACAACCATCTGTAATGGGATCGGATGCCCTCTTCTGGTGTGTTTGAAGACAGCTAGTGTGCTCATATAAATTAAAAAAAAAAAAAACCCATCTTGAACCACCGCCCCTCCCCCACATACAAAAGATCCATCTGGAGAAGCCTCTGCAGACCATACACCCATTTCCAGAACCAAAGAATTACAACTGTAGAGGTCAGATCTCTGCAGTTACAGATGTATCATCCAGGTCTAACAAAGTCCAAGTGCAAAGGGACAGCCCTACTGTTATACTTCTAGGTGTGGCTGTTAACCTTATCTCAGTTGTGAATATCTCACACAACTAGGTGTTGTGTTCACCACACATTCCCTCAAGACTGGAATCTCCTTGCTGTTTTCCCAAAGGCCCACATACTGGTGGTCAGCCTGAGGCATTTGTGGAAGTAGAGGAAGCTTCAAGTGAGGCTGATGGAAGCTCTATTGCTGGTGGTCTGCAGTGGGATTGCGTCTTTTTTTTTCATTTTCTGGCTTCCACAGGGCGAGCAGTTTCTTTTGCACATGCCCCTAACAGCAGGCCAATGAACCATGGACAGCAAGCTGACAGAGCTTCAGTTAGTGGGAACTAATACAGTCCCTACAAGCAGATTCTTAAAAATCATTTTGGATACTACTATACAGCTTTAGACATATAAAGGACTAACCTTTTAATGACTGTAATAGGCAGGCAAAGGCAGGAGTCTGAGCTCAGACTTTTACATAGTGGGTTCCAGGACAGCCAGAGCTAAATTGCCTTATTTTCTGTGTATGAGTGTTCTGCCTGCAAGTTTGTCTTCATACTTCATGCCATTAAGCATCTCCAGAGGCAGGAAGAGGGCATCAAATACCCTGGGACAGTAGTTACAAATGGTTTTGAGCCACCATGTGGGTTCTGAGAACCGAACCTGGGTCCTCTGTAAGAGGAGCTAGTGCTCTTAACCCCTGAACCACACCTCTGGTGCCCCTCACCCCAGGGTAGTTCTTTTTTTTTCCAAGACATGGTTTCTCTGTGTAGCCCTGGCTGTCCTGGAACTACCGCTGTAGACCAGGCCGGCCTCAAACTCAGAAATCCGCCTGCGTTTGCCTCCCGAGTGCTGGGATTAAAGGCATGCGCCACCACGCCCGGCACCCCAGAGTAGTTCTTACCTAAAAGCTAGAGGGCTGCAGCTGACTTAGATCCTCACCCAGTCTCTTCTCCACAGGCAGTCTCATAGAACTCTGAAAAACAATCAAATCTCCACAAGACACAGGACAGTCTTAACTTTTTTATTTATTGAGGTTCTTTTATTTAAAATGGTTTGCAGTAAACAGAACAGCCCATAGAGGAGCAACTTCCCAAATGTTGCTTGCCCCATGACCCACAGACTTGAAGTATGCTCTCATGTATTGATTTATTCCAGATCTCTCCTAGTACTGGTGGTGAGGAGGTGACGAATGGAAGGGGGGAGTACGACCAAGAAAGGGCAAGGGTAAGGCTCAGTCTGGAAAACCCAAACTCTAAAGGGCCTCAAGTTCAACCAGGCAAAGTGTTTCACAGCCATCGGTCACCCAGCTGCAGCTAGTGAAGCATAAATTAAATACTACAGCTTTGCCACCTCGGCAGATGGTAACAGAACTCTAGGCCAAAATCTGAGCCTAGTGTGCACTAGGTGCCAACGTCACAGATGCCAGTCTATGGAGGCTCTGAACAGCTCCCTTCACGCTGCTCAGTGGGAGACCTAGGTTTTACCCCTCAGGGCAGTTCACCAAGCAGGCTTCATTTCCGTTTCTTCTCCTGTGTGCTGGTGAACCAAGAGTCTAAGAGTTTCTTGCTGTAGTACAGTTGCCAGGCATGAACTTGGACTGCCAGTACCAACACCAGATACATGACAGAGACAGCAGAAAAACCAAACAGGAAGCGATAGGCCTTGCCATGACGATAGAGTTGCTGTGCTGCAGGGAACATCTCCATGCTGCCATAAATGAGGGGAGCGATGGAGAAGAGTCCCATGCTGATCATGGAGAGCACCAGGTAGCTAATGTTGTTTCGAGGGAAGGAGAGAAGGCCCAAGACAGAGGGCACAATGCTCAACAAATACGGATATTCCCACTGATAGGGCATGGCCACCTGGTCATGTGACAAGAGCCTCAGGTGTCCCACGCTCATCTTGGCCACCAACAGCAGCCATATGACGAGATGCACGTAGATCAGCTTCTTGATTTCGTACTTGAGGGTCACACTGTAAGGCAGAGCAAAGGGAGAAGCAACTTTCAATCAAAGTGCTCTGACCACCAACCTTATTCCAGGCCTGTGTATAGGACACATGGATACAGTGTGAGTGATACAGAGGCTGGGTATAAGGGATAGAGAAGGAAGTAATTAGAAAACGAAGTGTAAAGCCCAAGATATACTAGGGAGTAATCAATGTAGCATAAGGTGGAATGCCAGAGAAGGCTGTCTGTGTAGAGGAGAAAGCCTGGGTTCTGGATGAATGGAGGGTGCATTCTATGCAGAGGCAAAAACATGTAGGCACAAAGCACAAGGATTTATGTATTTGTGTTTCAAGAAATCAAGTGGCAAGACACTTGGGAGAGGTAGTAACAGATAACTGCAAAGACAATGTGAGGACACTTTAGACTAAAGAGCAGCAGTGGCGCCTGGAGGCTGAGGCAGGAGATTCCAAATTGGAGGTTGGCCTGGACCTCGTAACAAGAGTCCATCTCACTAAGCCATGACAAGAATTCTGAGCTGTGGTTAAAATGATAGCTCTGCATCACAGACACAAAGGCCAGGAGGCCTTGTAGCAACAAGGAACACAGCTCATATTTCTCCAGCTACAGCTGTCACGTGAAGGAAGCATGTCTCTCTTAGTCTTAATTCCCTAGGTCTCAATCGTATCCTTTTCAGTCTCAAGAGCAAGGTTTTGCCTCTAGGTGTGCACGAAAACAAGACCTTGGATTATGAGGTCTCCAGTAGGAAGGGGCCTAAAGTTGAGAAAGAAGGGTCCAAAGAGCTTGTCATCCTTCTGCACAGAGAGGTAAGGCACCAGCTGAAAAACGCAGTGGATTTAAGGAAGCAATAATTCATCTCAGGAAATGTGGGAGGTAAGGAGAAAAGTCACTCTGGCACTCAAGCTCCTCCAAGGCAGGATCCAGTTTGGCCTTTTCTTATAAAAATTTTATCTTAAGTGTATGTGTGCACCCCACCCACGACTCTGCTGTGGGAGGCCAGGAGGAGGCATCAGAAGCCCTGGACCTGGAATTACAGATGGTGAGTGCTAGGAACTGAATTTAGGTCCTCTGACAGAACAGCAAGTACTTTTACAGCTGAGCCATTGCAGGAGTAGAGTTAATAATCTTCATGAGGTAACAACTCAGTATCTGATGGTATCTCAAACTTCAGGAGTCTGACCCCAAGGAGCTTTTTAGGTATATTTAGGCACAGCATGATTTGGTGAAAAATTTCCTAGTGATAACTATCGAGGCCTGTGCAAAGATGAACAAACGGCTTTAGAACTAATAGAATATGGCCCACTGGTTAGCATATCCGGGATGCGTGTGCCTTCAAGGCAGAGGGCTGAGGAAGGCAGAGCACTGAGGAAGGCGTGTCCTGGGGGGACTTCATCTGTTCCGCAGCATCTCTCTGCTAGTCCCCAGTCATCACGTCACCCCTAATCTATGGGTTGTATGAAATCTCTAAGGGGGGTTTCCAGCCCCTCACTGGGCAGTGTCCTTGGCACTAACAAATAGTGATTGATCTTTTTCAAGCAGGCACTTTCAAATTAATGATCCATCCATCACTCTCAGAAAGGACTTAGAGATGGAGACTGTTAGTGACATCCACCACCACCCTTAGAAAGAATGTGGATTTTTCAAGACAGGGTTTCTCTGTATAGCCCTGGCTGTCCTGAACTCACTTTGTAGACCAGGCTGGCCTCGAACTCAAGAAATCCGCCTGCCTCTGCCTCCCGAGTGCTGGGATTAGAGGCGTGTGCCACCACGCCCGGCTTGTTTCTTATATAAAACTGTGGATTATGGTTCTTTTAAGATTTTCATAAGGTTATTTTTTAAGATAAATAATAATTGACCCTTTCTTTGTAACTATAAACTGCAGCCTGCCAGGAAGAGAAACTGGCTGAGACAACTGCTTGCTCACACTTGATTAATCTATAACAGGTTGCTTAGTTACGAATGCATGTGGGTTCTTGGGAATAATTTGTTTTGTTTTGTTTTTTTTCACCCATAATATGTAAAACACTTGGTCAGGTGAGGGTACTGGGGAACTTCACTGTAATCATTCACTTAAGGAAAAATAGAATGTAATCACATTGTGGTTCTTGTACTGCTTCAAAGATTTTTCTGGCATACATAAGCTGTGGGTGAAAGGGTTGTTGGAGCTTTGCTTTGTCTACCAAATGTATGTATATATGTGAAGTTATTGGAGCTTGTTGGAGATTGTGTCATCCACCAAGTGTGTGAGTGTGTGTGCCTGCATTGCATCATTGCCAACCCCACATCCCCACCTTGGATCACTGAACACAACTGTCAGAGCTGACCTTCAACAGATAGTTAATTCAATCCCATGTGCACAATAAGCTTAAGACTTGACTACATTGAAATTCTTTGTAAACTTCATGTGACATCTTCCATAAAGAAGGGGATTACAGGTGGTAGTGTCACATGCCTTTCATCTTATCACTCAGGAGGCAAAGGCAGGTGGGTCTCTGAGTTTGAAGCCAGTCTGCACTACAGAGTGAGTTCCAAGAAAGCCTGGGGTTTACAAGGAGAAACCCCATCTCCAAAAACCACTAAAGGAAGGACAGAGGCAGGTGAGGGAAAGAAAGCCTCAGTGCGGAACACAATACAGGATGGATAGCTAGCCAGTAAGGGTTTATCAAACAAATAAAGGAACGTAGAAAAATCTTCTCATATGGACGCATTCTTAACCCTCGGGTTGGAAAGGGTCACCTTTTACCATCCAATGCAGCCCCAAACTTAGCAGCTACCACGTTCCTATGCTAATTCCTCACCAAAACCTAAAAATTACGAGATTTTTCTCCTTCTGAAAATGTGAAAACTGAGACTCCAATTAGAAATAATCCGCATTGGGGCTGGAGTGTAGGCTCGGTGATTACGAGCACTCGCTGCTGTGGAGGCAAATCTGGATCATGTACCACGATTCTAGCTTCCAAAATCACCTCTGACCTGTGTGTGGTTAGAGACAGGGCTTGCCACCCTTCTGGGTTTGGTTCTCAGCACCAACCTCAGGTGGACTCAAAACGCCATGTGTAACTCCAGCTCCAACGCCCTCTACTGGATTCTGCGAGCGGTTGCTCTCATGTGCACAAACACAAGCACGCACGCACACGCACACACGAAATTAAGAATAAAAATCATCTTTAAAAATGTTAAGACGTTTTCTGGCCAACTGCATCCCTGAAAACCCAGCAGCACTCAGGAGGCTAAGGGGAAGGCTGTGAGTTCGAGATCAGTCTGGACTCTACAGTGGGATCTGGACTTGAAAAAGAAAGGTGGCAGTGGCGTTCCCAAGGTCACCCAGAGGGGCCAGCACCGAACCACGTGCCTGTGCAGACTGGATCCCCTCAAAGCATAAGGCGGACCACGGCGGGCCACGGGGTTTCCCCCGGCCTGGAAACAGAGCAGAGGTCGCTAGAGCAGGGAACCTGGCGGGTGCACGACAACTGGCCGGGGGGCGACTGCGTGAGGACCGCGGGCGTCGCTTCTTCCCAGGACCTGCAGGCTCCACCGGGAAAAGCCTCGGGACGCCGGGCTCACCTCGTACCTCATCTGGTAGTGCATGGCGACGCGCTCCCGGTGCTGAAAGTCGCTGCCGTCCGTGCCGGCCGCTCGCGGGCCTGCCCGAGACGCCATCGTGCAGAACCAAGGTCCCCTAACGCCGACCCTCAGCTCACCCACCCAGCCAAGCACCCAGCGAAGCCCTTCCCTGCCGCCTCGGCCCGGCTCGCACGACGCTGCGTGGAGCTCCGGGGGGAACTTCCGGCCTCTCTATCCCGGGAGGACTGACTCTGTGGTTTCTTCTTCGCGCATGCGTCCTTGGCCTTTCTGCGGTTCCTTGCCTCTCCCAGAGTAGAGCGATTGAGGAATTAACAGTTCCTAGAAATGGCTCGCCGGCCTGCCCAGAGATGCCATCGTGCAGAACCGAACCCCAGGCCGCTGATGCCGACCAGCCAAGCCCCCAGCAAACCCCTTTTAACTTCATTTAAAGCATTTAAAAAATTACTTGTGTATGGGTGTTTTGTCCGTGCACCAAGTGTGGTTTTTGTGCCCGCAGAGGCTGGAAGAGCAGGTACGATAGACTTGCTAGCTATAATGTGAGTGCTGGAATTTGAACCTAGATCTATTGGGCTCTAAACGGCTGATCCAGACCTTAAGTTGTAATTCTTGAGACAGGGCTTCATGTGCCTCATGCTGGCCTTGAACTCTTGACGGTCTTTTTTTTTGCTTCAAGCTCCAAAGGCGTGATTATAGTCTTAAAACATACCTAACTAGACTTGTCATCTTTGCCCTGTGGCTTGTTGCACATTTATATTTCCTGAAGCTCCACACAACCTTGGGGTTAGGGTCCAGAGCAAAGACGTTATACAACGAAAAGTACAGGGTGGTCAATGCTGAGAGGCGTCACTCAGAAGCCGAAGCAGTAAAGAGGCTTCTCTTCCTCCCTCCAATGCTCTCCATAGTCTGAGACTCTGCGTCCTGAGGGCTAACTGGAACAAAGATGGCAGTGAACATTTGTAATCGCCTCAACGTGAAAGGTGGAGGCAGGAAGAGAAGTTCATGGAGGCCAGCCTGGCCTGTGTTGAACGTTTGCCAATTAATTAAATAATTACTAACTGGAGAGTTATTAACGGTGGTTAAGAGTACCTACTGTTTTTTGCAAAGGACGCAGATTGTTTTATTGAGACGGGGTCTCACTATGCCCTGGAATTCGCTATGTGGGTAGCCTTGAACTCACAGAGTGCTCTTCGTGCCCAATGTGTTTGTGTCTGTACACCAGATGCATGTCTGGTGCCAGGGGAAGTTGGGAAAGGACGTCCAACCCCCAAATGTCCCGGAGCTGGAGCGCCTGTTGTGAGCTACCATGCAGGCCCTGGAAATCCATCTCAGCTCCTCTTCAAGAACAAGCGCTGATCTAGCCCATCACCTCTTTGGGGGTTTTGGCTCCTGACACCCATAGCTCACAACTGACTGAAACTCCAGTTCCAGAGTCTCTGGCACCCTCTCCTGGCTTAGGTGGGCACTGCATACATATGGTATACAGACCTATATGCAGGCCAAATACTCACACACATACAAGATTTTTTTTTTATTGATTTTTTTTTGGGGGGGGGGTTGGTTTTTTGAGACAGGGTTTCTCTGTGCATCCCTGGCTGCCCTGGAACTCACTTTGTAGACCAGGCTGGCCTCGAACTCAGAAATCCGCCTGACTTTGCCTCCTGAGTGCTGGGATTAAAGGCATGTGCCACCATGCCTGGCTTAATTGATTTTTTTTTTTTAAGGCAAAAAATTGGCTGTACCGGACATAGGAGTGTATGCCTGTGATCACAGCACTTGGGAAGTTGAAGCATGAGTTTGAGGTCAGCCGAGGCAATACAGTGAGATCTCATCTACCTGCCTGCCTACCTACCTATCTGCACATAGCTAGTTGCTGTATGGAGACTGGGCTGGAGGGGAGAAAGATGAAGTCTACTTCAGTAGCAGAAGCAAGAAATTATCCGGTGGCTTTAGAGCTGAACTTGGAAGCTCTTAGAGTTGAAATATTGCTGAGGGACCCTGCCAAAGCCCTGACTGCCAGCAACGTACGCAGGATAATTCAGAGATCTGTGGGGCCTGCCAGCCTGAGCCTGCTCACCTTCAGAGTCTATGCAGCACCCCAAAAAGGACTCACCTCACAAAAATTACATGAAGGTCTATGATCTTTCAGCTTGCTCAGCTTCTGGGGCAGTCTAAATGTAAGGAGGAGCCAGGAACGCAACTTGAAGAAACTACCTCACAGCTCTAACATCATTTGTGAGCCGTATTCAAGTTGGTGTCAGGAAACCTACTCCCAAACTAAACCCCAGTGGGGGTTAGACAGCTGTGACTAACTCCCAAATGCCTCCTGGATTCCCCCAGGACTCAGTGTTATTGGCTTTGGTTGGTTGGTGCATAGTTGTAGAACATTTGTGGAAGGAAGAATTTCAGAAGCCAGGAAATGTGAAGAATTTGTCTGGAAATAGAAAACTCCGTGTTCTGCCAATTTTAATCAGTTATAGGTAAACACTGGAAACTCCAGATGGCAAATCAATATTTCTATAGACAAAGGGCAGAGTCAGTATTGGATGTAGTAAGTTAGCTTTCTTCTTCAGAAAAACAACAACAACAACACTAAGCCATATTTTGGGTAATGACATAGACAAGCCAATTACTCTGAAATCCTTCCATGAAAATAATATACTGGCCTTAGAACTCCTCTTATATCATTATTTAGGTACATAATTCAAATCTGGATTTAAACAAAAAATAAAATAAGATAATAAAATAAAATATTGCTGAGAAGCTACAAGAAGAAATAGTAAGGACAGAGTTTCTCACTACTTTTCCAATTTTTCCAACATTTATTAATTCAAAACAAAAAGAAATTTTCTTGGTTTTTTGTTTTTTTGTTTTTTTTCTTTTTTCTTTCTTTTCTTTTCTTTTCTTTTCTTTTTTTCTTTTCTTTTTTTTTTCAATACAGGGTTTCTCTGTGTAGCCCTTGCTGTCCTGGAACTCACTCTGTAGATCAGGCTGGAGAAAATTTCCTAAAAAGTATCAGGGGCTAGACAAGCTGTCTCAGCCATTAAGACCCTTAGCTGGGCATGGTGGCGCATGCCTTTAATCCCAGCACTTGGGAGGCAGAGGCAGGCAGATTTCTGAGTTTTAGGCCAGCCTGTTCTACAGAGTGAGCTCCAGGAGACAGCCAGGCTACACAGAGAAACCCTGTCTCAAAAAACCAAAAAAAAAAAAAAAAAAAAAAAAAAAAAAAAAAAAAAAAAAAAAAAAAAAAAGAAAGAAAGAAAGAAAAAAAGCCTTAGCTGTTCTTGCAGCCCACCCAAGCACCACCCCCATCCTGGCGGTCCACACCATCTATAACTCCGGTTCCAGTGGAGTTGTTGCCTGGCGGTCCACACCATCTATAACTCCGGTTCCAGTGCATTTGATACCTGGCGGTCCACACCATCTATAACTCCGGTTCCAGTGGAGTTGATGCCCTCTTCTGGCCTCCCCTCTGGCCTCCCCCTCTGACATCAGGCATGCATCTGGTGCACAGACATACATCCAGGGCTGGCCTGGTCTACATAGCGAATTCTAGTATAGCCAGAGCTACATAGTGAGACAAAATAAAGCAACCTAGACCCTCTGCAAGAACAACAGGTGCTCTAAAACACAGACATCTCTCCAGCCATGTATTTTGAGAGGGGAGGTCCCATACGTGGTTTAAACATGCAGTTTTATTTCTGTAATATTATCATTTCATATGTTCAATGACAATTTGTACTTCTCCAGTCTGTGTTTCTATTCATTCTTCATATTTCTATTGTGTTGTTTATTTTCTGAACATACATAGCTTGGGGAAGAGGGAGGGAGAGAAAAGGCAGGTTGAGGAGAGCTAGGTCACTTAATGCTCTCCAAGTTGGCCTCACGTCCTGGTTTGATTCTCTTTAGCCTCTTAAATATTGGAACTAAGGCATGTTCCACTGTACCTGGCTTCTTGGATTTTTTTATTTTGCTCATAGTATCACAAAGCTGGCATAAAGAATATACATGTGGGGTGTGGGGGGGAGGGGTGTGGGGGTATACATGTGTTCGGGTGTCTGTGGAAGCCCAAGAAGAGGTTGGAGCTGGAGTTATAAATAAATGGTCATAAGTTGCCTTAAGTTGGTGCTGAGAACCCTACTTCAGTTCTCTGGAAGAGCAGCAATTGCTGACCCATCTCTCTGCCCCAATTAAGAATAATTGAATGTATTAAGATTTTAAAATATGATTTATTATTTTATGAATGTTTTGCTTTTATATATCCATATATGCACCATGTGGATGCCTGGTGCCCAAAGAGGACAGAAAAGGGTGTCAGATCTAGTGGAACTGGAAATATAGACAGTTGTGAACCACTATGTGGGTGCTGGAGCCAAAACCTAGGAGCAACCATGCTCTATCTGTGAGCTATCTCCCAGCCCCTGTC
>NC_034591.1:129171334-129184216 GCF_900095145.1 Mus pahari | reverse complement strand
TCTTTCTTTTCTTTCTTTCTTTCTTTCTTTCTTTCTTTCTTTCTTTCTTTCTTTCTTTCTTTCTTTCTTTCTTTCTTTCTTTCTTTCTTTCTTTCTCTCCTGTTCATAGGCCTACAGGGTCTCTCTACATAACCCTGGAACTCACTCTGTACATGGGACTAGGCCTGAACTCTTAGAGACCTGCCTGCCTCTGCCTTCCAGGCACTGGGATTAATGGTCCTTTTCAAGCTTATAGTACACATCTGCACCTTCAGCTGAGTCACAGCCACGGTGCTTCTCTACCCAGAAGTGTCTTGAGAGATCTTCTCATGGTGCACCTGGTGCTTTCCCTCCCCTGTGTAATTTCCAAAGGCAGGGACCAGAGCTGAGACCTGTGGCCCTGTGTCTCAGCATGCCTGATGGTATGTAAACTTTCAAGGAGTATTTATGGAGGATTAATGTCAATGAGACCCAAAGGGTCTTTACCCAAAGCACTCAGATGAATCCCCTCAGCCTGGTGGTCCATCGCAGGAAGTCTGGTTTTCTGCTTTTTTTTTCTTTAAAGCCCTGTGCCTCCTGTGATAAACATAGTGGGCCAGTTCCTTGAGTCAGCCTCTGGCCTATCTGTCAAAAGACACCTAGTACACATGCAATGTTTAATAAATGTTTGGGGCGTGAATGTGGAAGGGAGGGGCCTGACCCTTTGCCTAGAACTTCCTTGTGGAACAGTTTCACTTGGACTTGCTCCCAGCTCTGCTGTCTGTCTGAGGGTTGAGCTATTCGTGTTCCAATCTCAAATCTATTGCACCACATATTTTCCTTTTTTCTTTTCTTTTCTTTCTTTCTTTTTTTTTTTTTTTTTGAGACAGGGTCCCATGTAACCCAGGCTAGCCCAGAGCTCACTTTCTGTGTAGATGACATGATTCTCTGCCTCTACCATCTCCCAAGTGAGGGAAATAACAGGCCTACATGGCTTTCTTTGGGCTCTGATGGTATCATCTCCCCACCCCCACCCCCACCCCCAGGACAGTCCATGTCTGCTTGCCTGTTGGAGTATAGCTCTTATCTCCTCTCTGGGTCCATAAACCATTCCGTTCTCCCAACATTTGTTGTCCTTACCACTTGCATTTGTTGTTGTTTGTGAGGTATCTTAATTTTTATCTTTTATACTAATTTATTTAATATGTGTGACATATACACACGGGACTTGTGGGAAGGTCAGACGGTGACTCACAGGAGTAAGTTCTTTCCATTATGTAGGTCCCAATGATTGAATACATTGAATTTTTAAGTACCCACAGAGCCATTTTGATGGCCCTCATGCTGTTTTGAAAGTCGAGGTCTGTGGTGGTTTGAATATGCTTGGTCCAGGGAGTGGCACTATTAGGTATGGCCTTATTGAAGGAAGTGTGCCACTGTGGGTGTAGCCTTTAAGATACTCATCCTAGCTGCCCGGAAGCCAGTCTTCTTCTTCTTCTTCTTCTTCTTCTTCTTCTTCTTCTTCTTCTTCTTCTTCTTCTTCTTCTTCTTCTTCTTCTTCTTCTTTTGGTTTTTCGAGACAGGGTTTCTCTGTATAGCCCTGGCTGTCCTGGAACTCACTTTGTAGACCAGGCTGTCCACGAACTCAGAAATCCNCCTGCCTCTGCCTCCCAAGTGCTGGAATTAAAGGCATGCGCCACCACCGCCTGGCTGCCAGTCTTCTTCTATAAACCTTCAGATGGAGATGTGGAACTCTCAGCTCCTCCTGTACCATGCCTTCCTGGACGCTGCCATGTTTTTGCTTTGTTGATAATGGACTGAACCTCTGAACCTGTAAGCCAGCCCCAAGTAAATGTTGTCCTTATAAGAGTTGCCTAGGTCATGGTGTCTGTTCACAGCAGTAAAACCCTAAGACAAGGTTTTATTCTATAATCCATGCTGATCTACAACTCATTCTGTAGCCCAGGAGGAACCTTAAACTCAAAGCAGTCAGCTTGCCTCTGCCTCCAAAGTTCTGGGATCCCAGGCCTGAGCCACCAAGCCAACTACATTGTTTTGATTTTTTGTTTTCTTCCCAGAACGTGCTTATTAGAAAACAAAGAAAGAAACAAAATGAAACAACAAATAAATAAACATTTTTTTTTTTTTAGGTAAGACCTTTCACTGTGTGGCCCAGGCTGGCCTTAGACTGGTAATGTTTGTGCATCAGCCTCTGGAGGCTCAGGGTGAGAGAAGGGTGTACATCACCACACCTGGGTCCCATTGCTCATTTGCGCATTTGCTCCTGTTTCCAGCCCAGCGCCTCCAGGCCTGGGCTAAGGCCATCTTGCTTTCTGATGTATTGT
Organism: Mus pahari; assembly: GCF_900095145.1. Classification (NCBI taxonomy): domain Eukaryota; kingdom Metazoa; phylum Chordata; class Mammalia; order Rodentia; family Muridae; genus Mus; species Mus pahari. The sequence goes on along the minus strand of NC_034591.1, from coordinate 129,181,913 downwards.
CAGCCCCTAGCATGGCACACACTGAAAGGGCTCGATGAAGGAATGTCACCTCTCTCAGGGATTGGCTTAGCTCTAAATAATGCATCTCATAAGAGCCAGTGAGTCCCCACTGGCCCGGTGACTACAGGACAGAGAAAGGCTGTGCGGCTCTGTCTTCAGGACAGAGAAAGGCTGTGCGGCTCTGTCTTCAGGACAGAGAAAGGCTGTGTGGCTCTGTCTTCATGTTGCTGCCTTAAGGTTTGAATCAGCTGCCTGATCAGCTGTGCCTACAGATGTGTTAGGCATTTATAAAGTACACGTCTTTGCCAGTTTGGTGGCACACGCCTTTAGTCCCAGCTCTCTGGTGTTAATAGTGTTTTATACCACAGGCATGCAGTGTCCACGGAGGCCTGACAAGGTGACAGATCCCTGGAACTAGAGTTACAAACCATTGTGAGTCGCCATATGGGTGTTAGTAATAGAAACTGGGTCCTCTATGGAGGTGTCCAGTGCTCCTGAACACTTAGACAGCTCTCCAACTCCTGGAATAACATTTTTATAGAGGTTTTGATGTAGACACGTGTGTGTGTGTGTGTGTGTGTGTGTGTGTGTGTGTTGACTCAGTGGGTCATCTTGCTGGCCTAATTTTTATTTTTCTTAGTGGTAGTATCTGTAATAAATGATTATAGATTTTATACTCTTTTTTTTTTTTTGAGACTTTATAGCTCAGGCTTGTCTTGAATTAGAGATTATCTTCCTGTCTCTATCTTTTGAGTCCTATATTTCACTATACCCGACTTTGGTGATTTCCCACACCCTATTTCATGCCAGGTTGCCACTCTGTAGCCCAGGCTGGTTTACAAACTTCCTATAGCCCAGGCTAGCTTCATCTATAGCAGTCTTCCTGTCTTGGCTTCCCAAGTGCTGGGATTGTAGGCGTTACAGGCATGAGCTACCTCTCTTAGCAAGATATTTTTATTTTGATATTACACGTTTCACCTTGTCATAATCTCTGATTTTATTTATCATATATAGCATATTATCAGTAACAATCAATTTTATCCATTAAGCACCTAAGTTGCAAATGTTTTTTTATTTTTATTTTTATTGGTTTTTGGTTTTTTTCGAGACAGGGTTTCTCTGCATAGCCCTGGCTGTCCTGGAACTCACTCTGTAGACCAGGCTGGCCTCGAACTCAGAAATCCACCTGCCTCTGCCTCCCAAGTGCTGGGATTAAAGGCGTGTGACACCACTGCCTGGCGCAAATGTTTTTATTATGTGTGTTTTGGGTTGTGAGACAGGGACAACTCTATAGCATGAGGGAGTTTTCAACTCATGGCCCTCCTCACACCTCAGTCTGGCAAGTGTCAAGAGGACAGCTCTGAGCTGCCACGCCCGACTTCAACATGAACATTACTCCTGACACAGAGGAGAGAACCCAGGGCTCACAGAAGGCAGCTCATGTGAGTACAGACAGCCTGTGTGGGGGCCGAACTCAGACCATAAGCCACATCCATTGCTTCTGTGCCCTCTTGCCTAGTGCCACGGGCAGTACCTCTTCTAAAGCTTTCGAAACATGCCTTCTTCCCCGTTTCAGGGCCTTCTGGAAGTCAGTCTGACTTGAAATCCCTAGGGGAGAGTTTCAAACTCATTCCCTATGCTCTTTTCCCCAGCTGGGGCTGGGGGCTAGGGGAGTGGCTTCACAGGAGACAGAAATAAAATGGAGGGAAGCCTGGGCTGTGCCTGGCCACACGGTATTGCCAGGAAGCTGGGAGGTGAGGGGGAGGTGAGAAGCTGGGGTATTTGGCTACTAGAGAGCAGGTGGGGGGGGATTGCCGTGGGGGGTGTATGAGGGACATGGTTGAAACAAGTGTGCTTGGGTAGTGCTGGGTTGGGGTGAGGGGACTCTATAGGGGTGACCCAAGGAGAACCCGCGTTATCAGAAGCAAAGAGTACGCTGACTGCTTTGAGGTGGCTGAGGTGACAGTCTGTCCCCTGCCCACTCCTGGGTTTGTCTCTGCTCCTTGTGCTAAGGGCTGAAAACAGAGACAGCAAGGACACAGAAACTTCAGAGACATGGACAGGGGATGGGCAGGATGGAGGGTCCTTCTGCCAGTCATCGGGGAAGGCTTTCCTGAGGCGGCAGCAGGGAACCTGGGACTTCCAGGTGGCCTGTGTGGAGCCCTGAGTGTGACACAAGCTGTATCACAGGTAAAGAGACTGGCTGTGCAGGGGCTTGCAGCCCAGCAGGCAAGAACCCGAGAACAGCACTACAGGGAGGAAAACAGGCATGCGAGCCCAGTACTACCCTGCCAGAGCTGGGATGCCCAGTACGGGTGCCTTGAGTTACAAACCATAGTAGTTACCTAAATTAGTTAAGGCTCCATAGAAGCGCAGAGTCAGCTCCTTTGTCCCATCAGTCCTGGTGCCAAGGGCTCAGCGTGGGTAGCAGCTATGGCACTGGAGAGCACAAACCTGGATGGTCTCAGTAGAAAAGTCTCCTGGCCAGCGCTAAATCTCAGAGGGGCTCTATTGCTCAAGGGCCCGTGGGGCCAAGCAGGCTCCAACGTCTGGCTGCCCGTGGAGTTTCTGGACTATAGGTGACTTTCAGGTCCCTCACAGCACAAGGAGGTGTGTGACTCACCTCCTGCCAGCGTGAAGCGGACTCTGTCCCCTGAGACAGGGACAAATCAGTGAGGGCCTCTTGAGAGTCCTGACTTCAGCTTCTCTGCTCAGTGTGACCAGAGCTTGGGTCGGAGAAACAATGGAGTGAGTGAGGCTGAGGCTGGGGAGCAGCTGCGGTGGGGGTGGGGGTTGGGGTGGTGGACGCTGGCTCAGTCGTAGTTGCTGTGGACTCGGGGGAAATGGGTGGTCAGATGGGAGACTGGGGCAGAGGGTTGATGTGTGGGGGTTGGGACACATTGGGTCAAAGAAAGAAAGAGAAGGACCCCTCCCTTCCCGCTAACCAGGTAAGTGTCTGCCTCTGTTCCAGGTCCAACACAATCCAGCTGACAAGGATGGACTACGCCATGAAGTCTCTCAGCCTTCTGTATCCCAGGTCGCTGTCCAGGTGAGGGGAGCCAGGACTAGAAAGGAAGGGGGAACCCGAGGAGCCATCAGTTAGAACTTCTCAAACTTTTAATGGGTATAAAAGCCATTTAGGGCCTGGCTGTGGCTGTGTGTGTGTCGGGGGGGGGGGGAGCAGTAACCCCAGCACTCAAGAGGCAGAGGCAGAAAGATCTTTGTGAGTTCAAGGTCAGCTTGATCTCCAGTTCCAGGTTAGCCAGGGCTACAGAGAACAAAGTCATGTGGGTGTGAAGTTAAAACATGGATATGACCAGACATGGTGGCACATAGTTTGAATACTGGCACTTGGGGAGCAAAGGCAAGCAGATCTTGGTGAATTTGAGGACAGTCTAGTATGCGTAGAAAGTTCCAGGTCAACCAGAGCTACATAGTGAGATACTATCTCAAAAACAGACAAGCAAGCAAAGAATCCATTAAAACAAAACAAGCAAATAATAATAATAATAATAATCTTACCATACGCCCTGACAGATCTGATTCAGATCTGAGCTGCCTACAGTGGTATCCAAGCCTGCAGTCTGGACACGTTCCAGGCTACACTCTTCTCCAGTGCCACCATCGCCGTTCCTGTCACATCTAGAGTAGAGAGGGCCAGGCTCTGCACCGGGTGCCTTCATTCCTGATCTCCCAGGAGCCTCATGCCTACACTGGGGATTGGGGACTAATATATCAAATCAATAGATGGAGAAACTGAGTCACCGGCTGAGCATTCTGTCACCTGTCGCCTAGCAATTTTGTAACAAAGACAAACTTTGAACTTGAACCCAGAAAATCCCAGACTCATATCCTCTCTGCTCCTTTCTATCTACTCTGAGTATCCGAGAGTCCAAAAATACTCTATAGGCTGCCTCCCCCATTTCACCCAACCTTACAGCGGGGTGAACAAGGCCACAGAGCAGAGTAGCCCAGAGGGGGAATGTGGCTAGTCCAAGAACTAGACACACTGACAGTTTGGGGACTTGTTAGACAGAAACCCTTGGGTTTCACTCACAGCCACGGAAGTGAGTCTGATTATAAGCAAGATTCCAGCTGATTTTCCTGCCCATCCAAATTGGAGGCACACTCTCAGATGGGCTTTGAGAAAGCCTCCTGGAGGGGCCATGATTGGCTGGAGGGAAGGGCCAGATGTGAGCTCAGTAGACAGGCATGGGCAGCAGGCAGGTCATCTGATGTTCACACTGATGTCCCCAGGCATGTGGCAGTGAGCACCGCCGTGGTGACCCAACAGCTGGTGTCTAAGCCCAGCCGGGAGACCCCAAGGGCGAGGCCCTGTCGTGTTAGCACCGCAGATCGGAAGGTTCGCAAAGGCATCATGGCTCACAGCCTGGAGGACCTCCTGGTCAAGGTAAGGGGTCTGCCTGTACTCTGCATCGGCTCTCCTCAGGCCTTGGCAGAGAGTTGACGCTGCCAACCACTTCAGTTTCCAGGCCTGAGCTGGAAGTATGTGTGTGTGTGTGTGTGTGTGTGTGTGTGTGTGTGTGTGTTGTTTTCTTAAGAAAGCTTCCTTTCGGTGTCAGCACTGGAGTCCGGGTTGGCATCACATGTCTGGAGAGCTGTGTGTGTGACAGAGGGGTGACATGGTCAAGTGACAGAGAGGGAGGGCAGTACTTTGCTGTCTTACATGCTAACAGTGGCTGGGTGGTATTTTCTTCATGAAAAGACTCTCAGTTCTTTTTCCTATTACCCTTGGAAAATGAGCCAGGTATGGTGTGTCATGTCTGAGAGCCCAGGACTTGAGAAACACACACACACACACACACACACACACACACACACACCAACATCAGCTTCACTCACACACAGTAAAACTACACAAAACATAAAAACAGCCTTCCAGAAGGGTCAGGAGTTGAGGAAACAGGATTCCAGTGAAATTCCAGTGAAATCTGCATCTCTTACCCGCCCCCACTCTGCTTTCCCTGCATCTGTCTCCCAAGCTGGAACTTCCAGGAAAGCTTTTCTTTGGAAAATTAGTACTCCCCCGTTAGTGGAAACGCAGGGCTGCCAGCTGCGGTTCTAGGAGAAGCATGCAGTCGGGAAAGCAGGGCCCTGCCCCTCCCCGCTTCTAATTTTGCTTCTATCTGTCAACTTGGGCCTCTCTAATCCCATTAGTATCAGCTGCATGGGGCTGGAACCCTTACATCTTCGGGTCCAGGTGCCCCACACAAGCCAAACATTTGAAGTAGGTTTTCAATTAGGATCAATTTAGCATTCAGAGAGAGTAGCTGACAACCTTCCAGGTGAGGTTTTCAAGGCATTCATGCAAATTAACCTGCTCTTCCTAGGAATGGATTTGTTGTCTCCTAAGAGACTCCTAGCTGAGTCTGCCTTGAATCCAAAGGACTGGCTTACTCTTGGCTCTGAGCTCCAGGGACCACTTCCATCACTAGGGTCTTCTTATTGTACCCCCTTCCAACACCTTACATCCATACCCCTCACCCCAGACACTGGGGTCCTGGCTAAGGCTGGGGTTTCCTTGTCAGTGGGTACTTTACGAATGCCTTAGGGTTGTAGAATTTGAGATCTCCTAGTCAGGGTTCCATTGCCAGGGCACAGAAGGAGCCGTGTAACATAGACAGGTCAGAAGGGACTCTTACTGCCGGGGCTTGGAGGATGTCAGCCCCCTGGACTTTGATTCTGTGTTTGGCAGCCCAAAGGTGTGGACAGAGTGGAGGGGAGAGCATTGGCAATGTGGTTGCCAAGTAACCGTGTCATTCCAAAGGTCTCACAAGTCCGCTCTTGGGAGGAGCAGAGTTACTTAGCATGGATGAGATAGGAACCTCACCTGGGAGGTTAAGTCAGTAATGCTCTCTGCATGCTACTGGAGGAGTTTAAATTTTACTTTTAAATGATTATATACTTGTTTTGTGTGTGTGTGTGTGTGGACACATGAACACGCATGTCACTGGACACAGATAGACGTCGGGGCGTGGGAGTTGGTTTTCTCTTTCCATCATGTGGGACCGGGATTGAATTCAGGACAGCAAGCTTGGCTCTACGCACCTCTACATGCTGAGCCATCTCACCGGCACTTACGTTCCTTTTGTGTATGTAAGTGAGTTTCTTGGTTTGCCTCTAGGCAGTTAGGCAGGGCTTCAGTCTTTAGCTGAGACTTCCTTGGAACTCACCATGTGACCCAGGCTAGCCTGGAACGTCTAGTACTCCACCTTGCATCAGGTTTCCAAGATTACAGGCATGAGTCACCAGTCCCATCTAGAGGATATTTTTATTGTTGTTTGTTTGTTTGCGATAGGATTCCATGAAGTTGAACTCATCCTCACTATGTAGCTGACACGTGACTTTTCATCCTGCTGCCTTCTACCTCCTGAGTGCTGGGGTGACAGGCCTGTGCTACTGCCTAGTTCATGGGATGCTGGGATGCTGGGGTGCTAGGACGCTGGGATGCTGGGATGCTGGGGCGCTGGGACACTGGGATGCTGGGTGAAATCACCCAGGGCTTTGTTCATGCTGAGCAGGCACTCTACACACACACACACACACACACACACAGACAGAATGAGCTGTGGAGGATTTTTAAAAAACTAATATGAAGCAAATCAAAGTAATAAAATTTGTAAGAAGCATACAAAACATTTGCTGGATCATTAGAAAATAAATAGCCAACCTGCTGCCATGACGTTTGGATCCTTCCCTTGTCCATACAAGAGGGTATTCTCCTGCATGCTCATCGGCCCTCAAAGTGAGGAAGCACTGTAACGCCAGGAAAGCTCATCCCGAGACCCAGCTGCAGCATCACTAATTGTTCCCCAAATATAAAGTCTGGACAGGGTTATATTTAATCACTAGTGTGTGTATGTCTATGGTTAAGCATGAGTACCACATGCCGGTACTGCAGGGCACATGTGGCAGTCAGAGGGCAACTTTCAGGAGCCTGTTCTCTCCTTCTACTGTGGGCTCCAGATATTGAACCCAAATGTTAAAGTTTGCATTGCCACCAGCACTCTTTCCTGCTGAGCATTCTAGCTAGCTTTTAAAGATGGCAAGACAGTTATTTTACTTCCTGTCCCTTGTTTTGTTTTGGGTTTTTTTTTTTTTTTTTTTTTGTTTTTCGAGACAGGGTTTCTCTGTGTAGCCCTGGCTGTCCTGGAACTCACTTTGTAGACCAGGCTGGCCTCGAACTCAGAAATCTGCCTGCCTCTGCCTCCCGAGTGCTGCAATTAAAGGCGTGCGCCACCATGCCCGGTCCTGTCCCTTGGTTTTGAACAGCCTGTTTCCCCCAGCTCATGATCTATAGCTTTGGCAGAAACAAGATTACAAATAAGTTGTTGGGATAGAGCAATGGCTCCGTGGTTAAAAACCAGGGCTGCTCTTTCAGAGGACACAAGTCCAATTCCCACCCCTGCCACGGCCTGGTTTCAGGGGACCTGATGCCCTCATCTGGCCTCCAAGGTCACCCCATGCATGTGAAACACAGCCACACATGCAGGCAAAACACTAATATAGATAAATAAATCTTTAAGAAATACTTTTTAAGTAGATGCCTGAGGATGTAGCTTAGTAGGGAGAATGCTTTTCCTAAAGAAAACCTCAGCCCAATTCCTCACCCCACAAATAAACACAGAAAGAAAGAAGATTAAAAAGAGAATTATGCTTACAGGAATATATCAGCTTTTGTATTTGTCCTGTTTCATTTAATTGGATTGTTGGAATAGGGTGGTACAGTTGGGCTTCTCTGTGTAAGGTTTTTTTCTTCAGTCTGTTAACTGTTTTTTAACTTTAATTTTTTTGTTACTTATTTAGTATTAACTGTTTTTTAACTTTAATTTTTTGTTACTTTCTTAGTATTAACTGTTTTCTAAAATGTACTCAATATCAAGCAAATACATAAGTCGATCTCATACTTTAAATTTACTAATTTATTTATACCAAAAGAGATCTAGACATTCCTATTTTAATGGGATATAATAATGGGATATATTGATAGTAACAGATTGTTTATTGATAGTCAGATTCTCCCAATCCCAGTCAGAGAGTTCAACTCAACATTGAATTGGAAACTTTCTTGCTTGCTTGCTTCCTTCCTTCCTTCCCCACTCCCACACCCCTATTTTCTAGAGACAGGGTGGTCTTGGTCTTGCTATGCAGTAGTGGCTGGCATCCATCCTTATGTACAGACCAGCTAGCCTTGAGCTAGCTGAAATCCCCCTGTCTCTGCCCTCTGAGTATTAAGATTATGGGTGTATACCATCCTTCATACTTCACCAAACTGAATTCTTTTAAATAGTGCAGTTTGGGGCCGGACATGTCAGTATTCAGAAGTTAAGAGCATGCACTGCTCATGTAAGGGAGCGGGGTTCAGTTCCCAGCACCCACATTGGGTAGCTCATGGTCACCTGTAACTCTAGCTTCAGGCCATGTGACATGGATGCGCAAACCCACCCACATACATACATATGCACATAATTAAAAATAAAAATGTTAGCCGGGCATGGTGGCGCACGCCTTTAATCCCAGCACTCGGGAGGCGGAGGCAGGCAGATTTCTGAGTTCGAGGCCAGCCTGGTCTACAGAGTGAGTTCCAGGACAGCCAGGGCTACACAGAGAAACCCTGTCTCGAAAAACCAAAAAAAAAAAAAAAAAAAAAAAAAAAAAAAAAAAAAAAAAAAAAAAAAAAAAAACCAATAAATAAATAAATAAATAAAAATAATAAAAAATAAAAATGTTTAATGCTGGCCAGGTATAGTGGCACACAGCCTTTAATCCCAAACACTCGGGAGACAGAGGCAGGTGGATCTCTGTGAGTTCCAGGCCAGTCTGGTCCACAGAGCAAGTTTCAGGCCAGCCATGCTACATAGTCTTAAAAACAAAACAAAGGAAACGAGCAACATCATCAAAGTACAGTTTAACTGGCCTGGCGGTGTAGGCCTGTAATCCAAGTTACCTGAGAGGCTGAGGCAGGAAGAGAGGAACAGACAGCAGCCCCTGCCTGTGCTATATGGTGAGGTTCAGGCCAACCTAAGCGCCTTAGGACGACCCAACTCCCTCGGTCTTTCTCTGGCAGCTGGGTGCTTTAGCGGAAGTCTTTGCCTCTCAGCACTGCGGCTCCATAGGCAGGCATGGCAGAAAAGTCACGAACCTTTTTCCAGGTCCAGGACATCTTGAAGCTTAAAGACAAGCCCTTCTCCCTGGTGCTGGAGGAAGACGGCACGATCGTGGAGACAGAAGAATACTTCCAAGCCCTGGCAAGAGATACCGTGTTCATGGTCCTGCTGAAGGGGCAGAAGTGGAAACCCGCATCAGAACAGGTGACGGCCTCCCGGGGCAGGGGTGAATGTGGAGAGCTCGGGAGGGGTTCCGGAGGCGAGCTTACACGGGCTTGTCTTGCAGCGCAAGAAGAGAGCTCAGCTTGCCCTTTCCCAGAAGCCAACTAAGAAGATCGACGTGGCCCGGGTAACCTTCGACCTGTACAAGCAGAACCCTCAGGACTTTATTGGCTGCCTGAACGTGAAGGCGACCCTCTATGACACATACTCACTTTCCTATGACCTGCACTGCTACAAGGCCAAGCGCATCGTGAAGTGAGTGGGTTGGGACAGACAGGGACCGGGTGGGAGAAACATTAAGACCAGAGGCCCGACCTGTCTGCCCAAAGCAAAACTCTCTCCGGGGCTGGGTGGACACTGGGGCTAACAAAGAATGACGACAGCCCTGTCTGTGCAGGGATCTAAGTGGCTTGATTTGCATTAGGGTGTGTGCAGGGGTGGGGGTGGGGGAGTAGTTTTAAGGTTTCTTTCTAGTTTAGCAAAGTACATTTTTTTTTTCACCTCCAAAAGTAAATTTTCCATAGTAGCTGACTGAGGAACTTTCCTGAGTGTGCTGAGGGTAGAGCCCAGGGCCTCGAGAGTACTAAGCACACACTCATATCCTGATCTATTTCCATAACTAATCACTGTTAAAAGTGAAAATCTAACTACAATCCCAGTACTTTGGAAGTAGAGGATGAGGAGGTTCAACGGAAGCCTGGGTCAGATAAGACCTTGTCTCAAAACCAAACCAAGCCAAACCAAACCAAAACAAAACAAACACCAGTGGAGAGATGGCTCAGCCATTAAGAGTTTCCAGCACTCATGTCAGCCTGGCTCAAAACTGCTCATAACCACGTTTCTGCAGCATCAAGGGAATCTGTTGCCCTCTTCTGGCACCTGTGGGTACTGCACACAGACAGACACATAAAAGGCACTGACAAGCTGTGGTCAGCTGAGTGACTTAGTGGTATTAATGTGATTGTTTAAAAAAAAAAAAAAAGTACTAAGGGCCAAGTGGTGTAGTGCACGACTTTAATCCCTGCGTTCAGGAGGAGGCAGAGGCAGGTGAATTTCTGTGAGTTCTAGAGTAGCGTGGTCTACACATCAAATTCCAGGTCAGCTAAGGATACACAATGAGGCCTCATCTCAAAAAGAAAAGAAAAGAAAAGAAAAGAAAAGAAAAGAAAAGAAAAGAAAAGAAAAGAAAAGAAAAGAAAAGAAAAGAAAAGAGAAGAGAAGAGAAGAGA
>NC_034591.1:129136193-129171064 GCF_900095145.1 Mus pahari | reverse complement strand
AAAAAAAAAAAAAAAAAAAAAAAAAAAAAAAAAGAAAGAAAGAAAGAAAGAAAGAAAGAAAAAAAGAAAGAGAAATGAAAAAGAAAAAAGAAAAAAATTGTGCTAAAATCTGTATATCGTAAACTTTTCTGTTGCAGCCCCTTTACATGTCTCACCCAGCAGTGTGACATAACTGACCATTTGTGCAAGCCTTGTATTCCTTTTCAGAACCTTGGCACCAGGCATCAGAAGCTGTTCACAGTAAATAATAGTTCTCAGTCCTCTCCTGAGGCCTTGTAACCTTTATTCTACTTTCTGTTCCTCTGTTGATCTAGCCTAGATACCTCATAGATACAGGACCAAACAGTGTTTGTCTTTTCATGACTGGCTTTTCCCACAACAATTCTGTTTTCTAGGTTCACTCTTTTATAAAATATGCCAGATTTTCATTCCTTTCAAGAACTGGTTGGCTATATTCAAAGCCTCAGTTCTCTAGGTTGAGAAATAACTTTGAAGACACCGAATTAAAACATATGTACAGTCAGACCTTGGGGCACAGGCCTTTAACACCAGCAACTCAGTGAGACAAGAGGATAGCAAGCTAGAGGTGTGTCCAGGCTATCGAATGAGTTCAAGGCTAACCTGGGCAATTTAGTAAGATGTTGTCTCAAAATAAGAAAGGAAGAAGGAAGGGGAGGCTACAGTTCAATGGTAGAGCAAGTCCTTAAGGCTGTGTTCAGTTCCCCAGTGCTGTAAAAAGACACACACATACATGCACGAACACACACACACACACACACACACACATGCATGCATGCATGCACACACACATGAGCACACACACACATGCATGCACAAACACACACATGAACACACACACACATGCACATGCATGCTCAAATACACACATACTCCAGTGCTAGGGACTAAATCCAGGGTTTTATATGTGCCAGGCAACCACGATGCCACCAAATTACACTTCTAGCCCTTATATACATTTTCAGTATTTATATCTTTTTTTGTTTGTTTCTCAAGACAGGATTTCTCTATATAGCCCTGGATGTTCTGAAACCTACTCTGTAGACCAGGCTGACCTTGAATTTAGCCACCAAGCCCGGCTTCAGAGATCCTCTTGTTTCTACCTCCCAAGTGCTAGGATTAAAGGTATGCACCACCACTGCCCAGCAAACATTTTAGTTTTGATGTGTCTGCAAAAGAGTGTGTGTCGAGCCGGGCGTGGTGATGCATGCCTTTAATCCCAGCACTCGGGAGGCGGAGGCAGGCAGATTTCTGAGTTTGAGGACAGCCTGGTCTACAATGTGAGTTCCAGGACAGCCAGGGCTATACAGAGAAACCCTGTCTTGAAAAAAAAAAAAAAGAGTGTGTGCTATAGGTGGCTGTGAGTCTCCTGTCACAGACGCTGGGAACCTAACTTGAATCCTCTGCAGTAACAGTTCATGCTTTTAACATCATACTATCTCTCTAGCCCCTAAGATGTTTTATGTTACCTGCTTATGGTTCTATGTGTATTTCTACTGTCCTTGACCCCACCAAGAACATAAATCCACGTACTGAGTGAAGGTTAATAGAAGCTAATTAAAACAATTTGCTTATGTAATGGCTATGTGTGTATGTGTATGAGTGCATGCTTGCCATGGCGTAAGACAGGTAATCTTTTCCTCTCTCTAAAGCAATTACGTTAATTTTATTTATGTGTGTGTGTGCGTGTGTGTGTGTGTGTGTGTGTGTGTGTGTGTGTGTATATGTCTGAGCTCAGTGGCCCAGAGTGTGGCCATTCCATATGGCTGAGTGTGGCCATCAGAGGGCGACTTTTGAGAGGCAGTTCTTTTCTTCCACCATGGGGGTCCTTGAGCTAGAACTCAGACCACTGTGGTTGGCAGCCACAGGCACCTTTCCTCACTGAGCCCTCTTGATGGGCCTGAGAAGACAGTTTAACCGGGGGCAGGAGTATTTGTTTGTCTTGTGTTTTCTCGTCCTTGTGGCTCTTCAGAGCAGCTATCCCTAGTGACCCTCACCCAGCCTTGTAAACAGCTGTGGAAGAAGTTGCGTTTAGCCAGCTGCTCTCAGCTGCATTTCCTATCTTCTAGACAGCAGGCCACGTGCTGATCTCAAATTCACAACACATTTCTTCATGTCAAGAAGCTGGACTCAGAACCAGAGGAGTTTAAGCCTCCCACTCCCCACCGTGAGACAGGCTGGCCTCGTTCTTGCTATGTAGCCAAGGATGGTTTTGAACTTCTGACCCACCTGCTTCTATGTCAGTGGTGCTGGAGGCCTAGGTTTACAGTCCTGTATTACCACCCTGGGTTATTGAGGTTCTGGGATCAAACCCAGGGGCTTAATGTGTGAAAGGCAAGCACTCTACTAAGTTAGCTCCATCTCCAGTCCTTAGATATAATAGTTTTAAAAACAAAACACACAAACCAGTGTGACTTAGTGCTCAGCCCTGTCTGGTTCAAGTTCTAATCTTAGTATATTGTAATATCAGACATAGGAGCCTCGTGGCTAGCCTTCTGAAAAGTGACCTGGAAAGACTATAAAGTCTAGGACATCGTGTCACAAAGGGCAGAATGTGTTGTGTAGGTTAATCTGGCTGGTCCAAAGAATGGTTCAGAATATACAGGGACCAGGAAATAGCTCTGTGACAGATTAGCTGGTTTTGCTTGAGTAAAGCCTTGAGTTCCATCTCCAGCACCAGAGAGAGAAAGAGAGAGAGAGAGAGAGAAATTATCACAAGAAAAAAAAAGTCTGGTGTGGTGGCACACACCTTGGGTTCAAGGCCAGGCTATAGAGGGATAGCTTGGGCTACACTGATAAACCCCATCTCAAAAAAGAAAAGAAAAGATAAAGAACTGCATTTGTTTTGAGAACTTGCATTAAGCACAGAGAAAAGCAGGGGTCCTGAAAAGCTGCAATCAATCAGTCAGCCAGTCAATCAATCAATCAATCAATCAATGGCTGTTAGAATAATAATCTATAGTTGTTTTTTTAATATATATATATTTAGATATTTTCTTTATTTACATTTCAAATGCTATCCTGAAAGTTCCCTATACCCTCCCACCCCTGCTCCCCTACCCACCGACTCCACTTCTTGGCCCTGGCATTCCCCTGTACTGGGGCATATATAGTTTGCAAGACCAAGGGGCCTCTCTTCCCACTGATGGCCGACTAGGCCATCTTCTGCTACATATACAGCTAGAGACATGAGCTCTGGGGGTACTGGTTAGTTCCTATTGTTGTTCCACCTATAGGGATGCAGACCTCTTCAGCTCCTTGGGTACTTTCTCTAGCTCCTCCATTGGGGACCCTGTGTTCCATCCACTTCTGTGTTTGCCAGGCACTGGCATAACCTCACAAGAGACAGCTATATCAGGGTCCCTTCAGCAAAATCTTGCTGGTATGTGCAATAGTGTCTGCGTTTGGTAGCTGATGATGGATGGATCCCTTGGTGGGGCAGTCTCTGGATAGTCCATCCTTTCATCTTAGCTCCTATAGTTGGTTTTTGAAGGGACCCTGCGCTGCCACTGCCACATTTGCTGGGAGTGAGGATGTAGCCCAGTTACATCCTGGCATGCTGGCAGCCCTGCCTGCATGGAGGGACAGGACTGTGTGGGGGAAGACTTCTGGAGTCTGGCCCCAGTTTCTGTCTGTACTAGGAAGTATTTCAGTCATCCCGCTGCCATGATGCTTAGAGCTTCCTAAAGGGGAAAGCTAACTGTATGGTGGGGAATGTCTGTAAACCTAGCACTTGGGAAGCCGAGGCAGAAAGATTATTGACTCTAAGGCTAACTGTATCATTATCTTAAAAAATAAAGCCAGGCGTGGTGGCGCATGCCTTTAATCCCAGCACTCAGGAGGCAGAGGCAGGTGGATTTCTGAGTTCAAGGCCAGCCTGGTCTACAAAGTGGGTTCCAGGACAGCCAGGGCTATACAGAGAAACCCTGTCTCAAAAAACAAAAACAAAAACAAAAACAACAAAAAAACAACAAAAAAAACCCAAAACAAACAAACAAAAAAACCCAAAAAAAGTCAAATCAAAAAACAAACCCAAACCAAAAAAGTTAGGTTTATGTGACGGTGCATAGTTGTAAGAGCATTCAGGAGACTGGGGCAGGAGGATTACTGTGAGTTCAAAGCCAGTCTGGGTTACATAATGAGTTAGCCTGTGCTACAGTGTAAGACTGTATCTCAAAAAGAAAAAAGATAATGAAAGAGGAAGGAAGCTAACTGGAAACCACTTGTTTCAAGCCAGCATCAAAAGACAGAGAAAACCTTTGGGGAGAGTGGGAGTACTCTCTGCCCGGTGTGAATGCCTCGCTGTCTTCTAGGGAGATGCTCCGCTGGACCCTCTTCAGCATGCAGGCCACGGGTCACATGCTGCTTGGCACCTCCAGCTACATGCAGCAGTTCCTGGATGCGACTGAGGAAGAACAGCCGTCCAAGGCCAAGCCCTCCTCCTCCTCCCTCCTCCCTGCCTGTCTGAAGATGCTGCAATAAAGACCAAAGTCCTCAAAGGCCTTCCTCGGCCACGGATGCGACTGCGGACCCTGCGCTCGGCTGGCCGCGCCCACGTGCCTGGCAGCCAGACAGCTTCTCACCTGCCTGCGCCTCCCTCACAGCACAGTGCCAAGGAGACTGCAGGAAGGGCTGGAGCCCCGGGGTGGGCTGGCCGCAGGAGGACTTCCTGGCCTGGCCCAGTTCCTTCCTTTCTGTCTCAGGTAGCTTAAAGGACCAACACAGCCCTGGCAGGCACAAAGTCTGCCCCTTGTCCCCATGTGCCATCTTCTGTGCCACTCCCTCTCTGTACCACCACCCCCCTGCCCCGTCCTGGCTGCCCACACTCATCATGCAGTAGACATTGCTATAGTGGCCCCCATCACACCTTGGCCCCAAACAAGTCAACGAAGCGAGCACCGTGCCACAGCACCAGCTATGTGTATGGCCATGGAGCCAGAGTGGTTAGCACTCTGTAGTAGAAGAAAAGGAGGTGGGGGGCCTCGGGGGTCTCTCACCTGGGACTCTGATCATTCCCTCCTAGCCCCCAGCTGCACATGATCATGAGGTGTGTGAGAGAGTGTTAGAGGTGAAGGTTAACTAAAGCCGGCATGCCAGGGATGCAGATGGGGGGGGGGCTCCTTACCTATGCCAGGGAGGGACCTTTAGGGAATGCAAATGGTCCTGAGTCACCCAGGCCCCTCCTGTAAGTAACATAATAAGCTCATAGATTCACCAAGCTGGACTTGGGTGGAACCTCGGCTTTGCCTCTCATTGCCTGAATGGACACAGTTCCTGTTCTGGGAAAGGCACGCAACTGCCTCTCTTGTTCTCATTTTCCACTAAGGAGTGAATGGTAGAGTCTGCAGTAAACTATTCATGCTGATACCTCATCGCTGCCTGTGTTCTTTGTGTGGAACCATTTGCCAAGATGTATAGGAGATAGCATTTACCATTTTTGGTGTGTGCATGCTTCCGTGTATGTGTGTGTGTGTGTGTGTGTGTGCGCGCGCGCACGCACGCACACATGCACAGTCACATGCCAGTACCATGGTGTAGGTATGGAGGGTCAAAGGACAACTTTGTTCTACTATGCGTGCCGGGGACTGAACTCAGGTTGGCAGACTTGCATAGCTTTTACGTGCCGAGCTGTACCTGTGGCTCTGTTTGTTCTTTTAGATGCAGTCTCCCATAGCCCAGACTGGCTTCACATTTGTTCTGCAGTGAAGGACCCTGAACTTCTGATCCTCTTGTTTCCATCTCCTAAGTTAACATTACAGTTGTGAACCATCACAGCCAACTCGTGTGCCACAGTGGGTTGCAGGCAGGGCCGCCAGCACGCCAGGATGTAGCTCTACCAACTGGGCTACATCCTCACTCCCATTCCTTTTTAATATAGAAGTTCTGACATTATGAGATGAGATGCAATCAATCAATCAATCAATCAATCAATGGCTGTTAGAATAAGAATCTATAGTTAGTTTTTGAAGGCTGCCACTGCCACATTTGCTATTTGGGCAGACCATAGAATCCAAGTATGTGTCCGTTTCTAAATGAAATTTGCCTGTCTGGAGGATCAAACCCCTCTTTGATTCCTGTTGTATCTTGGGACATTTCACACATTCCATCTGGAAGGTCCTGCTCCATCTACAGGGTGATTTGTCACTGCCTATGCCCTACAGTACACAGCTCCTGTTCATGCTCAGCAAACTTCAGGGCAAGTCTCTAACCTAGCACGGTGACCCCAGCACTGCAGAAACCAATCAGTTAGGGGGCTTTAGGGTGGGGCAGCCAGGTCTCCTCAGTGCATATCTTCACTATGCAATAGATAGATATAGATAACCCATTTAAGCAGCAGAGACTAGGCCTGTAGGCAGCCCTGCTTCAGCCCGCTCTCAGATCCAAAGCTTACATAATCTCACAATCTACCCTGTAAAGCCCGTTTGGATTTGGAAAACACTAAGACAAAGGCCAAGGTACTCAGGCTTGTCTGGAAAGCCACTGCTGGCAGCTGTCCCAGGCCTGGAGCCGTGTGAAACGAGAAGAGCACACAGGGCCAGGCCAGTACTTTCCCTCCCACAGTGTAGCAGTGGCGGGAGGCTGGCTCAGCGGCAGTCTGACTCCAGGGATGGGCCTTCTGGAGGCCCAGTTGGCATTGGTTTCCCATTACTGGGGCAGCTGCCTGTCTGCACCTGCTACTGCTGCTGTAACTGAGCCACAGAAGGCTGATGGGAGCTGGTGTTTGCCCCAGGTCCAAGGTCAGCAGTTAACTGTGGCTGCCTCCTGGCTCTGTGCCCTCTCAGCCCAGGCAAAGTTTGGATCCTCCTTTTCTCCCAGGAGCTGTGGGGAGGGGACAAGAGAGGGCAGCCTGCCACGGGGCAGGGAGGGAGACCTCCAAAGAGCAAAGAAGCTATTGCCTCCAGAGGGACAGGCACTGGTCCAGGTGGGGACACTTTCCTTGGGCTAGACACCATTGACAGGAAGGTCTGCTTAGCTGAGTGGGCCATGAACCACCCTCTCTCCTGCTCCTTCTATTCACACACACACACACACACACACACACACATGCGCACACACACAAATAAATATAATAAAAAATTTAAAAACACACAAAGCAACCCAATTTTTTTTTGTATTTTTTTTATATGTATTGGTATACCCATGCCATGCACATGTGCGGAGGTCAAAGGGCAGCTTTTGGGAGTTGCTTCTCTCCTCCAACCAGGTGAATTCTGGGGATCAAACTCAGGTCGTCAGACTTGGAAGCAGCAATCATCTTTCTTGGCTGAGCCATCTCACTGGAATGAATATATATATATATATATATATATATATCACATAGCCCAGGCTAGCCTCAGATTTTATGTAGCTAAAGATAACTGTGAACTCCTGATCCTCCACCTCCACCTCCCCCTCCCCTGTGCTGGGATTATACCTGCGCACTTTGTCTAGTCTGACCTTGCTCAGGCCACTTCTGAGATACACAGGAGATCTCCCAGAAGACCTCTGGAACACCAATGGGTCTATGACAGAGCAGTTACACACTCCATGTGACGCCAGACAGGAGAGCCACTTGCATTTCTGTGGTGTGTATGTGCGCATGTGTATGTGCGCATGTGTATGTGTGTGTGTGTGTGTGTGTGTGTGTNTCTCTCTCTCTCTCTCTCTCTCTCTCTCTCTCTCCCTCCCTCCTTCCCTCCCTCCCTCCCTCCCTCTCTCATCCTGGCTATCCTGGAATTCAGTATCTATACCAGGATGACCTCAAATTCACAGACATCTGCCTGCCTCTTCCTCTCAAGCTCTAGGATCGATGTTGTATGTGATCTCATGCTCAGCTATAGTCTTCAAAAGTTTCTTCTTAATTTTTTTTTTTTAGTCTGTGATCTTTTGAGTGCGGAATCTCATCCATATCAGACAAGCACTCCCCCACCACTGAGCTACACTCCAAGGCCCAAGGATAAGTAATGCCTTCCAGAGATCATGCATTTGGGGACAAGATGGCGTAGCAGACAAAGGTGCTTGCTGCAAGCCTGACAACCTGAGCTCCATCCCTGGAACCCGCACAACAAAAGGGGGGAATGGACTCCCATAGGTTGTCCATTTATTTCTATAGATGCACAACCGCACAAGCAACACCTCCCAATAAAAATGTTAAAAAAAAAAAAAAAGATTTAGAGATATACCTGTAATCCTAGTATATAACCTACAGGAAACAGGCAGGAGGACTGGTCTACATAGCATGTTCCAAGTCAGTTGGGGGGCTATGTAGTGTGACTCTGTATCAAAAAACAAAAACAAAAAGAAAGAACCAAAACTTTTAAGCCTTCAATCAGGGGGCTGGAGAGATGGCTCAGTGGTTAGACTCACCGGATGTTACAGAGAACTGGGTTTCGTTCCCAGCGCCCTCACAAAGGCTCACAGCTTCCTATAGCTCCAGTTCCAGGGGATCGGACACCCTCACCGGGCTCACACATGCAGTGCCTGCATCCATGCAGACAAAACATTGAACAACAGAAAATTAAAATTAAAAAAAAAAAAAAGATTACTATTACAGGACCTGGCTTCAGAGGTTTATCAGGTAAAGGTGCTTGCTGCCAAGCCTCATGACCTGGATGTGGTTCCCAGAACCATGCTATAAGGAGATCACTGACTATTGAAAGAACCATCTGGGCTGGAGAGATGGCTCAGCAGGTAAGAGCACTGACTGCTCTTCTAGAGATCCTGAGTTCAAATCCCAGCAACCACATGGTGGCTCACAACCATCCGTAATGAGATCTGACGCCCTCTTCTGGTGTATCTGAAGACAGTTACAGTGTACTTATGTATAATAATAAATAAATCTTTGGGCTAGAGTAAGTAGAGTTGACTGGAGAAAGTGGGGCCAACGGGACTTATAAAAATAAATAAATCGGGCTGGAGAGATGGCTCAGTGGTTAAGAGCGTTGACTACTCTTCCAGAGGTCCTGAGTTCAATTCCCAGCAACCACATGGTGGCCCACAACCATCTGTAATAGGATCTGATGCCCTCTTCTGGTGTGTCTGAAGACAGCTACAGTGTAGTCACATACATAAAATATATGTCTTTAAATAAATAAATAAATAAATAAATAGAAAGAAAGAAAGAAAAGGAAGGAAGGAAGGAAGTTGTCCTCTAACTCATGGGTGGTGGTGGTGGTATGTGCCTTTGATGCCAGCACTTGGGAGGCAGAAGCAAGCAGAGATCTCTGAATTTGAGGCCAGCCTGGCCTACAGAGTGAGTTCCAGGACAGCCAGAGCTATACAGAGAAACCCTATCTCAAGAAAAAAATGTCTTGTGACTGCCATATGTGTGTGCTTGTACACACATTGTACACACATTGTACACACACACACACACACACACACACACTCACCATAAATAAAATAATAAACAGTTCCAAAGAAAAATAATTGCTTATCTTCTCTTCTTTGTCAGTTACCTTTTCCATTGCAGTAACAAGACATCTGCTAGAGAAAGGTGCGGAGCAATGGCTCCCTGGTTTACAGCATTAGCTGCTTTTGCAGGGCACCAAGCTTCCCAGCAACCATATGGCAAGCTCACAACTTCCTGTATCTCCAGTCCCAGGAGATGCACTTCATGCCCGTGGCGCACTTAGACCTACATAAATAAAGATGCTAAGCCGGGCGTGGTGGCGCACGCCTTTAATCCCAGCACTCGGGAGGCAGAGGCAGGNATTTCTGAGTTCGAGGCCAGCCTGGTCTACAAAGTGAGTTCCAGGACAGCCAGGGCTACACAGAGAAACTCTGTCTCGAAAAAAAAAAAAAAAGATGCTAGGTGTGGTGGCTCACCCCTTTAATCCCAGCTCTCAGGAGGTAAGAGGCAGGCACCTCTCTGTGAGTTCCAGGCCAGCCAGGGCTACACAGTAAGATCCTGTGGCAATGAATAAAGGCTTTGATCTACTTGGTGAGGAGATTGTAGCAGAGTAATTCAGAGGATTGCAGACAGGAAGTTGATGGAGGCAAAACAGGAAGGAGCCATCAAAAGACATACTCTCCGGGCGGAACCACTTACAACAAACTACCTACTTCACCTTCCACAATTCCATGGCCTCCCAAGAGCCCACCCAAATTCTGAATAGCTCACCCATTCGTTAGGTCAGAGTTCTTAGAGTTCAGTTGTCCCTGGAAGCCTCCTCAAACACACCCAGACATGCGCTGTGCTAGTACCATAGCTATTCTTATCCCAATCAAGATATGCTCACGGTATGGCATCTGAAGCCACCTGGAGAAGCCAGAGGCATAGACTCAATTCAAAATTAGATGAAATGAATTTATTCTTCCAGCTAGCAGAAGGATGGTAGTCTTAGAGCCCAACAGCACGCGGAGGGGAAGGGGGTTAGGGTGGGGTATTAAGGCAGACATCAGAAAGGTGTGCAAAACAACTGCCCATGGAATCCACAGCTGGGCAGGAGAATCGTTTTACTCTCCTGCTATATAGTAATAAAAGACCATGCCATACCTTTCCCAGGTTGCAGGTTTTACAGATGCAAAGGCAGATGTTAGCACCTCACCTGCAGGCCACCAGGATCTCCCAGGCATTCCAGAGCAACAGGTTCGAGGCCCTTACCGGATGCCTGGCTCCATATTATGTTTCTTTAGTCATCACAGGGGATGCGTGTGAATGGTCGCTCAGGTCTGAGCACTGAGATTGTGCTGGGATTGTGAGTTCAGCTCATTTCTGGGCAGGCAACACCACAGTACCATCAGGTCAGGGCTGGCTGGCACGCCCTCACAGTCATTACGCCTTCTACCTACGTCTGTTTTCTGTTACTATAACAAAACACCTGAATCCAGTCTGCAGCTCGGTCATAGAGTGCTTGCCTAGCAAGTGTGGGGAGATCCATCAGCAGCACTAAAGGCAAACAGACAACTCTGAAAGTTGATAATATGCTTATCTCTGTGGGGTGGGAGACGTGACTCGGTTGTTGAGGACACTTGCTGCTGAATTCCATTCTCAGCGCCCACGGGAAGCTCACAACTGCCCATAGCACCAACTCTGGAGGAGCCGATGTCCTTTTTCGGCCTTTTGGGGCACCTGCATACACTTACACAGACAGACAGACACTTACATGTAAATAAAAATAAAACACACACACACACACACACACACACACACACACACACATGCAGTTTGTCTGGGTCATGGTTCTAGAGGCTGCAGAGTCCAAGAGCACCAAGCCAGCATCGGCTTAGCACATGTAGGGGCCTTTCTAGTGCACCGTAACATGGAGGAAGCAGACCCACGTTGGGGGAGAGGGTCTCTTATCTCTCCTCTCCTCCTTTGAAAGCTAAGCCATCATGGGGAACACCCCCTTCACCTTCTCGTCTAACATTAATCATGTTGGACCATTAATAAGAATTTGGAGGTGAACTTTCTCACAGCTGAACTTGGGAGGACACACCTGGGCGAGCGCAGTGCAGGAGGCAGCCTCCACCTCTAAATGGAGGGGGGGGAGCATCGCACCCCTCCTACTCCCCCACCAGAATGGATGGGCTGGTGCTGAAGTCCTTTCAGGAAGTTTTCAGGCCTGGAAGCTTGGTGACAGATCCTCTTGCTCTTGCCTCAGTGGTTGGACTAAAGGTGTGTGCCACTATACCCCACTGCTTTTTAAAAAGAGGCACGTTCTTTTTATTGTCAGTTGTTACTTCTATTTCACTGTTTTTATTATGTGCATAAATTTGTTACTATGTTTTGTTTTGTTTGTTTGTTGTTTTTTGTTTGAGACAGGGTTATGAGACAGGTCACTTTATGTAGACTGATACTGGAATTAAAGGTCCAGTCTGTATTTTACTGCTAATTATATACATATGTCTCTGTGTTTGGACAGGTGTTAAAGGAGGTGTGAGTCCAAGGCTGTGGGCGCTGGAAACAGCAGGCAATCTTGTTGTTGTTGTTGTTGTTGTTTTCGAGACAGGGTTTCTCTGTGTTGCCCTGCCAAGCCGTGGAACTCACTCTGTAGACCAGTCTGGCCTTGAACTCAGAAATCCACCTGCCTCTGCCTCCCAAGTGCTGGGATTAAAGGCATGCGCCACCACTGCCCGGCAAACAGCAGGCAATCTTAACCAGTTTCCAGTTTGTTTTATTTTAAGTCCATGTATGTTGTTTCTGAGACATACTGGCCAGGGTGGAACTCACAGCTTGTTTTTCTGTTTCTTTTCTTCTTAGACTGGGTTTTCTTTGTGTAGCCCAGGCTTGTCTCGAACTCAGCTAACTACTTGCCTCTGTTCCAGTCATGCACCACCACACCCAGCCTACCTTGATTTTCTTTTCACAGAGGGACCTTGTGCATCTCCCAGGCTGGTCTCCAACTCAGTATCTGTGATCTTGGTCTTTGTGACCTACATATGCGGTGCTGGGAATTGAACCCAGGACCTCGTGCATCCTCTCTACCACCTGAGCCCCAGCTTTGGGACCTTTTATGTCACAGGCTGTTAGTCTGCAGGTGTACTGACCGAAAGGCTGCATGCGGTCCTTCACCTTTCTTCTCCCTCGGCTTTACAAGGGAGGTTTTCAGATTAAGGTTCTCCAAAGTTGAAACGACAATCTTCTCGCCCCCTTTTATTTTAAAACACGTCCTCTACTTCGAGTAAATAACCCGCCTCATGCCTCAGTTTTCCCCAAAAGCCAGAACCCTAAATGGCACAGTTTCTTCTACAGGGGAGGTAAAGCCCGGAGGTAAAGCCGAGCGCCCTCTGCTTTGATTGACAGCCTGCCTGACCAATCTGCGCACGGAGGATGTACGGGAGGTGGGGGGTTGAGCTGTCCGTGGACACGCGTGCGTACTGTGCTTGATCCCCGGCAATGGGAGCCAGGCGACTTTTGCGTTGTGTCTCTGTGATCTGGCGGCCGGAGCTGGGGTCTTGCGCACGGCAGAGGCATGCCGGCTTCGGCACCGAGGCCCGGTGATTATAACACTCCACTTCCGTGTATGGGGAGAGACTAGATCAAGGGGAGGGCAGGCACGAAATTCAGATCAGGACTTGGTTCTAAGCCCGACTACGTTGTGACTACGGCACTAGGTCCTTGGCTCTCTTTGCTGCCTGTTTGGTAAAGTCTTGGGGGTGGACTCCAACTGTCTGCTGAGCCCGGGAGTTCTAAGAAGAGGCTGGACTAGGCAGGGTGAGCAAGGGAGGGAGGTACAGGCTTCTACCATGTTTCTCAGGCGTCCGCCTCAACCTCACCGCTCCAGCAAGCGCAAGGACCTAGTCGAGGACCAGCCCTTCCCGGGGCTGCTGAGGACAGAGAACCTAGGCCTGGAGGAGCTGACTCACGTCCTGAGGGCAGCTGTGGTGGATCAGAAAGGTGAGGGGAGCCTGCTGCTCCTGTGCCTCCCCTGTAGCTGCAGGAACCCTGCCAGCAGTCACATTCCTTCTAGCCTCACCATCATGAGGAGAGAGAGGTGTATACCTCCACTCCTCCCTGTGTTCCGAGAGCAACTGTACCAGAGAAAGCTTTGGGGTTAGAACTATCAGAGAAAGCTTTGGGGTTAGTTATCGCTGGGCTCTGTAAGCGTCATGCCTCTTGGTTTCATAAAAGAGGGCGAGATGGCTGCTCTTGCAGAGAGGACCAGCAGTCAGCACCCGCATGATGCTTCACGACTGTATGTTCTTGTAGCAGTGAGGGGGCTTCACAGAACTGGGATAAATATGGCCCCTGCCTTGCGAGATCCAGTGTCCTGATGTGAGAATTACTGAGCAATCACTGCTGGCGTGGCGACCCCACTTGTAATTCCGGAACTTGGGAGGTAGAGGCAAGGAGAATCAGTAGTTCAGGACCAGACTTAGCTTTATAGTGAGTTTGAGGCCAGCTTGGTGTTTGAACCTCCCTCCACCCACAACAATTGAGGACTGTAGGAGGGGCGCACATTATACTGAGGCATGTTGGAGCCAATGGGAATGGAAGCCTGGAACAGTGGATATGAAGGCTCTGAGGTACAGGGATTAGGAAATGCAATTTAAAGTGTGGTTGGGATTGTATAACCCACCCCCCACCCCCCGAGATTGCGTGCATTCAGGCTTCTCTGCTTTTGCCGACATCTATGAACTGTTTCAGGACCTCTGGTGACACTGAACAAGCCACAGGGTCTGCCTGTGACAGGTATGGGCAGGGAGGAGGGAGAGGCTGGGGCAGAGATGGTTGGATGGCACGCTGGCAACTTGTCCTCTTCCCTCCCAGGGAGACCAGGAGAGCTGACTCTGCTATCTGTGCTGCCGCAGCTGAGCCAGGCCCTGGGGCTCGATCACCAGGAGCTCCAGGTTGTGCGAGCACCTGGGAAGTGAGTGATAGTGTGGGGTGTATGTTACACCCACTGTATGGAAAAGTCTTATTCAAGTGGCTGGACATTGGCGTTCTCACTCTTAGGGCATTTGGCTCTGTCTCTCTGAGGGCCAGAGAAAAGGCCTTATGACTTGTTTCTCGGGTCTGGACTCTAGTCCTGGTGTTACTGTCCAGCCTTTAGCTGGTGTTCCTTTAGTTGGGGGTTGGGAGGGACCTCTCCTTTAAAAACAAAAGATTTGTTTTTAATGTGTATAGAGTGTTTAGCCTGCATGTATGTCTGTGCACCACAGTGCGTATCTGGTGCCCTCAGAGGCCAGAAGGCGGCATCTGATCGTGAACTGGAATGGCACAGTTGTGAGCCACCATGCGGGTGCTCAGTGCTGGTCCTCTGCAGGAGCTCTAGACCAAGAGGCTTTATGTGATTTGTCCCCTTCTTCCAGGGAGGCCTCCGGGCTTGTGCTCCTCTCCAGCTGTCCCCAGACAGCAAGCCGTCTGCAGAAGTTCTTTACCCACTCAAGAAGAGCCCAGAGACCCACAGCCACCTACTGGTGAGAGGTGCAGGGCCACTCCCAGGGCTGAGGGGAGGTCCCACCAGGCTGCTCTGAGACCTCCTTTCCCTTTCTTAGTGCCGTCACTGATGGCATCCCTGAGCCTTCAGAGGGGACAGTCCACATGCCTCTGAAACTGGAACGTATGGATGGCATTGATCTTGTAAGTCAGACACCACCAGGGAAGTGGTGTCCCTTGAGTTTCTGGAGTGGCTAGTTCCACTGTCTCCTAACAGGCAAATGGCTGCTGAGGCTCTGTCCTAAGTCAACTGGCAGGGGGGTGGTGGGGGTGAGGGGCTCAACCGAGTCCTAGGTATGTGTTAAGTCATTCTTGACTGGTACCCTAGACAGTCCCAGTGATGTCCCCATCTCGAAAGGACATTCAGGAAGGTGTCAAAAGGACCCTCAGCCGTTTCCATGTGATGGCCTCAGGCCGTGGCTGTGCCCTGGTCCAGCTGCAGCCACTGACAGGTGGGTCTGGACAGTACTCTGCTGGGGGCATGTGGCCTGTGAGGAAGACGGTGCTTGACAACAGCCAGGGAGCATGTGGTGGTCCCCAGGGGGGTGTGAGTGGGCTCAGCAGGAGGCAGCAGCTTTAGGTGCACACCCACAGTCTGGCACCAGGCACACATCTTTATTGCTTCAGTTGTGTAGGGTTGGACCCCCAGGCTGGGTGGGTTGTCAGCTGCCATTGCTCTTACCTTCTCATGATCCTCTCTGGAGGCAGAGGTCATCTCACAGATCCTTAAGATCTAGGGATGGGGGCAGTATTGCACAGCCAGGAAGAGCAACTGTCTCCCAACCCCCACCCTCACCCCGCCCTTTCAGTCTTCCCCAGTCAGCTGCAGGTACACATGGCTCTACAGCTCTGCCCAATTCTTGGGGACCACACCTATGCTGCTCGTGTGGGCACCGTCCTGGGCCAGCGCTTTCTGTGGCCAGCCGAGACCACCAAGCCCCAGAAACAGGTAGGTCCCCTGGCCCATATGCCTGCTCTGTGGGTTTGGGGGCGGGGGGGACCGTGTCTCCCAGATATCATGCACATTCAGATTAGAAGGCAGCTGGCTTGGTCTCTGGGGCCACCTGGGTCCCTGTGGTTGCTGCGTGGCTCAGGCCTCTTGTCCATGAGCCGAAGGAGGTGGAAGCTGACATCACAAGTCCTCACGTCCCTCCATCCTTTGGAGTGTTTGTGCATCATGTCTTCATGTTGAGTCCAGTGAATGGAGTGCAGCAGGAGTGGGCCTGGCGCTAGGCAGCCTCTTGGGACTAAGGCTATGGCTTTCTGGCCAGAAGGGGAGACCAGAGGTTTATATGTTGGGGCTTTGAGGACCAGGCCTGTGCACCACTTCTCATGTCCCATTGGCCAGAGGCTTAATCACATGGCTTCACTAAATACAAAAGAAGATGAAGAAAACTCCGTCTGTAGAAAACGTTACTGCAGTCACTGACCAGGGAGGTCCTGCTGGTCTCCCGGTCCGGTCCCCCTCCGTGTCCATGAGAACGGAGTGCTCCCTCTGGCTAGAACTTAGATGGCCGCTGTCTTTCCCATCCCAGATCCTGGATGAAGCCCTGCTCAGACACCTCCACCTGAGTCCTTCCCAAGTGGCCCAGATGCCTTTGCACCTGCACCTGCACCGCCTCCTCCTCCCAGGCACCGGATCCAGGGACCCCCCTAGTGAACTTCTGGCACCCCTGCCCTGTTACTTCTCTCGGACCCTGCAGTGCCTTCGGCTCTCTCAACAGTAGACTGTGCCTGACCCCAGATGGAAAATAGGAAGAATAAGGAGAGTGGAGTTGGTGCCGAGCACAGCCAAGGCCCCTGGGCTCCTTTATCTGACACACTGAGATCAAATCCCAGAGAGGCCACGTGATTGCTGTGTGGCACTGGGCAGGTGACTTCTCTCTGGACTCAATAAAAGTTCTACCTCCTGGTCTGGTTTACCAGAAATGAGAAAGCAGATGTTTACCAAGGACTGTGCTCTCTGCTCGAGCAAACGGTGGCCAGGTCAGGAGGGGGCACCTGCTCTTCTCCTGGCCAGGAGGAGGTTTGCTTGGTTTTGAGACCGGGTCTGACCAGGTATCCCTGGCTGGTGTGGAGCTCAGAGATTTGCCTGTCTCTG
Organism: Mus pahari; assembly: GCF_900095145.1. Classification (NCBI taxonomy): domain Eukaryota; kingdom Metazoa; phylum Chordata; class Mammalia; order Rodentia; family Muridae; genus Mus; species Mus pahari. The sequence continues at coordinate 129,154,082 of NC_034591.1, read as the reverse complement.
CCTCCCGAGTGCTGGGATGACAGACGCGCACCACTGTACAGGCATGAACTCTTCTTACTTTGAAGGACATAGCTCACTGAACTTCAACACCCCACTCCACTCACAACACGTTCACAGGCTACAGGTAGACAACTGCTGTGGAGGGCCAGCCAACCCTCCACAGGTAGGAAATGCCATGGTTCACTTGGGTGTGTTTCTTGGTCTTCCAGTTTTAGGTGGCTTGACTACCCCCTCATGGAGGGGAGAAACAGACCTATACCCTCTAGAGAAGGGCTGAGGTTTAGGGAAAGCCCATCTCTTGTCCTAATGGTTTAAGCCATTCTACCAGCCCAACTTGTCCTTGGGAGGAAGGCATCCTTGATGACTGGCCTTCCCCACACTACCATTTGCAAACCATGTCTCCTTACTCAGACTCAGTCTCCTCATCTGTATAGCGCAGGCTTTCTCCCTTCAACCCCCCCCAAGACTTCCTGCAGAGAAGGCTAATAGCCATCACTAGGGGATTGTGGGCCTTTGATAGAGGCTCTGCCGATCAGCTCTTGTTTGAGCCTTGCTTGCCTCAGTTAGCCAAGCCAAGCCCAGAGAACTTGCTTTTTTTTTTTTTTTAATTTGACGCTGGATCCAGAATAGGGCGGTGAAGATCAGAGCAGCGGTTTCTCTAGCCTCGCAGCCCCTATGAGCCTCAGGTTTTGGGACGCCAAAGTAAGAGTGAAGGGATTGGGGAGACTCAGCCTCTTCTTGGGGTATGCCTCAGCCCTGGGTGTGCTGCCGAGGCTGGCTTTGAACTTGCCTTTGCCCTTGACTTTCCTGTGGGTGCTAGGAAGAAGTCCGGCTTCAAAGGGCAGAGGCCACGAGGCACATCCAAAGTGGGGGCCTCGAAGGCGCTGGGGAGTAGCAGCCTCGGCGTAGAGGAGGGGAGGGAGAGAGGGATGATCAGGTCTCTGTCCTGGAACAGGGCTCTGTGGAAGATAAGCCCTTCCCTGGTGCGCTGCTTGGTCTGGGTGCTGCCCTCTGCCTGTGCCCTTCTTCCCCGATCCCACCACTCAGCACTACCCGCCAGGATGTGCAGCACAGCTCGAAGCCCACCTTTCCTGGCTTCAGCATGCTAGGTGCCAGCTTGAGGTCAGGGTGAGGTGGGAAGGACATCAGAACCTTGGCAGTAGGAAGAGTCATCAAGGCCTTGCCTGTGGTTGACAGAGCCTTAGAGCCCACCAGCTGGTCATGTTGGAGTCTGAGGACCCGGCCCTGGGGTTGGTGCACACGGGGAGAAGGCAGCCAGGCCTTGGCATGGAGGCTAGGGAAGTGGAAAGGGGCTGTGGGAGAAGAGAAGCCGTGAGGTGAGGGCCGGGCCGGGCCCCAGCCTGACCAGCTGTCCCACGGGGTATGTGCAGAGGTGGGGGGTGGGAGGTGTGGGTGGACAGAGCCCCTCCCGGCTCCTCCTCCAGAGGCAGTGGGAAGAACACAGGGTTGGGGGTCCAACAGACCTGGGTCTGCATCCCAGCTCTGCCCCTTCTGAGCTGTGCAACCTCGGGCAACGTCCTTAAACTTCCTGCTACCTCGGCTGGAAAATGGGGACAATAGCACCTACCTCACTAGGGTGTTGTGAGGGCTAAGGGGGCTCAGGAAGGGCATGGTGGCAGTGCCTTTCTCCAGAGAAGAGTGAGGGCAAAGCTGGCTAAGGCAGCAGCAGAGGTCTGGACTCCCGGGACGCGCACTCCAGGACCAAGCCCTGGCATCTTGTGGTCTAACTGCCTGGCAGGGTGACTACTTTGAAATACTCATTCGGTTGTATATTTAAAAACACTTGGTGAGCAGTCTGATGCTTGCTATCACTCACGGTCTTCTGGCAGGAGGGTAAGCCCAGACACTTGGGAAGGGCTTGGACAGCAGGTAGCAATGGCCTTGGGAGGACAGGGTATTGGGGGGATGTGGTATTAGGTCAGGCCTCAGGCTTTTTCACACCCTGTGACCTGTTGAAAATGTAGCCCACCCTGATGTTTGGGGGCTCCCACTTCTGGGTGAGGCAGACAGGGGCTGTGGCACTTTTTGCCTTGCCTTTCTTCCCCTTTCCGGAGACGGAGGCGACAGCCGCAGGTTCCGGCTTCTCAGTCTGCTCCAGACTCTCGGCCCTAGCATTTTTCCTAGAAGCTGACCTGTGGGTGGGGGAGCCCGAGTCCTTGCTTTCCCCAGAGCCTTGCTGGGTCAGCAGATGAGGGAGTGATGAGCGGACCCCTGTCCGCCGATGACCCACGGGCACGGGCTTCTTGATGGTAGAGCCCTCCACTAGGAGCCGGATACCCACGTACTGGGGCACCTCCACAGCAGGCTGTGGACAAGAGAGAACAAGGCCGTCTCAGACACTAGTGCTGGAAATCAGGGACCAAGGCACAGATAGATAGAACCGATTTCTGGGGTGTCTGGTTAAGGGGCACATCTGAGAAGCAGGAAGCTCCTCCTATCTTACAGGGATTTAGAGGACCTACAGTCACAGAGCCCTGGGGAGCCAGCAAAGCAGAGAACCACAGCCATGCAGACAAGCAAGGCAACCTCTGCCCGGTGTTAGACTGTGAGTGGTTTCATGCCGTGGGCAGCCAGAGATGGCCAGAGCTGAGCCATGGCTTCCTATGTGGAGATGAAATTCCCATTGTGAATACCAAGAAGAGGGAGGCATGGAACCTTGCTGTCCTCAGTGAGGCCTCTAAGGTCAGAGGAGCTTTCTAAGGATAGGGCCGCCAGAAGTGGGTGCTGAGACCTGAACTTGGGTCCTCTTTAAGAGTAGTTTAAAACTGCTGAGCTGCCGGGCGGTGGTGGTGCACGCCTTTAATCCCAGCACTTGGGAGGCAAAGGCAGGTGGATTTCTGAGTTCAAGGCCAGCCTGGTCTACAGAGTGAGTTCCAGGACAGCCAGGACTGCACAGAGAAACCCTGTCTCAGAAAAACAAAAAAAAAAAACCAAACAAAAAACAAAAAAACCCAAACAAACAAACAAAACCTGCTGAGCCATCTCTCTAACCCAACTTACTTTTTTTATAGCTTATCCTGTCTATGGCAGTGGTTCCCAACCTTCCTAATACTGTGACCCTTTAACACAGTTCCTGATGGCATGGTGACACCCAACCATCAATTTATGTCATTGCTATTTCATAATGGTAATTTGGCTAGTTATGAACCATAACATAACTTTCTGATATTCAAATTGGTCTTAGGAGTCCCCTGTAAAAGGATCATTTGACTCCCAAAGGGGTTGCAACCCAAAGGCTGAGAACCACTGGTCCATGGCATATGTTGTTAGCAACAGAAAATTGACAGGGGACAGTGTTGAGGTAGATAAAGGTACTTGCTGAGTTCAGTCCCCAAGACCCATGGGGTAGAAGGAAAGAACTGACTCTCAGAGGCTGTCCTCTGACCTCCACATGTGTGTTGTGGCATGTGCAAACACACACATACAGAAATTCAAACACAGTAAGTAATACAATAATAATAATAATAATAAAGGATGACAGCCACCTTAGACCAAGGTCAAATTTGGCATCAGGAATTAGGAGAGAGTCTGCTAGTTGTGCCTTGTGACAGTCTGATGAGGTGCCCAGCATCACTTAAGTGGGTTTTTTTGGGGGGGGGTGAAGGGTTTTGTTTGTTTTGCCTAAAATCTCTACCCTGAGCCTCCTCAAGCTGTTAACCTGTTTCCTGTTTACAGGGGAGTAAGAAGACAGGCTGAGCTGAACAGCACAGGGAGACTATCAGATAAGACACAATGTGGGACAGAGCTACAGGCTGGCCAGCCTGGCCTCCAAAGGTAGGAGCCAAGGAGGAAACCGTTCTGGATCAAAAGAGATCAGAGAGACAAAGCTACCAGTGTGCCCACCTGGCACACACCAGCCTCAGAGGCAGATCAGTAAGAAAAGATGGCCTCGGACAAAGGACATCGGAAAAAGGCCGGGCTGAATCTTCCCCGGCATCCAGCCATTCGGTGTTTTGTTTATTCTGAAGCAAGGCTTTATGTAGCCTCAAGCGCACTATATAGCCAAGGATGACCTTAAACTCCTGATCCTCCTGCCGCAGACTCCTAAGTGCTGGGGTTTCAGGTATGTGTTTGATGCCTTGTGAAAATTCTGATCGATTTTGAATGGCAAGGACTCCATCTCCCCTTTCCTCTGCCCTCTTCCATGGTTTCGCTGTCTGTTTGTTACAGGGTCTCACTGTAAAGTCCCAGCTGAACTGACATTGGCTATGTAAGCCAGCCTGACTGTGAACTTATGTATTAGAGATGTATATGTACACCTGCTTATATTTCCTCCTTTATGGTTTTTAAAACTGAAGCTATTACCCAATAGTACTACACATGCCTAGCGTGCAGGGCCCTGAATTCCATCCCTAACACCTAGGATAATGTCCTTAACAAAAACTACACCCTATTGTCAACACGTTATTCTAAGACTGTGGCTCTCAACCTTTCTAATGCTTGAATACAGTTCCTCATATTGTGGTGACTCCCCCCAACCACAAAATTATTTTCATTGCTACTCCATAATTGTAATTTTTCTCCAGTTTGAATTGTAATGTAAATATCTGATATACGGGATGGTCTTAGGTGGGTGGCACTTGTAAAAAGGTCATTTGACTCTCCAAGGGGTAGCAGCAGTCCACGGATTTGGACTCAGGTCATGTGGTCAGTATTTTGCTTTCTTGTAGCAAACCTAGGCCTTCATGCATCCTAGCTGGAAGACTCCTACTTAAAAATTGCTCTCAGAGTTCATAAACTCTTAAAAACATTTGCTTTTGTATGACTGTTGTTTTGAAATAGGGTCTCACTCCAAAGTCCAGGCTAGCCTGGAACTCACTGCGTAACGCAAACTTCCCTTGAACTCAAAGTGACCCCTTTTGCTGCCTCCTGAACACTAGGAAGGAGAAGGCTGAGTCCCACAAGTCTAGCCACGATGGCTAATCTACATCATCATCTAGGACGGGAAAGCCGAGGGTATTTGCAAAGCATGCCCCTGAGGTGTCTCTAGAGCCCCCCAGAGGGCTTTGGCCTATTGACTGACTCCTCATTGGTGGATTCAGAACTCTGATATACTGCTGGGAGACTGCAGCGCTGGGGAGAACGGGGCTTGGTTAGATAGTTGTTTCCCAGCTGGGTGTCATGACCCTTACCTATAATCTTAGTACTTGGGGAGCTTGAAGCGGGAGAAATGCATGAGTGATAGGCTAGCCTGGGCAACTGTGTAAGTTCCTGGCCAGTCTAGGATATTCAGAGTAAGTCTCTGTCTCAAAAAACTAAAAAAAAAAAAAACCAAACCAAAACAAAAAAAAACTATAAAACAATGGTTTTGGCTGATTAAAAAAATCCTATACTTATTATAAATAAGCAAAATCAAATCTGTTTTTGGAAAAAGGTGACTACTATAATAATTCTATAATAACTATTCTAATAATAACAACAGACACGAGTAACGGACTCTTGATAGGCCTTGCAGTTGATGGGGCTCCCTTCAGCCTTACTGGGCAAGTACGGTAGGAGTTAAAGCTGTCCTTCGTGTCTTCTGTCTAGGTTCCCTAGCAAAGCCCTGAGGCAGATCAAACCACTCTGTTGTCACAGCACACTAAGGAGGAGCCAGTTGCCGTCTTATTATACAGGAAATGAGGCTACCTAGAGGCAATTGCAATTGGAGGCTGAGGAGGTCCCAGAGCCTCTGAAAATATCTACGAATATGGGCTCAGCATTAATGAGCCTCAGACGCCTGTAACCTCCAGTTCACAGATGAGTCAGACCAGAGGGAAGTGTCTGTTTTAAGACACCAGTGGGGGTCAGGCCAGGAACCCAGGTCTTGAACTATGTTTCACACCAGATCCCAGGACCGGGAGGTTGCCTGTGGAGAACACTGGAGCATCTTACCTGTTTATAGATGAGCTCAAAGGCTCCCGTATCACAGCTGCGGTCTAGGCGCCGGTCGATGACCACACGCAGGGTATCTGCTTGCACACCGGCACAGAGGCGGGCAGTGACAGCTGTGGAAGGTGCCATGGTGGGGCTGGCATTGATTTCAATCAGCCAGGGCTGGAAGTCTTCCCCAAACACAAAGTCAGCCCCATAGAGCTCAAAGCTGGCCTTCCGGCACTGCACGTTGTCTTGGGAGGTCTGCAGGGCATGGATCACAGCAGCCTTCATGCCAGGCACGATGACACTGGACCAGGCCTTTGGGGCATCTACCTCCTGCAAGTGGGCCTGAAACCTCTGGCTGGACCACATGTTATCTGGGGGCAGCATCGGGTGCCGGTGACAGGAAGCCTCCAAGTGTCTCTGGATGGAGTTGTTACACAGGTGCACAGAGCTAGAACGGGACAGAGAGTCAGACTCAGCCCTGGAGCCCTGCACCAACTTCAGGGCTTCAGACAAAGTCCTGGGACAGCCATTTTAGTGAGCTTAACTGAGCCGGGCCTCTGCTGAAAGATCAATAGGACAGAGTGTGTCCTGCCCAACTCCCACCCCATTTGCCTAAGACCAGGGTTAGTCATCTCAGAACACTCAGGTGTTGCAGATGGGCCTCGTGCTTTGTTGTGCCTGCTCCCAGTTCACTCTCTGTGTGTGGCAAGGAATAAGATCGGGAGAGAATGACCCTGAGTCATGAAAGGGTGGTCAAACCCCAGCTTTGCCCGTGACTAGCTGGGAGATCCCAGGCAAACCATTTAACCTGTTCCACCTCACATCTCTAAAATGACAATAATCCACCACTTCATTGTGTTTTAAAGATGACTGTGATACAACCAAGCAAAAACACTAATGGCATGTGAAATGCTTAATGATAAACAGCTACGCTGTACTGCTGTTCTGGTCTCCAGATGTGGAAACAGGACAGCCTTCTTCTTTGAGATGGTCTCACATAGCCCAGGCCAGATTTGAACTCACCGGGTAGCTGAGGATGACAATGTACCCTGCCTTCACCTTCCAAGTGCTGGCATCACAGGTAGCCACTAATGCATGGCTTGATTTCGGCTGTTTTGGTCTCCCAAGTTCTGGGATTATAGTTCATGTACCTGGCTTGCTTCATTTTGAGAGTGGGTTCTCACTATATAGCCCAGACTGTCCTTAAACTCAAAATCCTCCTGACTCAGCTTCCCAAGTGCTGGGATCACAGACGTGGACTACTGTGCCCTGCTAGAAACAGAGGCTTAAGTAGTTTTTCACTTCTCCAGAGGCACACAACTTGATGTTGCAGGGATGAAATTTGAACCCAGGCCTCTTCAAGGTTTCTTCTCATCCCACAAACAAACCACAAGCTGCCTTTTCTCTCTCAAGTTCGTCTTAGTCTGCCTGTAACCTAGAGCTCTATTTTCTTGGTAACACAGATCACCTTCTACCCCAGTGGTTCTCAACCTATGGGTTGTGACACCTTTTCATGGGGGTCACCCAAGACCATCAGAAAACACAGATATTTATATACAATTTATAACAGTAGCAAAATTAGTTATAAATTTAGTAGCAAAATTAGTAGCAACAAAAAAAATTATAGTCAGGGGTCACCACAACATGAGGAACTGTATTAAACAGTGGAAGCATGAGGAAGGTTGGGAACAACCCTTCTAGCCTGTTAGCCATAGTTACTCAGGTGCATTGCTAAGATATAAGCCCTTGAGATCTGGCCCTTGAGATCTGGCCCTTGAGATCTGGGATCTTGTTTTGTTCATTCCTGTATCCCACGGGTGGAAGGATGGTGTGATGGTGTGATGGTGTGTGTGTGTGTGTAAAGCCTGCCTCCTTGCCTGCAGAGTCTGTGGTCTGAAATCTAGCCTGGATCTAAGAGTTCACTGTTCTGTTCGTCTGCTGACCTCCACACCAGACCGGATAGTCAGGGGAGGTGGAGGGTGGGCTCACTTGTCCAGGTTCTTCAGGGAGAAGGGCTGTGTAGAGAAGCGGATGTAGCTGTCTCGGTAGAACCACACAGTGAGTGGGTTCCAGTCAGTTACCAGGAACCACTGTCGCAGGTCAAACTTGGTGCCGAAGATAAGCAGGGGCCGCTCTATGTACTTCTGCACGATCCACTTGCCATCCTTCATGAGCATGGAATTGCAGTCCACCAGCTTCAGCATCTCATCCAGGCGGTTCATGCACATAATCCCTGTGGGGGAACCAGGCAGTCAGGGACCAAGAGCCCAGGCTGTGGTCAGAAGTGCCAAAGGACCACCGGTGTCCCTCATCCCCACAGAATCCAGCTGAACCATCTTCCCTCTAGCAAAGCAAAGAATTTAAATAATTTTCTAATTAATCATTTAATAAACTCTGTTTTGCTATCTACAGGTAAAAATGTAACTGGGGGTCGGGGGCTGGAGAGATGGCTGGGCATTAAAAGCTCTTGCTGTTCTTGCAGAGGAACCCAGCACTCTTGTGGCAGAACTCCAGTTCCGGGGGCTCTGGTACCCTCTCCTGGTCTCCACAGGCAGCGAGCACACACACCGTGCACATAAATACAAGCAGGCAAAGCCTGGACACAGAAAATTAAAAAATAGAGAAGGGTAAGATGGCTCAGTAGGTGAAGGCATTTGTCACCAAGGCTGATCACCTGACTTCAGTTACTAGAACCTGCACAGTGTAAGTTGTCCTCTGACATTCTTGTGCACACACAAGGTAGAAACATTTAGATAGTGCCGACCCGGTCGTACATTACTTTCCTGTGATAATTAGGAGACCAGGGAACAGGAAGGCATGCTGAAGCCTTCCTCTCACTACCCAGGGTGGAGCTGGCTGAAGTGCCAGATCCTCTGGAGCTTTCTGGGTTCCACACCTGTCTGTGTTTGCTCTCGTGGGCTCCTACGGAGCTTGGCGAAGCTGTGGGGTGAAGCTCAGCAGGTGTCACCTCACCTGTCACTAGTTACCTATGCAACCAACTCTGGCTACAGCTTTCACACAGCCAAGGGCGCATGTGTCTTCTTTATGTTTTCCTCATGTCCCCTCTCTCTACTTCTTTCTGAGACAAGGTCTCACTATGTAGCTCTGGCTACCTTTGAACTCAGTATATAAACCAGGCTGGCCTCAAACTTACAGAGATGCCTCTGCCTCCCTGTCTCCCTCCCTCTCCCTCCTGGCCTCTCTGCCTCTGCCTCCCCAGTGCTGGGATGAAAGGCTTGTGCCACCACACCCAGCTGGCTTTCCCACTCCTTTTACTTATTTTGTGGCAGGGTCTTATGTACTCCAGGCTGGCCTTATGCTTATTGTATAGCCAAGGCTAGCCTTGAATGATGCCTTTGCTTCCTCTTGGGATTATAATCAAGTGCTGGGGCACAGATCCATGTTTCCTTTTACTTAGGTTTCTATCTTATGTGTATGAGTGTTTTCCATGTGTCTGTTTTGTGGATTTCCTGGAAGTGGAGCTACACCGTGTTCGCTTGCTTTATGACACTTTACTCACATGCAGACTTTTCAATAAAGAATATCATTACAAGTTTCCTGTCTATTTCTTGGGAGGCCCTCTGCAGCCTTTAAAAAGGTGGGGATGATGCTAGACTCCCCTGTGCACGCAGTGGATGCTCTGATGTGATTGAATAAAGGCGAGGACCAGAAAACATCTTACCGGAAGTAAGAGGCAGAGCAGCCATGTTGGTGGGGTGGCCACCTGATCCAGCACCATGCTGGACAGTAGGTATGAGCCGCATTTAGACTTTACCTGACAAGAAGCCCTGGTGCCATCCCCATTTCACAACTAAGAAAACAGATTCAGAGAGGCAAACTGACTTGTTCAAGGTCACACAGCATACTATTAATAGAGCTGAGATTCAAACCCCCAGTGTGACAGATTAGCCTCCTTGGCTTCTAATAGTAGATAAAGGTACTGAGACTGGAAGAATAGGTTGATCCCCCACCTCGGCCTCGGGACTTGGCTCCGGGCTTCACGATCCAGATGTTCTGATCCCCCTCCATGTCTATCTGGGGTACCACGTTCTGAAGCTGCTGTAGAATGTCTTCACAGCGCTGGACTTGGACCTCCATGTATCTGAGCTCTGCCCCTTCACTGTGTGGAGACAGTGGGACTTGGGGAGGTTGGGGCCTGGGGCCAGATGAGAGGATAGGAAACTAGGAGACACAGTCCCACCTGACCCCAGCTGCGCTCCAACCTGCCTTGCTCAGGCCTGCCCCTGAGACACCTAACATACCCAGACCACACCCCGCCCCAATTCTCCATGCCTCCTTCATTCCTGATGAGGACAGGCAGCACTGACTGAGCCAGTGTCCTGGTGAGGACTTCCCATCACTCTGATTCACCCTCTCAGTAGATTTCTAGGGAAGTATTAACTAGCCTTTCTTGGGGAAATGCCAACCGAAACTGGGGACGGTAAGGGACCTTCCCAAGGCTACACACCAGGTGGAATGACTGAGCCAGGGTGCAAATGCTCAACTGCTTCACCCTAAGGTGCTTTCAGAGGCCAGCCCTCCTAATCTGGACTTAAGGCTGGCTGACGGATGGTCAGTGCCTTCTTAGTCTAAGTCTGCTCAGGCCTCACCAGGATTTCTCTCCCACCACACACCCTCCCACACCACACATCCATCTGTCCAGTTACTGCCTGCCCTTGCCTACTGGCCTTTCTACTGTGTGGAGCCAGGGCTTGAAAGCAAGGCCAGCTAGGCTGAGCATGCATGTCCTCCGGGCTACAAGCTGAGCTGCAGGGCCAGCTTCTGTGGGGTTTGTGCTCTGCTGCATCTCCCTCTCCCACACCACCCCGCCACTCAGCAGGGGCTCGCCAAGTCTGTCCACTGAATGGTTTGGCTGTGTAAGCTGGGAAGAATTTGGCATACAGGGGTTCACAGGAAAAGGGGGACCCTGTTCCTTACAGGATGGAGAGTGTCCTCAGCTATAATTCATACATTGTCCCAGATGGCTGCCTCCCGTGGGTGCTAACCTCACTTTAACACCTTAGCTTTCTGTTCATAAGAAACATCAAGAACAAAAGTGACCAGACAGGGGCTGGTGAGATGGCTCAGCATGTAAGAGCACCCGACTGCTCTTCCGAAGGTCCTGAGTTCAAATCCCAGCAACCACATGGTGGCTCACAACCATCCGTAATGAGATCTGGCGCCCTCTTCTGGAGTGTCTGAAGACAGCTACAGTGTACTTACATATAATAATAAATAAATAATAAAAAAAAATCAGGAAAAAAAGAAAAAAAGATTTAAAAAAAAAAAAAGTGGCCAGACAAAGGGGCTCAGAGGGCTCTGGGGGACACTCCCTACAGATAAAGGGGCTCAGAGGGCTCTGGGGGACACTCCCTACAGACAAAGGGATGCAGAGGGTTCTGGGGGACACTCCCTACAGACAAAGGGGCTCAGAGGGCCCTGGGGGACACTTCCTATAGACAAAGGGGCTCAGAGGGCTCTGGGGGACACTCCCTACAGACAAAGGGGCTCAGAGGGCCCTGGGGGACACTCCCTACAGACAAAAGGGCTCAGAGGGCCCTGGGGGACACTCCCTAGCTCCTGATGAGCCTTCCTACAGTAAACCTGAACAGAGGCTCTAGGAAAGTGTCACTTAGGAGTGACAAGGGTCCAGGGAATTTGAAAATCTCCATTCAGTGTGATTTTATATTTAGGGGGGAAACAAAACCAGTTTTTTAATTTAATTTAATTTTTGTTTGTTTGTTTGTTTACTTGTTTGAGACAGGGTTTCTCTGTATAGCCCTGGCTGTCCTGGAACTCACTTTGTAGACCAGGCTGGCCTTGAACTCAGAAATCCGCCCACCTCTGCCTTCCAAGTGCTGGGATTAAAGGCATGCGCCACCACGCCAGGCACACAAAACCATTTTTGATTAAAGTTAGCCTTCATAAAAGTTAGGTTGTAAGGAATGGTCTTGTTTTTCGTTTTTATTACTTTAAAGTGTGTGTGTGTGTGTGTGTGTGTGTGTGTGTGTGTGTGTGTGTGTCTGCGTGCCTGCAGACACCAGAGGCAGTAGGCCTCTTGGAACTGGAGTTACACATGACTGTGAGCTGCCTGCGTGGGGGCTGGGAAACAAATGCAGGCCTCTGAAAGAACTGTCCGTGCTCCCGAGTGTCAGGGATCCCCCAGTTCACTGCGGATTGTACTTTCGGTTGGTTTTAGTTTTTCCAGACAGGGTTTCTCTGTGTAGCCCTGGCTGTCCCCAAATGCCCTCTGTAGACCAGGCTGGCCTTGAACTCAGAGATCCGACTGCCTCTGCCTGCTGAGTGCTGGGACTAAACTGCCTAGCTTCACATGGGCTTGTTTAAAAAACGGCAGAGAAAGCTGGAGAGATGGCTCAGTGGTTAAGAGCACTGATTGCTCTTCCAGAGGTCCTGAGTTCAAATCCCAGCAACCACACGGTGGCTCACAACCAATGGGATCTGATGCCCTCTTCGCTGGTGTCTCTGAAGAGAGCAATGGTGCACTCATATACATAAAATAATTTTTTTTTTAAAATGGAGGAGAAAGTCCTAATGTGGTGCTGAAGTACACTTGCCTGAGTACACCTGTGGGAACTTTTGGGGGAAGGGTTTGTGTGAGATAAGGGCTTGCGATTAGCCCAAGCTGGTCTTGAACTTGCAGTGATTCCCCCTGCCTCAGTCGCCTGAATACCAGCCACCCTGTCTGCTCTTGTTTGCTTTCCGAGGGTTTTCTGTGCCTCTGACTTTTGGGAGATTTTCAACAGCCCCTACACTGGAAATAAAAAGGATCTTTGAGGGCTGGAGAGATGGCTCAGTGGTTAAGAGCACCAACTGCTCTTCTGNAGGTCGTGAGTTCAAATCCCAGCAACCACATGGTGGCTCACAACCATCTGTAATGAGATCTGATGCCCTCTTCTGGGATGTCTGAAGACAGCTACAGTGTACTTACATATAATAAATAAATAAATCTAAAAAGGAAAAAAAGATCTTTGATAATTCTTAGTTTAAGAAAGCTGAGCCCGGCCAGGCAGTGGTGGCAGTGGTGGCACATGCCTTTAATCCCAGCACTTGGGAGGCAGAGTTCATAGCCAGCATGGTCTACAGAGCGAGTTCCAGGACAGGCAGAGCTACATGGTGAGACCTGTTCTCATAAAAACAGCTCTTGCTTCCCTCTTGCTTCCCTCCTGGGCTCTTCCCTTCCCCCTCTCTCCTCGTGTTCATGGCTGGCCTCTACTTCTCTACTCTCTTCCTCTCTCTGCCTTTCTCTGTTCTACTACCCTCTTAACTCCCCTCCCCATACCCTGGTGAACTCTATTCTGAGAGAGAGAGAGAGAGAGAGAGAGAGAGAGAGAGAGAGAGAGAGAGAGAGAGGCCCGACAACCTGAGTTCACGCATGTTAACATAGGAGAGAATCAACCTCAAGAGGTTGTCCTCTGATCCCCATTGCACACCTTTGCTCTCATGCACACCAATTTAAATGAAAAGAAAGCTTATCTTGGGACTACGGTGTAGCTCACTTAGTAAAGCACTTGCCTAAACCCGGAGTCCTGAGTTCTACCCCATCACTGTGAAAATGATAAGTGGCTTTATGCTTCCTGGCACTAAGGGAACCGGTTAAGGTTACCTAGGTAACCTAAGGTAACCTAGGCAACCCTGTCATCTGCTGCTGTTTAAAAGGATCCTGTTGTTTGCTGCAGCTGTGGGTCTCCTGAGTCCATCACTTATCCAAAGATCCTTCAGTGTGTTTCATTCTGTTAACCCCGCCCCGCTTGAGACCCTTAGTGCTCCCACCTGCTGGCTGCAGGCCTCCCACCCGAGGGCTGTGACCCTTATAAAGCATCGGCTTCGGAACCTGGCACACTGATAGGCACACCGAGTGCTTGCCACTTTCTCTGGCTGCCAGATCCTGCACCCGCCTCCTCCTGCCTTCTGCTACTTCAAGCGCCTTGGCCCAAAGCGAGCGCCAAAACATCACTCTTGTTCTTCCCAGCCCTCTTGTTCACACTGAAAGATTCTGAATTCTGCATCAAGGAAATTTGTTAAATTCATTGTTTAATCCAATGTCTTCCAAATGTGACTGAGCATAAACCCCGTCTCGTGATGTCTACTTCCTTCCTAAGGGAATCAACATCCTGTGTCAGGCAGTGGTAAATGGTCTTAAGATCAAATCTCAATGTCTACAAGTCCTATTTTTTGGTTTGTTTGGGTTTTTTTTTTGTTTGTTTGTTTGTTTTTGATATTTTGAGACAGGGTTTCTCTGTATAGCCGTGGCTGTCCTGGAACTCACTCTGTAGACCAGGCTGGCCTCAAACTCAGAAATCCGCCTGCCTCTGCCTTCCAAGTGCTGGGATTAAAGGCGTGCGCCACCACGCCCAGCTTTATGAGTCCTATTTTGAGTGCGCAGCACAAGCCTCTGCTGACCTCACAACACAAGCTGTTGGAAAAGCATGTCTGGAAAGCTCAGGGATGCTTCAGGGGTCATGGAGCTCGGGGGATGTAAAGAAGAGAACTGGAATTTAGGTCTACTGACAAGCCGCGCTTGAGCTGAAAGAAGTGGACTATTCTGATGGAGCCAGTGAGAGCCTCTGAGGGTTCCTGAGTAGAATCGTCCAGGATAGAAAGGGGGCAGGGTGGGAGGGCTTGGGCTACACTAGATCTTCCTCCGAAGGTCTGACTGTAACCCCGGCCCATGCTGCAGAGCCCTGCCCTGGAGGAAACTTACTGAACTATTTGGTAGTAGCGCTGAAGGAACAGGGACCAATCATCGGGGCTGAGGTAGAGCGGGGCGTTGGGGTCCTTGTCAATGTCTTTGTGGGCTATGCTGCTGAGGTGCTCCTGGCATGCACTCAGAGCCTCATCCACAAAGTCTGAGGACACCATCACTGGCTTCTTTTCCTGTTTCTTGGGCTGTGTATCTTCTGTAGGAATAGAAGGACCAGTAAACAACCCATTTCAAAGCAGGAAACGTGACACACGCCATTGCCCTTTGCTGACCTGAAGCCTATCACTTACCTGAGGCTCAGAGAGAACTCGATCCCCAGCCACCCTGGGACATGCCCCTCAGTCACCTGAACCTGCCCTAAATTCCCCTGCAACCCTAGCATTTCATCCTCACCCTCCACTGTGCCTGTACCTCGCACACCGCTGAGGCTTCGCTGCGAAACGGCGCCAAGGGTTCGAGAGTCACCTACCCTGGCACCCACTGTGGCTCTATATCCCTGGGGCTCCCTGACACATCCTGGTCCTACAGTGTGCCTAGAGGCCTTGGTCTAGGTGAATCCAAGTACAAGTGAAGCCAGATCTGACATAGCGACCTCACCCCACTGGATACCTGAAATCCATCCCCTCTCTCAGAATCCTAGCAGATATCTACAGCCCACAAGCCCTAGAGTGCTCATGTACCTGTGCAAATGGATCACGCAGCTGGAGTGGATGCACCAGCCCTAGCTCAGGGGACCCGGTGCCAGCTCATGACCTTGGCTCAGCTGTTTTGCCTAGTTAAAAACTGCCATGTGGCCAAGCCCTCAACTGCCCACCTACAACATGACCCATACTTGGGCTCAGCACACAGAAGTTCAAGTGCAGGGTGTCTGGCCCCAGAGGGTCCCCTGTGGTACCTAATCTACCTAGGTCAAATGACAGCAATCAAGTGCATGTGGGAGTTCCTCTAGAAGGGTCAAGGACTTTTTTTTCCTTCCAGTAAAACTGCCCATTCCTTCCCAGAGTCCCTTGGCCATGGAGCCCCATTACTGCAGAGGGGGAGGGGAAACATACAGGTTGGAACAGCATGTAGAGGGTTCCTATGCCCCCCTCCCCTCCCAAATGTTCCCTCTGTGCAGGCACAGGGGTTCTTGGGGACACATCTGTACATTGCTGTGTTCCTGTGCGTCCTCCCCCCGAGACCATGAAATGGTTCCCACAGGCAGGGATGGGGCCCAGAGGTCTCAGCCTGCCTCTCTAACGTGCTCAGACCTATTAAAGGGCTGAGCAATTAACAAATGACAGGTGTGGGGTAAGTTCAAGGGTAGAATTCAGGATGATAGGTGGTAGACAGAGAATGGACAAGCAAACAGGAAGACGGGTTAGATGGACCTGAGCGAGGGCAGGAAGAAGGTGGGAGTGGGCAGACGGATGTAACACGGTAGGTAACAGAAGGGACAGGCAGGGGTAGCCTGGGGAAGATGGCTAAGAGAATGAACTGATGGTGGCTGGGTACACAGAGGGGCTGGCTGGGTGAACAGGGTGAAGGATGTTCACAGATGTTCACAGATGGGCAGAAGGGCTGGAGGCAAAGGCTGCAGTCTGGCCATGAGTCCTGAGCATGCAGGTGAGGGAATGAGGGGGCGGCTGGGCACATACCTGTGGGACTGGGGGGACCACAGCACTCACCTAGACCCTCTTCCTCTCTTGCCTGGATGCAGATGGACTGTGACTTCCCTTCCATCTTCACCACCAGCTTGAGGACGTTGCGGGCAGCTGTCAGCCAGAAGTCCTCTGCTCCCAGGCGGGGATACCCTGCTCAGCCCCCGGGCTCCAGGCCTCTCCTGGTTCTGGAACCTTACCACGGCCTGCCCCCATTCGGATCCAGAACCTCATCTACCTGTCTCACTCTAGCACCTGACTCCTGTCCTGTCTATTAAACATCAGTCCCACAACGTGACCAGACTGTCTTTAGCACTGGCCTGGACCGGTTTCCTTCTTTTTTTTCTTTCTTTTTCTTTTCTTTTTAAATTTGACTTAATTTGACAGGGTCTTGCAGTTTCAAGTTGCCTTGGAACTCACTATGAAGACAAGCTGATCTCAAAGCTGATTTGTGGCCATTCCACCTCTGCTTCTCCCCGCTGTGGGGATTACAGGTGTCACTACCACACATGGCCCTCTTTGTCCATTTCTGATACTTATTCTAACCTGAGGATCAGACCATGGCCTAAATTCCATCTCAGGTTTGGGACATAATTTAAAAGCTGTCATCTCATCTGGATCCAAATTCTGAACTCAGAACCCACGTTGAAGCAGGAACCTACTTTGCCTTATCTAGACTCCAGACAGAACCAACCCACCCACCTCTAGATCCTGCTACAGGGTACAAGTCCGGCTCCCTAGGCTTCTCTGAATGCCAAGGTTGGCTTATGAATGGAAGACCCATTAGTAGGAGGAAAGGGCCGGGGTTACAGAGGGCACAAGGGGAGGCTTGCTCTTTTCCCCTGTGGGACAGACAGCATGAGGGAGCCAGGCCTGGGATTGGAGTCCCCTTACCTATGAAGGCTTTCTTGTCATCCTCTGCCCCCAATCGGTAACAGCGTGGGAAGAAGGAGTCAGCATCGGCCTCGTCAAACCATGGCAGATTCCGGAGGTTGAGACAAAGGCCCACCTATGGAGACAGCTGATGAAGCACCAGGGAGACCCAAAGAGTGTCCAGACACTCAGGGAAATAGAAGAACCCACTGGCTAGGCCTGACTTGATTTCCATCACCAGGTTTGCCCAGCTGGGATGGGCCCTGGTCCCTCCACCCACCCTTTCCCATCCAGGCTACCCAGGAAGCCTTTATAGTTCAGTGGCTCTCAACCTTCCTAACGTGTCAACCTTTTATATATAGTTGATGTCGTGGCGAACCCCGAACATAAAATTATTTTCATTGCCACTTCATAACTGTAATCTTGCTACTGCTATGAATCGGAATGTGAAGACCTAATGCACAGGATGCTACTCCAAGGTTGAGAACTGCTGACACAGAAGATGCTGACTAAAGCCTTCCTCCTTAGCACAACCTTAGACATCAGGCTGTGCTGGCACACTCAGGTGTACTGGCTAGGTTTGTGTCAACTTGACACAGCTGGAGTTATCACAGAGAAAGGAGCTTTAGTTGGGGAAATGCCTCCATGAGATACAGCTGTAAGGCATTTTCTCAATTAGTGATCAAGGGGGGAGAGCCTCTTGTGGGTGGTGCCATCTCTTGGCTGGTAGTCTTGGGTTCTATAAGAGAGTGGACTGAGCAAGCCAGGGGA